>NC_090439.1:766529332-766832363 GCF_031143425.1 Pleurodeles waltl | reverse complement strand
TTGAAGGGCCCAGTTCAGCGGTTCTTGCCTTGAAGGGTCCAGTTCAGCGGTTCTTGCCTTGAAGGGCCCAGTTCAGCGGTTCTTGCCTTGAAGGGCCCACTTCAACGGTTCTTGAGACGGCGGTCCCCAGCGGAGCGGTGCTGGAGACGGCGGGGCCCAGTTCAGCGGTTCTTGCCTTGAAGGGCCCAGTTCAGCGGTTCTTGCCTTGAAGGGCCCAGTTCAGCGGTTCTTGCCTTGAAGGGCCCAGTTCAGCGGTTCTTGAGACGGCGGTCCCCAGCGGAGCGGTGCTGGAGACGGCGGGGCCCAGTTCAGCGGTTCTTGCCTTGAAGGGCCCAGTTCAGCGGTTCTTGCCTTGAAGGGCCCAGTTCAGCGGTTCTTGAGACGGCGGTCCCCAGCGGAGCGGCGCTGGAGACGGCGGCCATTCTATGGCCAACTGCTCATTGCCTGGTGGTGCCCTCCTGGGCAGCGGGGATGGTGCTCCTTCAATGCCCACCTGGGCTGTGGGTGGTGGGGCCCTCCTGGCCAGCTGGGCTGTGTCCTCCCTGGGCAGCGGCTATGGGGGTGGTGGGCTCTCCCTGGGCAGCTGTGACGGTTCCTCCCTGGGCAGCGGCTATGGGGGTTGCGGGCTCCTCCTGGGCAGCTGTGACGGGTCCTCCATGGGCAGCAGGCCTGCTGCCTGACTTCTCCGCCTTGCTGCCCTTGCCCTCCTTAGTCGGGAGTCTGTGGCCCTTTCCTCCCTTTGGAGCTGTGGCTGTTGACGGTGGCTGGCTAGTGTCCTGGGGGGATATAGAACCTGGGCTCCTGCGCGGCCCTTCCGCCTTCTGCTCCTCTTCCCAGGGGGTGGGCTGGCTGTCCCCTTGCTGCTGGGCGAAGATCCAGACCTGCGGGCTGGTGGGCTCCAATACCCCTGCACCCTTGTCAAGGGGGCTGCAGGGCTGGTGGTGGCTGAGGTGCTCTTCTTACCCCGACGAGAAGGAGGGGGGGGCTCAGGGTCAGGAAAGAAGGTAGCAGTAGAGAGATAGATTTTCCTGGGACAATGGATAGTGGTAGGTACAGTGGGTATGGGAGTGGAGGGAGAGGATGTGGTTGTAGGCGAGACAAGTTTGCTGTCTTTGGGTGCAGGAGCGGGAGGCTGTCGTGAGGTGGATGGCTGTTGGGTGGGTGGGTGGCTGCGTTTGTGTGGTGTGGAAGAGGGGGTGACAGACACAGTGGGAGAGGACACAGGGGACGTGTAAATGGCAGTGGGGGTGGTGACTGCACGTGTGCGGACTGTACTGGAGGGTGTGCTGGTGATGGAAACACTGGCTGATGGTGAGGTGAATGAAGGTGTGAGTGTAGACGTCACAGGGAGGGAGGAGGGAGACGAGGAGGTGGGGGTCACAGAGGTGGTAGTGACTGTTGGCATGTCTGCATCGGAATGTTGCTTGTGTGAATGTCTGCGTGATCTGTGGTGCTTATGTTTGGATGAGCTGCTCTTGGGTGTTGAGGTGTGTGCAGGCTGGTCTGATGGTGTGGGTGGGACAGGCAGAGGAACAGGAGACTGGGAGGAGGGAGTTAGTAGAGGGAGGCAGGAGACAGGGACAATGGCTGCCGTCAGTGCTGAGGCCAGAGCCTGGAACGATCGCTGATGGGCAGCCTGACCCGAATTAATGCCCTCCAGGTACGCATTGCTGCGATGAACCTCCCTCTCCACCCCCTGGATGGCATTCAAAAGGGTAGTCTGCCCAACAATGAGCGTTCGGAGGAGGTCAATGACCTCCTCACTGAGGGCAGCGGGGGTAACAGGGGCAGGGCCTGAGGTGCCTGGGGCGAAGGAGATGCCCGGCTTCCTGGCAGAGCGGGCACGGGGCGAACGCTGAGGGGCTGCTGGGAGGGCGGAGATGGTGCGCTGGGTGGCGGCTGTACCTGTAATGGCGGGGGGCACGGATGGTGCCGCCCCCGCAAGGGAGCTCCCTTCCGAGGACGTGTCCGTGTCGCTGCAGGGTCCAGTCGTCCCCGTTGTGGAGCTCCCCTCGCCCTCCGTCTCACTGGTCCAGTCAGACTCTGTGGCATGGCCTTCCTGGGCCATGTGAGATGCAGCTCCCTCCTGCCCCGATGCCACTTCTCCTCCGCCTGATGATGCTGATGCACACAAGCACAGAAAGACAAACAAAAAGGGGGGGAGAGAGAAATAAAGAGATTTTGAGTACATGGATCATCGGTACAGTTAGCGGACATGACAGACACAGATGCCCCCTGCACTAAGTTGCGCACTTGCGGTCCCCTACGCATTCCGTGGAACATGCCCTACACGCCTAGAGTTGACAACTGCACCCATGGATGACACGGCCCAGGGATGGCTGTACTGGCACACTACTGAGGGTGGTGGCTGGGGACACAGGGGCTTACGGGGGTGCCCAGCCTACAGATATCGCCCTGGCCTAGGGGGACCCACAGCCCTCCTCCCCCACCCAGACACCTCCACTGCGCGACAACAGAGTAGATTATGCTTGTACTCACCCCCTTGTGTCTGCTGTGCTGCCCTCACGCGCCCATCCAAATCAGGGTAGGCCACCGCCAGGATCCGGAACATCAGGGGGGTCAGTTGACGGCAGGCACCCCGCCTACGTTGGGAGGCCATCCCCAGCAGAGACTCGGCGGTCTTCTTGGTCCCGCGGCGGATGTCCTCCCACCTCTTGCGGCAGTGGGTGCCCCGTCGATGGTGGACCCCCAGGGTCCAGACTTCCTTGGCGATGGCACGCCAAATCCCGATCTTCTCATGGGCGCGGACCTATGTGACACGTACAGGGAGGGAGAAATACCACGTTCAAGTTTGTCTGCATTTTCGTTGCCAGTGGCCCAACGCCCCCCATCCCCGCCAGGCCCCCCGCCATGCCCCCCGCCAGGCCCAACATGCCCCCCATCCCCGCCAGGCCCCCCGCCAGGCCCAACATGCCCCCCATCACCGCCAGGCCCCCCGCCAGGCCCCCCGCCAGGCCCAACATGCCCCCCATCCCCGCCAGGCCCCCCGCCAGGCCCAACATGCCCCCCATCCCCGCCAGGCCCCCCGCCAGGCCCAACATGCCCCCCATCCCCGCCAGGCCCCCCACCAGGCCCCCCCGCCAGGCCCAACATGCCCCCCATCCCCGCCAGGCCCCCCGCCAGGCCCCCCGCCAGGCCCAACATGCCCCCCATCCCCGCCAGGCCCCCCGCCAGGCCCCCCCGCCAGGCCCCCCCGCCAGGCCCAACATGCCCCCCATCCCCGCCAGGCCCAACATGCCCCCCATCCCCGCCAGGCCCCCCGCCAGGCCCCCAAGCCAGCCAGTGGCCCCAAATCCATATTGAATTAAACTCACTTGTTGGTCTGGAGGACCGTAGAGTAGCGCATACTGGGGGAGGACCCCATCCACAAATTTCTCCAACTCTTCTCCAGTGAAGGCAGGGGCCCTTTCCCCAGGCGCAGCAGCCATTGTCCCTTCCAGACCGAGGTCACAGCAACACTTGCAGTATAGGTCCTCTCCTGTGAAAGTTCAAGTCGAGAGTGAATAAGTAGATAGAAAATGGCGGTCACGCCCGCGGCTCTGCCCCCTGGCCGGTGTGCCCACTACCACTGCCCCCAGGTCCCTGTTGTTGTTGGGGTGGTGGGTTATCCTGGGTGCCCTGTAGTGGTAGACACACCGCAGATTGACGCGCCCTGGAGACAGAGGCATGGGCCCGCTGGGTGGGAGCTGTGCTGGTGTTCCCAGAGGGGTTTGGGTCTGTAGTGGCCTGTGCCTGTGTGAGGGGAACCGACTGTCCAGAGGTCCCCGATGGTCCGGGCTGGTCATCAGTGTCCAGGTCGACAGAGCTGCTGTCATCGCTGACGGCCTCTTGGGTGGGGGGTGTGGAGAATTCTGGGCCCTCCGTGGCGGTGTGTTGGCGGTCGGGTCCTGCAGGGGTATAGAGGTATGGTTATAGTTTCAATGTGTGCCATATGGGTGTATCTGTGGGTTCCCGTGTCCCCAAGTGCTGGCATTCGTGTGTGGGGGCTTTGGTGAGGGTGGCTTGTGGGGGGGATGTGTATATGCATTGGGCATGCTTTGGTGATGGGTGTCCATGCTTAGTGGACGCATGCAGGCCTAGGTTTTGGGATGTGTGGGTTGTGATGGTGAGACATTGGCAGGGAATAGGTGTGCTGGGGGTGGGGGTGAGGATGGTGGTGGGGGTGAGGATGGTGGTGGGGGTGAGGGTGGGGGTGAGGATGGGGGTGGTGGTGAGGGTGGGGTTCGAGGATGGGGGTGAGGGTTGGGGTATGATTTGGCATGCAGGTGGGGGGAAGCAGTATTGAAGCTTCAACTTACCAGAATCCATTCCTCCGCCGACTCCTGCGAGGCCGTCAGGATGCAGGATGTTCAAGACTTCCTCCTCCCATGTTGTAAATTGTGGGGGTTGAGGTGGGGGTCCTCCGCCAGTCTTCTGAACGGCGATGTTGTGCCTGGATACCATGGAACGCACCTTCCCCCGTAGGTCGTTCCATCGCTTCCTGATGTCTTCCCGATTTCTGGGGTGCTGTCCCACAGCGTTGACCCTGTCGACAATCCTCTGCCATAGCTCCGTCCTCCGGGCAATGCTGGTGTATTGGATCTGTGGGCCGAAGAGCTGGGGCTCTACCCGAACGATTTCCTCCACCATGACCCTGAGTTCTTCGTCTGAGAAGCGGGGGTGTCTTTGGGGTGCCATGGAGTGGTGTGTATGATGTGTGGGGTGGAGTATGTGTAGTTAAGTGTGTTGAGTGTGGTGGTGTGTGTTGTTTTGTGTGTGGATATTGTGTGGGTGATGGTGTAGTGTGCCTCTGTGTGATGGTGTTCTGTGATCGCTGCTGTGTCTCTCAGTGCTTCTTTTTGGATTTTGGTCGAAGGAGTTTGTGGGTGATGTGGGTGTGTGTTTTATATTGTATTGTGTGTGTGGGAGTGGTGTGTGTATGTGTATCAGGTGTGTGGAATTCAAATCGGCCAATGTGGCTGAGTTTTGTTTGTTTGTGTGTATTCTGACCGGGGCGGTGTGTACCGCCAATGGAAAACCGCGTTTGAAAGACCGCCGCGTGGATTCGTGGGTCGTAATGGCATGGGCGTATTTCTGTTGGCGTGACGGTGGAGGTTTGGTCACCTCCACTTTTCCGCCGACCGCTGGTCTGGCGGTCTGTTGTGGCTGTCGGATTTTCGGAGGTTTGGCTGCTGCGGGTCAGAATGACCGTGGCGGGTTACCGCGACCGCGGCGGAATTATGGAGGATTTCTGACCGGCGGTAGGCGCCTTTTACCGCCGAGGTCAGAATGACCACCATTGTACTGAAAATTATAGCTATAACTAGCTGTAACCTTAAGTTAATAATTCACTTCTCAGCAAGTCATGTATCTCTGTGAAGCATGTATTCTTAGTGTGCCGGTCAAAAATAGAATACGTTTTTCTTTTTATATTCTTTTCACAAAGCAGCCAGAACTTAAAATAATGGCAGTAAGAATTTCACCCAAGAGGAGTGAAATGCGCTGTCTTAGACAAAAATGAATTCAAGCCTCAATAACAGGAGAAATGTGTGGCCCAGCACGTGAAAGTTCCAATAAAAAATATCCAGCACAAGAAGCAGCGGAATCAGTGTATACACGTTTTCCTGGCAACCAATGACGCGTGTGAGATAGCGCGTGTGTTCCATAAAAAAAAAAATACAAGGAGGGGTGCGTTCACAGGGTGTTGTCGTTGTCCAGGCAACCTGTGACGATGAGTGTGAGAACAAACGCATGAAAAAAAACAACAAAGCGTTTGACAGCATGTGCACGTTCTCAAAGACAATACACAAAAAACATCTGAAAAAAAAATAACTTACAGAAAATTGCCTTGAAAAAGCAGGATACAAAATATCAGCAATCCAATGACAATCCAATACAAACTCGAAGCTTGTAGCCTCACGAATGTCACCTTAAAATTCTCTTCTTATATTTAAGTTGTTTATTTCCAGTTAATTGTAAGAAACAGAGATACATGTACTTGCCCAACCGACACAACTCCGACCTCTGCCCAGCCTCACATTCCAAAGTTCTCTTTCCCCCGTCACAGCCTACCCATATATTCCACATCCCCTGATGTCATAACATTCTACCTAATACATCACTACAGGCACCTTAATGAAAAGGACCTCTCATCAGCAACAGCAGCAATAGTACTATTTGCCTTGCAAGCCACCTGAACTTTATAACCAAGCATCTCAGCTCGGGTATTTAAAGGGATCATCCGAGTTAAAGCCTTTCCAACGGCAGTCATCTATTTGGATTGGAGACATATTATGGTAATAAGTATCTACTTATGTCCAAAAGTCAAATGAACTGAAGATTGTTTGGACTAGGCCGTAGCATTTGGACAGTACCTTATAAAATGCATACTGAGGTTCCTACTGAGTAAAGGCAAGGAACTCAGGTTGTTACAAGAGCCTCATGCAGGATCATTTTGCAGCAGTAACTGAAAATACATGTGCATTCACGTACTATTGTCAAATGCCACCTTATCTGATCACCATGCATGCAAATATATCAACACTTACACATTCCACATCAAAATAAATCCATAACGTTTTCTCTCTTATCCTGCTCTACAGCCTAGGAGCTGGTTACACAGTCTTTCTCACTCTTACACTCCAGAGTTCTGGAAATCATAACACACAAAGCAGAACGTATCACATGACCTTTGAACAATAACCAAACTTGTTTGCAGGGACATTCTGGGCATACATCATCTGTAAAGGAAGGAATATAGCACAGACAATGTGGCATGGCTATGAGCAATGGTAACTGACTTGGTATTAAAAAACTTTTTTTTCTTGTAACACTGGCACAACCTTTCATCTTAAACAACTATCTTAATTTCACCTTTTGTCCACCTGAACTTTAAATATGTTAAAAATCAAGTTTAGAAACTGAAAATCTATACACTCTGTATTTTTCATGTCCGGTGAATGCATCCTTTTTCACTGGGGTGGAAGCCAAGGTAAAACACACCACCAGACCCTCCCTTCTCTAAAAATATACATTATCTTACACAATGTAATGAAGTAGAACTGATTTTTAAATCTTTTTTCATAAGCTGGTAATTCCACCATAGCATATGGTCCAGTTAAAGCCCTTGACAATGGACCCTCATTACCTGTTGTGTCTCCGGGTGCTATAGCGGAGCTCCAAGATGTTCCCAGCCTCACGTTGTTCCGAGACCTGTAAAAAAAAAAAAATACCAATGAAATGGAGGCTAGAGAAGAAGCTCTACCGACATTAACAAAGGACTTCTATTTTCAGGAAAGAAGACCTGGAATTACGGTGAGTGTGGGGGCCCCGCATTGGGAGAATAAAAAGGAAGACTGCAGAAGAGGAGGGTCTTCCGGGGCACGGGATGTGAGTCTGAGGAGGAACGCGATGGAGGAAGGAGTGGAGGAACAGGAACTCAGACACCTAGGAGAGGAGTAGCCAGGGGGCTATCCTGAGGAGGGGACCCATGGGGAGAAACGTAAAGGACAATGGGCACTCGAATACGGAAGCAACAGTGGGAACCAACCGCATATGGACCGGAGACAAAAAAACAGCCCTACGAGGAAGAGATGTGGTCTGAGGACTGGTGGTGTCCACCACTGCCTTTCACTACACCTGCGCCCCCCACAACTCAGGGAAAGTTGTGGCAATCGCAGTGAGTGGGGAGGAAGCCAACTGTTATATACTCACATTTGGGTGTCTGTTTTTGTTTGTGTGGGTTTTATTTTTCCTTTATTTTCTTCACCTGTTCTTTCCCTTTTGCTTTCCCTGTTATTCCTACTCAAGTTGAGGGGCTATTAAGGGCGGTATTAACCCCTCCCTATTTACATTAATGAAAGCATGCTACTTGGGAAACTGCTTTGGAAGATGCCCGGTGAATCATGACCTTTTCGTTGTTACGTAATGGCACAGCTTCTCCAGAACACTCTGGCAATCTACAACAAGATGGAATAGCAGTCATCGTAATTTTCTGTACCATACAGCATTCCCTGGATGCTATGGTGGTGGAGTAATCTACCCAATAAGGCCAGCTACTTACCACATTTTATTTGTTCTCCTGAGTGTGTCAGCGGGCGATAATACCTGGAAAAAGAGGAAGAAATCAGATGAGAGTTAACAGACTGACCCCAATCCGTCAAGAAAAAAATTTGAAGATCTTTTAGGTGAAGGATAATTAGTCAATCATTACAATAACATTTGTTATCACCATATACTCTTATATGCAAATATTTATTTTTGGGTTGGTCGAAATAAACACCAATATACACCAAAGATTAAAGCCTCCTAAACCATATTTCCAACTCCCCCTCGGATTGCAAATTGAATGCTTTAAAAAACTCTGTAATTGTGAAAGAATTTCGCAATTGGAAGCTAAAAATTAAGGCCCATTGAGGCTGTCCGCAATAGAATGCAAGGACGAAGCAAAACCTAAATGAGAGGCCTTGCATGGTTTGATTGATCTCGAGCAGGGATACTCAGAGTACTGCCCAGAGGCGCATGCAGCCCTCCAGCTCTTTACAGGCAGCCCCTTGGTCAACAGCAAGGGCAGCAAGGTGCTTTTACCTAGACTCGGCACTAACATAAAAACATTTTTATCTAAACACACTTTCAGGTTAATTGAAGTTTAAAAAAAGGATGTAACTAGGTTATACTGCACTATTTAACTTTAGGAACACTTTCATTTCTAAAGACATCTTGCAGCAAAAGTGTAAAAATATGATAATATCTCTTCAGAATTTAAAAGAATTATTTTATCAGCATACAGGACTGTTTCACATTAGTAAATCAGGTTATATCAGTGCATTTAGAAGTTGTTTTTTTTTTTTTAAGTGATAATATTTTAAACATGAATTTGGAAATATTTATTCTTTCCCCACCCACACAACAATGCCAATAGTGAACCAAGTCAGTTCTGATGTGACCTTTTGGGTGGTGTAGGTTCCTGTTATACAGGAACAACATTATAGACACAGGAGAAAGTTTAGTACAGCATGCATCCTGAAGTGCTGTATTTCGAGTCCTGTTATATGTGATAATTGAGGGAAAGTGGAATAAACCAATTTCATAGAATCATACAATTTGGTAAAGTAGGAAAGCCAGGATTTATCACAGGTTTTCTGGTTTCACGTAGTGCAGTTCAGCCAATAGCTGTATATGATTCACTTTCCCTGAACCCACCTTACCTCCAGCACACCCCGGAGCCCCCCCTCCTAACCTCGACTGCCACCATGTTGGCATCAATGCGACCCTCAGTACCATCACAGACCAAAATGTTGGCCCTGGGAAAATCTTTGTGAGTACCCAAGCTCTAGAGTAACACAAGGCAGCACAAATTGCAGCCTTGCGTTACTCTGAAGCAGGCAAGCATGCCATGAATAGAGCTGAAGTGTTCCCATTCTGACACATTCCCTGATTTACCAGCACTGCTAGACCTGGAAAAGTATAAGAATTGTATGCCTTCTCACCAGAGGTGCAGCAAGGAGAAACATCTTTATTTCTAATGTTTGATTCCTTTTTCAAATTGTGCTGCATTCTGCAACACACTTAGAAAGAGGAAACTGCCTCTGATAATTGTTTTTGTGCAGTAAGGGGCCCCTTCCTGCACCAAAACAATGCTGACTACAATCCAGACATCATGGTGCAAGGATGCCTGCATTGGTGCTAGGCAAAGAGCAGGAATGCACTGTATAATATTAAATCCAACTAATTCCTGCCCTTTACCTTTCAGGTGGTACAGTGCAGCAAGGTGGCTTGCTGTGTTGTGTTGTGTGAAATATTGATAAATGTGGGAAAAGGGTTGGTATTCGTCTCTTAATTTGTGGGTGCAGTGGACGTACATCAAGGGTAATTCAGTATGGATAATTGGTGGTCTCAATTGAAGCAACACTCGAATGCTGCAACAAAAATAAGCATGCTCTAGGAGCTTACAAGACAAAGGGATATTCTATAGGCTAGCATATCACTTGCTTTCTAGAAATAAAAACTAAACTTTGAAAAGCTCCAACATTCTCATTAAAGTGCATTGTGTATGTTTGTGAATTAAATAAAATAGCTCTTAATTTGTGTATGTGTCGGATGCATACTAGTTTCTGTATTTTTGTATAATAATTTGAGGTTCAAACTGTAGAAATCTCTTAGGTGGCTTCCCATAGTCATTCAGTGGGGGTTTTCCTAAGTCAAAAGGTTGCAAACTGATGTTGTAGCCTATTAATTAATGCAAATATTCTCCCTCATGCAGAACATAAGAAAAACAGATGATAGAAACCTTTCAAATAAATATTAGTGGGTTTTACATACATCCTTGTCTTATTCTACCTAATACTTCCATGTTTTCTTTTTATCACTATCTCTGCTAACGATAATGATGTAATCTATGTATTAATCCCTTTTTCTTGAACCTTACCGAAGGAAATCCTTTTCTTGAGCCTTTCTGCAGTTTCAGTCTAACTGTAGTCAACATCTCTCACAGGCAGTAAGGGTGAAGAAACCAATTCATCTAGGGTATGGAAATTATGTTCCATCATTCATGAAAAATATATGAATTCCTAAACTTTACCTCCAAAAGTGGTGGAGAATTTTTTTGGAGCTCCATGATCTTAGTAGTTTCTGGTCTTTACCACAGGCACACTATTCATTAGGGAACAATAAACAATCATTCCTGAGCCCATTCCAGTCACATTGGGGATGCAGACTCCAAAGCAGCTCACCCTATGGTACATATAACACCATTTGAAAGTCACCACTTCTGGATTCCTGGAAGCTAGGTTCAACAATGCCAAAACTATACATTTTGGGTTGGTACATCTGATTTCTTTAACCATGTAATTTGCCTTATGCTTACCACAGGGTGCCTCAGATCCGTACAATCCTGCATTCTTAGATGAATAGTATTTGTCATTGGTTTACCACTTGACACATAGCTGTCAAACTACACACAAAAGGTAAAGGACTTCAATGTATACAACCTTCTACCTGAGATTTTATTTAAGAATTTGTACTGCTGAGTGTATGTTCATATCTTCAACATTTACTTATTCCCTGGAAACCAGAAAGTTTATGCTGCTTATGTTTAGAGAGCCACACCTTCGGCACCTAGATCGAACTGAAAAGACACGTAAATGTGTCTGAAAGAAGGATACTGCACACATATTGATAGTCTGAGGAGACTGTAACATCCGTCCAAACATCACAATGGTGGAACCAGAGATGTGTTAACAAGAAACCGTATGGGACCTCCCCCACCTCCATGTCATTAGGGTTGAGAAAACCAAGTGTGGGAATGTATTAAGTGCCCTATTCATTGCACAAGTCCTAAAAAAAAATAAGTTGGGGGACTAACTAAGTTAGGCATTATGCAAGTGACATCAAGGCGTGTGACATCACTGCACATGGCATCACAACCCATGAACTCACAAGAAGTGACATCAAATCTTAAGACCTCACACAGGTTTAGCAGATCTACCATGGTTACATTTGAGCTCATTACAATGTTTAACAAATGAGAATTTACGTTGGGCTTGTGCCAAAAAATTGAAACAAGGAGAAACATAGCAATATATATGTTCTGCTTATTTGGTTGCAAAGTCTACATTTTAGAATATCTTATGGGGTTAGGACACCTGCTGCAGAGATCTTTGTGTGCTCAGTAAATCTAAGGGAATAATAATAATGGTAAGATAACTTATGGGGGTAAGGCATTTGTTGGAGAAACCTGTTTTTTCTCTAGTCCAAGTTTTTATTCAAAGTAGCATAGTGTGTTAATGTGCCTGCTTCAAAGCACATCATCTAACTGCAATTGACAGATTTTCATTATATGTTATATGTCGATAGGAAAATGAGTTACTGATTTTAACACAGTGAGCCTTATGTTACTTGCAGTTCATAAATGGTAATTTTTCTAATGTATCAAGCTATGACGGACATCTCACTCCTACACATTGTAACCCTCACTGTTTTATGTAACACATTTCGTACATCAGTTTACACATTTATGGGATTTATTGCCAATGTATAAGGTGTACGTATGATGTTAAGTGCTTTGACACCCTGCAGTAGGATGAGTAGCACTGTAAAAGAAATAAAACAAAATAGTGGTATTTACATTGTTATTTGTGCAAATGCAGGAACAGACCAACACATCTGACATTCTTACAGTGCATGAAAATCTCTTCTAAACAAGGATTGAAGAATGTAAAAAACATGCCTTTCTCATGTATTTGTGAAGTGATAACAAGAAGTTGAGAACCTTTGTTTCCCCTCCCCTGCATATACATGTAGGTGTGAGGGTCCGATAGCTCCCAGTCACAATTAATGGAACAAAAGGAGGCCTGATGGCCCCTTAAATTCAGCCTTTATTATGGGCTCAGTTGGAGTCTGAAACATGAAAGCCCCTTCGCAGCCTACATGTTGCTGCCGGAAAATTAAAGCAGACAAGGTGCAGGTGATGCTGATTGGGTCTGAAAATGACACCGGGACAGGTTCAGCATATTTCAATGGGGCCCACTTCTTGCAGGGTGAACTGCGTCCACACTGTGAAAATAGTGGGTGGACGCCCTGTACCCACATGTACCCCGACCGGTGTCTTGGCCCTACTGTTCAGAAATTACTTAGGTTTGCCAAACGATGTCTGACTCTCATGTATGATTCACATTTGTATCAGGCATGTGAGCGAGTACAATTGATTGCATGTTTATGAACATGGAGTCTTGGCACTTTACCTGGGCATTGTGAGGAGGATCGAGGGTGGCCACGACCTGCAATAGAAGTGCTAAAATTATGGCTCAACGAGGATTAGGAGTTAAAAACTTCTTGACTCAGCTAAAGATATTGTGAAACCAAACAGAACAAATATTCTTTGCCGGAATATTAGTTGCTTTCCTGCAAACCATGACAGAGTGAACGAGAAAATCCAATAGAACTCTGAATATAAGGGAATGCTAAAGTTAAAGTAGTCCACAAATCCATCTGCAATTCTTAAGATGCAAAATGAATTAAAAGTAACATCAAATTTAAGCCAGAGTGATAAATCTGCCATAACTGGGCTATCTGGCAGTATTCAAAACATTAGAAATTTTAACATCAAAATGGTTTGACAAAAGAATGCCAAACATTAAAGATGTTACTAGCCAATGCTTTACAGCAGAAGAAGTACCTCAGAGGGAGAACCCACCTTATAGAATTGAAGAAGGAATATAAAGACTCTATCAAATAAAATAAAAAACTTCCTGTCAAAGTTTGGGCAGCACTACAGTCATCTATGCAAGAGAAGAGCACAAGGCACTTCTGGGAACTGACCAGCTATGGTTGTGAAGGCCCAGCCAAAATCCTTGAAGAAGGAATTTCATCACATATTTGAGTAGAGCACTTCATGACCTTGTATAATCCAACTAATATACAAAAACAGGATGAGGTGACTAATTTAAGCCTAATTCTGAGTATCTATTCTCACTCAAGAACAAATTAAAGCTACCAGGCCAGATAGAATCCCAACTGGCTTTCGGAAAAAGCAAGGCACAACTGATCAGGTTATGAGGCTTTATAGGGACTGCTTGAAGTACATTCATCTGAAAAACTCAACCCTCTTTTTTACTTTGGTCAACCTCAAATGGCATTTGATCCTGTGGATGGATCAGTTCTTTGGCAAAGCCTACTTCAAAATGGTATTCGATCCTTTGAACGGTTCAGTTCTGTGGCAGAGCCTGCAGGACTTAGGTCTCTGTGAGAATCTCATAAATGCAGTTAAACAAGGCCATCTCAGCAAAACAGCTACAGTGAGACTTGGCATTTGAGGATAGCGTAGCCCAAGTATTGAAATAAAGGTTGGTGTTAGGTAAGGATGCATCTCAGCTCTGTTGCAATTTAACCTTTTTCTTCAATGATGTGGGGAATCACCTCTAGCCCTCTAATCTGGAGGTTCCATCAATAGGAGGGGAAAATACACCAACTCTTCTCTTTGCCGATGATGCTGTATATCAGGCCTGCACAGATCTCTCCATGCATAATTTACTTCAAGTCTTTGAAAGCTATTGAACAGAGTAAAATCCTCATGATTTGTATAAAAAAAAGCAAAGCATATGATCACCAACTCAAGGTGCAGACTGGGGAAGGCATTTATTGTATATGGCAGCCTGCTAAACTGAGTTGACCTTTATCACTATCTGGGAGTAATGTTTGCAGCAAATGTATCCTGGGCAAGAAAGAAGGCTAAAAGTGAAACAAGTCTGTCTCAATATGCCAATGCAGTCTTGTGCTTCAGTGGCATTCAAAGACGAATCAAATTAACTCTGCAGGCTTACTGAGCTGAAACATTGGCGGCTGGCCTTTATAGGGCTGAGGTTTGGGGATTCTACAATAGTAACTGAAAAACACTTTTTGCGCCGCTTTTTGCGGCTTGGACTTGAAACCCCAATTGATGCCTTAAGGCAGAAATTGGGCATGAACAACATCAAAGTCGGCACTGCACTTAAATCTGTTTTGTACCAAATATGGACCTAACCTTGAAATTGACTGCAAATGTGTTCATGAAATCTGGCAAAGCAGTAACTTGTGGGATGTGCCTTGGCCAATTGGAAGTTACACCTAAAGACTGCTTCAAGGTAACCTCAATGTTAACCTATGGGAGAGCAGTGAAACATGAATTTAATAGTTTTTCACTACCTGAACATGTTAAACTTAAAAGTACATGTCCAACTTTTTAAATACACTGCACACGGCCCTTGGGGCTAACCAGGGCCTACCTTAGGGTGACTGATATTTACTAAAAAGGAAGGTTTAGGCCCGGCAAGTGGGTGCACTTGCCAAGTTGAAATGGCAGCTTAAAACTGCACACAAAGACTCTGCAGTGGCAGGCCTGAGACATGTTGGAAAGACTACTGTAGTGGATGGCACAATCAGGGCAGAATTAAATTTACAGGCCCTGGGCTCATATAGTGCTCTTTAATAGGGCCTTACAAGTAATTTAAATATGCCAATTGTGGAAAAGCCATTGTAACCATATTTTAAGGAGAGAGCACTTTAGCACTGGTCAGCAGTGGTAAAGTGCATAGAGTCCTAACGCCAACAAAATAAGGTCTGAAAACGAGGAGGAAGAAGGCAAAAAGTCTGGGGATGACCGTGTAGAAATAGGACCATTTCCAACACCATGCCACCATGTTGGTGAAAATTCTTTTGCATTGGCAAGATACAAAGTATTAACAAAACCACAGTATAAGCCTACTACAAATATCTAGTAATCACATGATGAAGATTGTATAGGATCATATTAATAGTTTCATTTAATTCAGATAAATGGTGAACAATGCTTAAGATAATGTATGATGGTTTTGTGTTCATTAATGAATTCTCATCTAAACAGACATCTAAACAGACACCAAGATAGTTTACTTAATGGACCAGCAAAATATTGTAGCACATCATAGTTCATGAATGTACCAAGGGAGTGATGTACAACAAAGTAGGTCTTGGTTCTCTGCTGCTCAGAACGTCAATGCTAAATATGCAATTCTTTTTAGAGTGAACTGCTGTTTCTCTGTTTCTCTGTTGTGAAAGGATCATGGCCACACCATCAATAATCAGTGTTTTTGCTCCTCAGGACAAAACCTCAGCGACTCTATTTAACCACCACAATGCAGTAGAAAGTGCAAAGTTCAAATTAACTCTTCACAGGTTGATATCCTTGGGGTCTGCCAATCAGGTGCATAATCTTGGCAGAACCTCAAAGGAAGTGAGTGTTTTTGGTTGTATGGGATTATATTGCTAATATCACATGGAGACTCTTTTATAGTCAAACAGTTGTGTGTGAATTGGAAAAACTTGTTGTCAAAAACCACTTCTGCTTACCCCTACACAATGAGCACTTTTAACTACGCTTATCTCTTTTCAGTTGTGAACCTGCAGCTCTCTATCATTTCGAATTCTGTGCTTTGGAAACACCTCTTCTAATTCGATGAGCTGCCACTTTCGGAGTTGGATTGATATCAATAAGAATACCCTCCACACGTAGAAGAGCAGCACGATACTAGCAGTGCCGGGTATTTATACTTTTTAAATGTTCATACAGCACACAGTTATCAACAGTGCCACCCAGGCACAAATAACTTATAGGGAGCTTTTAATTTTACAGCAAAGTTGAGATAGTTCAAGAAATTCCATTCATTCTTTAGTATAGTGGAGGGACGTTCCAACAGTGTTTTAACTCTGCAATAAAGCCTGACCACCACACACTCTCACAGGACATACTGAACTGTTTGACCCTGCTAGTTCAAGGTTACTGACTTCAGCAATGACAGGGCCTCTTTTCCACAAGATACTCGTCCAAAACATGGATGGCTTTTTACAAATTCACCCAACAAAACGAAGGTGCCTGGTGGAATACTTCGGGTGCCAAGAACAACTTCCTCAGTCACATTCATTGAGATTTCTTCTCACTGCGTACTGCAACACTTACCTCATTTATTGTCTTTTTATATACTTGGGACTTCAACAGTTACCATACTGACTGTCTCCACATGTTCATAGACACCGACAATCTAATTCATACAGGATTGCCTTTATCTCCTACGAATTATTCCTGACTTTCTTTCATGATGACGGAATAGCTCTCATTTGTTTCTGACAGTGATCTCCCTACATTTAAACTTATATTCTTTATATTGCACATTAGAAAGTCAGTGTCACTCTGTCTTTTCTGTACACCACCATAGAAGAATAGAACTCGTCCTCTCGTCCTGCGGTCCTCTGTCATGATAGAATCACTAGTAATCACATGAATGGATGCTGTAATCAACACATTAGTTTTCTTTCTTTCTTTCTTTCTTTCTTTCTTTCTTTCTAAACATAAACTGAATTCACTAATAATTTTTGAAATGTGTCTTATCAATTCCCTGTTATATTTTAAGTTGGTGGGCGTTTACATAACATATGTTGTATATTATAAGTGTAGTTTATGTATGGTGCACATGATTTGTATAACCTGCCGCAGTACCTTATATTGTTAAATATACTGCTGTAATAGGTACACACTAGTGGTCTCTCTGGGTTTGAAAGTATTGTGTGCATTGCATAGAGTGTGTTGATGATGTCAAATTGTAATTCCTGGTAATAGGATGTGTTTGAATGTCACACTGCTGGACAGTCACTTGAAAAGTGGCCTCAACAAGCACTGGGCTTCCGTTTTGCAGCAAGGGAAGTATCTTTGACACCTCTTAAATTCTTTTAGAAGTATTGTAAAAGCCACATTCCTTTAGAGCTAAATTTAAGAAGGTTTCTTTCAACAGGTTTATATCCACAGATTAAATGCACACAATCTCCACCTGCTATATTCCTTGAACTCCTGCATGAAAAATTGACATTCAATTAAACTTTTACTTACTTTTTTATCCCGTATTTATCTGCACCTCTGCTTACCTTCTACCGTCTGCATGTCTATTCTGTATATAAACTACTCTAAATGTCTGTCTGTCTTAGGCTTCTATTTCTAAAAACATTTCCAATGTCTCTTGCACCTAGTATTTGTTTCTCACTTCACTCAACCCCTTCGAATGATCACATCTAAGTCACTCATTCTCACAAAGAAACTGTAGTAAATAACTAGAATGATTTCCTTAGCATGTAAGAAGACTAACCCTAAAAACAAATGGACTGGTCGCTAACTCTGCGCTTCGGGTAGCGTGATACTCGTCGTAAGGCGCTTCAAAAGTGCTTTATCAGGGGTACTAAGTGCTATGTAAATGTAATTTCAATATTTCCACTGTATTTCATTCTTGATGAAACCCACCAATTGTATCTGTTGACGTAGGTGTGTAGAGAACTTAGTCATTTGGGTTAGGCTCACGCTTCTTAATCTGTGATATAAAATGTTATAAGTGTTGGAGCGGATTCCACTTCTATGCTATCACATACTTTACCTTGGCTGTGTGACTCAGGTTGCCAAGTAACCTTATTTTCCTAACTTTTTTTATATCAACGAGTGTCAAAGCATCACAAACAAGACCAATATCCACTTTTTGGACGACTATCTCATTCTATCTCGCATGCCCCCTTACCGTCATATAAAAATAAGCAATACAATAAACATCTGGACACCCTCGCACCATCGGAATATGAACACCTGGTAGAATCATGTGTGTACTATTGTGAGTGATTTTAATTTAAATGCAATTTTTCACTCGCATTCCCCAGACACTAGCAGAAGTTGTGCATTCACGTATTTATTAGTAAAGCCCAAAAATGTTGTTCTGCTGTTTGCTAGGATGCAAGCATGCAATGAGATTCTCAGATTTATTTAGACTGAGTTTTTAGAAAATGTGTAGTTATCTGCCACCTTATACTAGGGATCACTTTCTGGAAGCAGTTAATCACCTATTTCCTCTGCCAGCTGTTGAACATTTTAGTGTCATTCCAAGCATAATAGGGCTGATTTGTAGATCTGGACCCATGATCAAATAGTGTCAAGACTATTTTATAAGATTTGGGACCTGCCATACGTTTTCACGTACAGCTGAGGGTATCTATTTTTTATTGCAATGTCGCCCACTATGCTACCTGTAGCAAGTGTAAGAATAAGAAAGGCAAAGAATGTTTGATCTTGTATGTGCAGGGTACAGGTTATGTGTAATCATTGGGAGAGGAGTAAACATAGGTCTTGTCTTTGTGGAAAAGGCCACTTTTCACCATGAGCAGGATTAGCTCACGTCTATTCATTCAACTTTCTTACTGTCCCCATATACTACCACTCTTATATCTCAAATTATGAACCTTGTAAGCCTAGCTCGTGTGAACCAGGACTACCTCTAAGTTCACTTTTCCTTCTCTTTCTCTCACCCTGCCCACCCAGTCCTTCATGACTCAACAAAATATCACATACTCAATATTAGACGTGTCAGCCTTAGGGTGGTCTTCCCACAAACATTTTGCCTTCCTCCTTTTATTTTTGCTGCTCTCGTTTTTGCTGGCCTTAGGACTCTGTGCACTTTAACACTGCTAACCAGTACTAAAGTGTACGCAATCACTCCTTAAAACATGAGGACATTGACTGGGCCTCAATTGCCATATTTAATTTACTTGTAAGTCCCTCGTAAAGTAGTAAAGCATGTACCCAGGGTTATAAATTAAATGTTACTAGTGGGTCTCCAGCACTGATTGTGCCACCCACGTAAGTAGTCCTTTAACCATGCCTCATGACTGCCATTGCAGCCTGTGATTGCAGTTTAAAACTGCCTTTTCAACCTGACATGATAAACCTATTGTCAGGCCCAAACCTTCCTCTTTAGGTTGAGCCTAGGCAGCGTGCATGTGCTGTCTCACGACATGTTGTAATCTACATCTGTGGGCTTGCACCACACCCATCACTTTTCTTCATTCCCTGACCTGCCTGTCAGAATTTCCCTGATTCCGTAGGTAAATGCATTATGTGCTGCACGGATGTATGTTGTTTCTTCCTCTTTCTTGTTCTGGGCATGGCGCTGTTTCTTTGTGGTGTCTGCAAACAAAGGTTACAAGCTGGAGGGGAGTTATTTTTCCTTTATTTAATGTTTTTTTAAAAGGTTCATGTAGTGCAAACTCGATCGAAGGAGTGCTTTACGTGAGTGTGTGAAGTTTCATATAGTGCAAACTTGATCGGAGAAGCACTTTACATGAGTACTTGAAGTTTCATATAGAGCAAACTTCATCTGAGGAGTGCTTTACATGACTAACACTTACATGCAAATTTAGCAGTTGAAAAATATACAAACTGGACCATTTCAAATAGAATAAAAACACAGAAATCCTCACATGGCTCTCCCGCTACAGCAGGAGAGCTAATACTACAATATTCACTGCATTCAGGAAACTCGCCCCACAATGCTTTGCGAGGCATTTCTTTTTCAAAACATTTTTCATCGTAACTCCGCCTGTGGTGTTCCTACGACAATGGGATCACCATCAAAGCATTCAGCACGATGCACTGTTTCTGCATAGTCTATATTCTGGGAAAGGAAATGGCAGTTGCGCTGGTTCCCCGCCTACAATTAATATTACTCTCATGGTGCGGGACATTGCTCTATGGCCAACAGTACCCCTCTCACCTTGGTGTAATACCCTGTTTGCTTTACACAAGGGAGAGCGGATGGGAGCAAGGGGAAAAAACCAACCGCACTCGGCTCCCACAAGAACACAATCACAAAAAAGGGGAGTGCGGGGTTGTATATAAAGTGTGGGGGTCAGTAGTGTACTAATTGTAACGCTAGACCACTCGTAGTCCTCAACTAGAGGTGAAAATTGGGTGGGCTGTGTAGTGATGTTCGGTCTGGGGGGAAGGAGAGGAGCTGGGGAAAAAACAAGGAAAGGAAAGTTTCCTTTACGGACTAGGTGGTCTCACACACTATATAGTGTCATGCTTCATCATATGACCACCTAGCCCCACCCAGGTAGGACAGTGCCACCTGGGCGGACTCAACCTCACTGTTAAAAGAACAGGAGGGAGTGCGTAAATTAATCTTATTCCTGGAAAGAGGGATCCAGCTATACTAGGGAAATAAAAACACCTACTCAGGTACCCGGGTAACTTTAATGAGGGTCCTGTGTGGTGTGGTTAAAAAGGATGGGGTTCCTGTGGTGAGACTCCACAGCTCAATTAACACATTATCAAGCCTCCCCCATCCCTATTTTGGGATAGGGGATAGCGGTACAAGCATATAGAGCGGCTGGGAACCCCTTGCATGCTGCTTTCCTGGGCCTACGTTCTGTCCTTGATGCAATGGGCGGGTCTCTTGTATGCTGTAGGCAGCATTCCAGCTGCTCGCAGTACTGCAAAAGCCTCCTCCATGTCCTCTTAGGATGGAATGTGATGGCCAGGTGTCTTTCACTCAGCTGTGTAGCAGGAAAAGGTTTCAAGTGCATAAATCAGCACAATGATATCAGTGCATCCACGTCATAGCCTATGTCCCTTCACTGACTTCTGCCTATTATCCCAGATAGAGAGATTGGTTCCATCCCCCCTGCCTATGCCCTTCATTTTGAGCCTCATTTTTCTGAGCGTGCTGCATTGCGAGATCACTGTCTTGGGTTTACACCCATTGTTCTGCCTGCAACAGAGGCCACATTGAAGATGTCCACAGCTTGAAAATATATTCAGGTGGGTAGCTGCCATGCAAGTATGGTACGAAGTAAACTACAATAGAATTTTTTTGTATCACAGCATATTTGCCGTTTGTCAACTTCATCCTCCATCTGGTACAACAATATACTCTGTATTCAGAATAGACTTAAAAGGTGATTAGCTGGATGTATGTGACAAAGTCAAGCTTTTTTTGGAGCTTTGAGCAAGTACAGCTAGAGAAAATGGATCAGACATGAAAATAAAGTAGGGATGGTGGGAGAGGAAAAGAAAGAAGTGAAGCAGACGTGTAGAGAAGAGAGTATCCCCTAACAATTGTATTCGGACAACAATCTTTGTAACCACAGCATCAAGTAACTAACAACTCAATACAACAAGCAGTTCATCTTGAAGCCTGGATTTTTCATTACTATCTTTCAATCATCAAAGAGGGGCTTCGCAAACACAGTGCCACCAGCATATTAACATGCTCGCACCACAGGAATCGGGCCGCATCATCCCTCTTCCTGTTGCACATATGAAACGTCTAAATCATACATCACACCTTTATGACCGCACATCAATACATAAATGTGCCCTGCATCCTTTACATGCTATTTTCCAGCTTTGTGTTTCTCGTGAACATTCCAACTCACAACTCCAATCATGTGTACATCTCTTCTAAATCATTTCTGTGTATGGTACGTCCCACTTAAAATGTATCCTCCCTTCAATGGGATCTAATTAGTTATAGTCCTACAGAACTCGCATGACATTTAAAAAAATACCCTCAATTCAGACTTTTTTTAAAATCTTCCATCAACTTCATTTTACACAATCGCAAGCACTGTGAATTTTCCGAATAGTAATGTACTTGTAGAATCACTTGCTGTTCCAGCCTCAGCCTTTTCTCACACCATGCTCCTCTCTCAAACAGTGGTACATGAAGCAGAACCACTGCCTAAGGTTCAGTTCGCAGTTAGTAATTGGGCACCACAACATTAAGGTACCACAACATTAATAAAAATGACAGCCTAAAAGCGCTCCTTTTCAAGAAACATTTATTGGTGAATAAAATATGAGAATAGGCAAACAAAAGTGCATATAACTAAAAATATAAGCCACACTGCTGTCTTTCTATCAACATTTTAAAGGGAACTGTATTGCTATTGTGCTGCATAAGGAGATTCCTGTGTATAAATATATCTTGGGTTACCTAAATTCACTTATAATAATAGATAATTTTTAAGAAACACTTGTTTGAAGTTTATATACAAGAGTAGATCTGAGAATCCTTTTAAGCAAGAATGCAATAGATGTACCCGTGTAATGTAAGAAAATTCATCTTTTCAGAAAGAAACCTTGTCATTTCCATTAGCAGTGGAAAACTAAATATCTGAGATGCTGTGAGAAAAATGTGTTGGAAATCAGCAGTGTTCATTGGGAAGCCTGTTCCTAGCATTAAAAGACACAAGCCCACAAGTAAGTGGGAGAGAAATGCTGGATTTTAGATGTCATTCCAAGTTGCATATTGTTTTTAAGAGGAAACTCAATTGTGGCATCTTTGCTTGAACTGCCTAAAGTGAAATACTAACACTGAATGTATAACTTTAAAACAAAAAAATCTTATTGAGTAACAATTTGTTTGGTCAAGAATTGGTAAAAAGATTTTGACATCTTCTAATGTAATTAAATATTAGACCTCTTCGTAATATTGAATGAGAAAGAGGTAAAATGAAGTAGAAACATAGTGTTATAAACGGTGTTACAGAACACAAATCAGAGATATCAAAATACAATTAGAAAAATTGAGGACGTTTTTTATGGAAATTAAAAGGGCTAGCTGGAGAGTTGTTTCCAGTAAGTGAGTTAAATTGAAAGGATGAGTTCTACTAAGCATAAATTAAATTGCAGTTTTAATCATGCGAACTGTAGACATTACCAGATGCTACGTTGTGTTGATGATTTCTGTGTGATGTATCTTGTTAGATTGCCGCTGCTATCCGGCTTTGCACTTTGTCCTTTCCTGGTTCTTCACTGTGGCTCAGGCTATATTGATGACTTTTGTGTAAAGTATCTTGTTAGATTGTATTTTTAATTTAACCAATTGCTGCTGCTATCCGCTTTTTCACCGGTACTTTGTGGATGACCCAGACGCCCTCTTGTCATCTTTTGAATCCGTCCCACATGCTTAAGAAGCAAATACAGTACCACAGCTGTTGATTGATGTCAATATTGCTGCTTATCTGGCTTTTGCACTAGCCCTTTTGTCCATTGCAACACTGCAACTTGTGTACGTCTAGGATCAGATCATTGTACTTCATGCATAATTGCTCTCCACAACTCCGTACAATTACGCAGAAGTCTACTTTATGCAAGGGAAGTATAACAGGCATGTCAAGGGGTTGTTTGCATCATAAATTTGGGAACGCCCACAAACTCGCGAATTCATGAGCTTTCACAAACTCCTCACCAATCCTTTCCCACTCTGCAAATGATTGGGGATTTCTCCTGGCAGTGATTGAATAAATCTCCTTCCAGGCAGTGCTTTCCTGAGAATATAAAGAAAGCAATTTCCCAGTAGGGAAGAAATGTGCAACTAGCATCTCCCATCCAGACCTATAATTTGGAAACAATTTTGCATTGTGGGAATAGCAACATCCAAATTGTCACATGGCATTCCTGATAGTAGACCTGTAAAGCTATGACTGATGCATGTACTGCTGGGAATGTTCGTGAATTGCAAATAGTAGCTTATCTGAACCCAGTCGGAGAAGTATGTGCTTGCAGGGTTATTACTTTTTTGTGACACATGTCTTATATCTTTTGTGACTGTTTCACAACCTCAATAAGATCGAGTTGTTTACCATTAACTTTCCTCTACTTTCTTTGGAGTCTGTCAGTTTTCTTCAAATTAGATATTGTCTGTGTCTGCTCAAATACTGCTGAGAAATTTTCATCACTTGTGATGATCCCTTTTTTCCATTTGCATATCTCTACATAGAAACATTCCTGATTTTTAAATAAATACTACCCTGGATATGTTTGTACAGGGCCAGAATGGGGAACCAAATGCATCCCTGGCAAAATTTCTCAAATGATCCTCACACTTGTTATCACCTCGTGGTATACTTTTCTTTCCATCCATCTATTTTTTCTCTCTTGCTGTCTCCCTAACCTCACAATCCTTACCTCCTTCCCTTGCTTAAAGTCCACTGTGCCTGTCGCAATTAATATTGGGAGGAAGTGACAAGGCACCAGGATTGACCCTGGGCTTTTAAAGCCAGGCTCCATTCTTCCAGGGACATGCCCACTGGAATAAAGTGATCGTACTAACAAAGCGGTAGAATCCGCAGCAACACATTAACAATACCTTATGTGCATAAAAGTCTAAATGAAATCATTAGCATCCCATGTTTAACCATATATATGGCATTGTTGTATGTTTCTTTGAGGATCCAAGTCAAACACAAATTTTGCCTTTGCGACTCAAAATATGGCACAGAGAAAGGTCAGATGAACCACATTCAAGAAGAGGTTTACACTCTTCTTCACACGTCTCTTGAACGTGGAGACAATAGTGCAAAGAAAGCTAGCATCATAATAAAATTCTAGAAAAAGAGCAAATGAAAAAATATTGTTCCGGTGCTGGATTCTCATGACGTTTCCGTAGTCATCCTGCAATTGAAATTCCTAAACTTTCTTCCATTTTAGAACTTAATAGAACCTACTAAAAAAGCTGCAAAAATGTCACAAATGCCTCTATTCAGGGCATGACCAATATGAGTGATTACAGGCATGGATTCCTTTGCTGAAAGTGAGCTGTGTTGAAAGCACTATTCCTGCTATTGGTTTGAGGTGTGAATATGGCAATTTCAGGAAAGTCAGCCATTCCTTGTGATCCTATGAATCTCCTCTCAAGGGAGGAAATAATTTCATGACAGTGTGCAGTGTCTGTAGTGTGAAATATTGTTGGGACATTTGCATTTAGAAAGATAGGGCAAAATTACTTTCCACTAATCACCCTGATTTGCAGATTAAGGAAAAATGTGCATAAGGCTACAGAGTTATGGACAAGTCAAAAGGTTGTGGTGGAGAGGTAGTGACAAGGGATGGCAGAAACTGATAGTGCTAGTGGGTTTGCATTGATGCAACAAAGACATTTTCATGTGATGTTGTTTCAAGGGACACTAAACTATGTTGAAAAAGGAAAGCCTCCTGTGTACAATGCACTATTTTGTATTGGCACAAAGTAATCACCTATACAAGACCTACATTCATAAGTTTATGGGATGCATGAAATTGAAATATTAGTTGTGCGGGATGTGAGTCCTTCCGTACTGGGAATCAGAGTAGCTGATTACTCACACTCTCATTCCCCACCACCTCCTGCTGCAGTGCAGAGCACTTACAGGGGCAGTGGAGTTCAGATCTGCCACAAGTGGTCCTCAGGTGGCATAAGGGGACTAGCACCCCAGGGGCCAGATGTAGCAAACGGTTTGCGAGTCGCAAACCTGAGGTTGCTATGCAGAAATGCATTTTGCGACTCGGGACCGACTCGCAAAATGCATTTCAGAGTCGCAAATAGGAAGGGGTGTTCCCTTCCTATTTGCGAGTCGGAGTGGTATGCAACTCCATTTGCGACCGCGTACGCGGTCGCAAATGGAGTCGCAGTTACCATCCACTTGAAGTGGATGGTAACCCACTCGCAAACGGGAAGGGGTCCCCATGGGACCCTTTCCCCTTTGTGAATGGACCCCAAATTATTTTTTCAGGGCAGGTAGTGGTCCAAGGGACCACTACCTGCCCTGAAAATTTTTTCCAAACAAAAGGTTTCGTTTTTTTTTTTAACTGCAGCTCGTTTTCCTTTAAGGAAAACAGGCTACACTTGAAAAAAAAAAAAACTGCTTTATTTAAAAGCAGTCACGGACATGGAGGTCTGCTGATTTGCGACCCACCTCATTAATATTAATGAGGTGGGTCTTTGCGACCCCATAGCGACTGAGACACCGTTCTGCATTGCAAATTGCGAGTTGCAATTTGCGAGTCGCTCGGACTCGCAAATTGCAAGTCGCAATTTGCAAAGTTGCTACATCTGGCCCCTAGTCCTGGAGAGGCTTATCTAGTCCCACGTGTTAGCTGCAGACAAAGGGCCTGATTTAGAGTTCGAGGGATGGGTTACTCCGTCACAAACGTTACAGATAGCCCATCTGCCGTATTACAATTTCCATAGGCTATAAAGGAATCATAATACAGTGAATGGAATATTCATCCCATTTTAGACAGAGTAGGCCCCTCCACCAAAATCTCTATCAGGCTCTATGCCCTTAATCCTTCAGGGGCATCAGATGGCTTCTCCTCCCAGCTGTTTAGGATTATTCTGGTGCAGGTCCAGAGATTGCTCTCTGTCTCTCCCTTGTGCAGGGGTTTATAAGTGTTGGTGGAATGTTTTAGAAGCTAGGCACCCCTGGTCACTATTAGGATGCCATATCACTTCTCCGCTCATGTCCCAAACCTCCTGTGCATCAATATGGGACAATCCAATATGTCAGAACCCTTCTTCCCCTGTGCAGAGCACCTGTGTCCACCCAGAGGTGTGGCCATGGAAATTAGCAGCCCGTTCTCTCTGGTCCTCTAACCCAGTTCTAAGGCAGCTACCCCTTCCCCCTGGGTTTGAGACAATCAGGACAATAGAGAGCCCAGGCCTAGGTGTCTACCTATGACAAGGGAGGCCCCTTTAAAGTTAATCAGGTTAGTGGGAATAGCCCCATGGCCATACTACCAAGGAGGGGAACTTATGCCCCACCCCTAAATCATTTTTCCACTGCCTCGGAGCAATATAGATCTCACTACAGGGGAGCCATCTGCAGTCGTGATACTGAATATGTGATACTGAATACTGGCAGAAAGGCTGTTTGGTATTAGGAGAAAAAAATGACAATGTTCTAAAAGTGCCATTTGCAAAATAGTAAGTTAAAATCTGAATCATTAAGTTGGATTCTAAATCACTATAAAAATGAGACATTGAATTAATTCTCTGCCTACTACTGATCCAAATTTAGCATTTAATAAATGTTACAACATAGCCTAGTGTTTTTCTATGGGAGCAGCACAATGAAAATATCTTTTGCGGATATTTCACTGTAAGGACATGTTCAACATTACCTTTTACATGTCCTACTTTTAAATGTCATGCACCCTGCATTTATGGGCAATAAGGCTTACTTACTGGTGACTTGTAAATATTAAAAAGGAATGTTTGGCCCTATCAATAGGCATTATTTTGACAGGTAGAATTTGTAATTTAAAACTGCCACAGGCACATTACCTGTGTGGTACCAGACTACGCACAACGTTAGTCTCTCACGTGCAGCCTGCATTCTTGAACACAAGTAACTAGCCCAGTGCTCATTCCCTAACTGCATTTCAGTGCCCTCATCTTAAACGGCAGACAGAGCTGGTAAACAGGTGCAGTCCTATTACCATGCAATTACTATGTGTGAGACCCTAGTACAGAGACTCACTCACTGTAAAGGTCCAAAAATCAGGTTATCAAAAGCAAATTATCCCAGTGGACTAAACAGGCGGAACCTATTTGCATCATCAATGCGAGGTTATTTTATGCTAAACTGCATTTTTGGAGCAAAATTTCTAGGTCCTCGTAGGAATCTGTAAACCCAATATTACCAGACGTTTACAAGGAAGTTAAATGCCAAATGAAAAACTGCAAGAGATAGCATAGTTCACAGAGATAGCAGAAGCAAGCTCCAAATGGTGGGTACAAAGACCATAAATTGACAGCCATCAATGCATGATCTCTTCTATCTGGAGAAAGCGAGACGTACCACAGATGTGGGTCTGATTTTATACAAAGGTTAGTAAGGTAGAAGTCTCATCCTAATAGGAGTTAGTGAGCAACCACCCAAGGTTCTTTGAACAATGTACATCAAATTTAACCTTGTCTGGTCCTCAGTAGGGAGAAAATGGAGAGCCGCAGTCAGAATTTTAGAACACCTGAAATGCAGGGACATCTTAAACATTTTGGGGGCCCTGGGCCAAATGTATTTTGGGGGCTCTCTCTTTGGAACAGCTTTGAATTTATTAACCAGTTTCAGCTCTTTTTTTCCCTCTTTGGCTGAGACTCGGACAATGCACACAAACATGTCCAAATTCTAAAGGTGTTTACATCTAATGTTCAGGGATAGTGACGTGTGTTTTCAATATTGTAACACAACTGCAGCTCAATATTAATATGCAAATAATCTCTCTGTCACTCTCCCATTTCCCATATATGAGTTTCTGTTTTGATTCATAATGTCTGTAATAGATTGTCACACATCACCCACAATAAAAAAATAAATTAAAGGAAAACTGTATTTACAACAATCTGTGTAAGAATTATTCAAAGCCATTAGTGCAAGACTCTTCAGAACAGAGCTGGCTCTTTCAAGAGGGTCCTGAAAGGCTGGGGACCTGGACCACAGCCCACTTTGCCCATGCCTTAAAACGTCTCTGCTGAAATGGGGTGAATCAGTAAGACTACATACTGTTGAAATTGATACCTCACTGGGCCCTGGTAAATAGAATTTGAGTAGTCTAAATGGGCAAATTACAATACGAGCAATGGCTGATCTTCAGCCATTCAGGTCAGCAATAGAAGAACTTTCCTTGGTCAATGTAGGCAAAATGCTTACATAAAAGCAACTGAGATATCTATGAGGACACGTTAAGATCTGCACTGAAGTTGACCCCTAGGTGACGCAAAGCCCGAGGTTGGAAAACAGCAAGTGCTCATTTTTCTATGCCAATATTATTCTATAATGGTTTAGTCAGTTGTAACTGCAATAATAGTTTTAATCGGCTTCAAACGAAGGTGGATGGAAATAGCCGATGACATAGACCAACCAGCAGACGCTATCAGAATGCATAAGAAAGGCTGGATCCCAATAGAAATGTCAAAGTGGACAAAGCAGACCCTTAGGACAAAATGCGCTGCAAGAGGTATGAATCAGAGCAATCGAAAGAATGGGAAATCACCTGGAAACAGTCAACACGAGTCACAAGGTAACATTTTGTTTAACTCTAGATCTACTTTTCAAAAACGATTTCTCAGAGTGTTCTGAAATGGCAGAAAATGAACACGTTTATTGTACGAAAACGCCAAAAATAAATAAGTACTGTGTGCTCCCATATTTCATCCTGTCCTCTTCTTTAACTCTTCAAAATCTTTCCCTCATTCTACCACACTTTCCTCTCAGTCCCCTCTCTTTCTCCCTTTGATTTCGAGCAGCTGTAAAATGGCCTTTCCCTTCTCGCCCTTGCCATTTCTGCAAATTTAGAACCTTCCCTTTTCAGTTTTTTCAGTGCTCTCCCAAAGTGGTCTATGGTGGCTGAAAATCACTCTGGCATTATGAAACACCTAAAGTAAATATATATGCTAGGAAACAAGCTCATATGTCCACACTCTGCCATCGTGTGCCAGTTACATCCGCATATGCGATTATAAATTTTCCTAATACAGGTAGTTATCTTGTACTGGAGGAAGCCACATATAACCATATATTTCGGGTGCAGTCATCATATCCTAGTTACAGTTTCACATGCCAGTGTAAATTATCAAATGCCTATTTGCAAATTAAGATGCCCAGATGAACCTCAATTGAACAATTACTGTTGTCATACACATGCCATCTTGCATGCCCAGATACAACTATCATGAGGGTGGTTACATCTTAGTATGCTCAGGTACAATTTCAGATGCCCACACACTGACATCGTATGAAAGGTTCTGTCTCATGAGGCAAGGTATAGACATCATATGAGAAGGGTTGCCTCCTCTGTTCAGGAGATCTCATAGCCCACAAGTTGCAATCATGTTCTCCAAAACATTCTAATATGCTCAGGTGCAACCGTAATATGCTAGCCACAGGCATCATGTGACCAGGCTCAGCCATCCAGGCCATGAAAAAACCCTCTGAAGTTGTTCAAGTTTAGTCTCATAACAGTTACAGCTTCATGATCAGCTACAGAAATGTGGCCGGTAAAGCTTTGCATTCTAAGGTCCAGTTAACATACACTGAACAAAGGGGCAGGAAGTCAGCCTTATGTTCTCAGATGCAGCCATATCTGTACAGTGTGCAGCAGCACAAAACTGTTTACTACCTGAATATTGCAAATATACATGCAAGGAATATCTCCAGGGATGGATGTTCACTCAGCAGAGATCAGAAGAAGGATACATCGAAGTGAAACTTGGGTTTGCTCTACTGTTTTGTATCAGAACAATGTTACACAAGATGTCAATATGTGTATAAAAATGTCGACATTACTAATTGTATATGTGACTGTAACATTTGCCTAGCTGGGTTACACCCATGGCACACGGGCTATTTTGATGCAGGCCACAGACTGCAAGTTTTTAGGTTTTTGTACGAAAACGTTTCCCCATAACAGTGTTCAATTTAAAATGAGCACTATTAAAAATCCAACCTTTTAATTTCATGAAAGAAATATCTCAGGGCATGTTACAAAAAACCTAAAATTGTATTTTTTACTTTCTGTTTGTAACTGATTTGTATTTGACATACCATGTATAGGAGCTATAAAACGGGACATTCACCAACTATCTGCCCATTGATCAATAGATTTGTGATCAGTAAATAAACTCTGAAAATCACAGACACAATATTTGGTAGAAACACAAGCTTCCGCCGATCTTTCACATGCAACGGCGCATTTGTGGCTTAGTAAGTAAGTGGACAATCACCCAGTAAGGTATTTAATTATTATTATTTTTTTATTTTAAAAAGCTGTCCGAACATCGTATGAGACATGCTCTGCATGTACATGTATATTTTCCATCTGATCTCTACGAAACATCTACATTGTGGAAACAGTTCGGTAAATCCGTTTTTTATCTCTCAAATTTATGGTCGAGGTAGAGACCTCGCACTATTGCGCTGCTTTTTCGTTCTCCCTACTAACTAACATTCGCAGATTTATACACCCATCGCGAGGTCTATTCAACACACCAGACCCTCATTCATGACTGTTTTATAGACATTAAGGGGCTGGATGGCTGCCAAGTTGATCTGTCAAAGACAGCCGAAACTAAGCTCTCGACTCGTGCTCTGCTGTTGCGCTCTTCCACCCAAGCTCATTCCCGCCTTATCATGCGCCTTGGCAAAACCACTTAGTTTGAGGCCTTAAGCGGGCCTGATGGTGCTGTGTGGAGAGTTTTTGAAGAAATTGAAAGCACATAGGGATTCTGCCTTTTAAGCGATGGCAGTTCCTTAAGACCTATAGCAATGTATGTCATCTATTTTTTACGAAGGGTACGTCAGTGCTCTTCAGGGAAAACTACCTGACAATTTGCATGTGCATACTTGTAAAACGTAGCAATTGTTTAATACAATAACCAATGTTTAGTGCTTTTACACATTCACTGTCATGTTTCAACAAACGAGTGAACTCATGATGAAACAGGTTGTTTAATTTTGCATAAGCTATTGATAATGTCATTTGTTAGTTAATGGGGGAGAAAAACGAGGTGTAAGGCTTTCCCTCCTGTGTCCTTGTAAGATACTTAATTTACCAGCATCATGACTCGACCACGCAATAACTTAATGCACAAAACAATAAAGTCACCAAAGATACAACACAAAATATGGGATCATAGAAAACTTTATATTTAGGATGCTGAACATTGGAGCAATTCTAGAGGGGAAAATACTACCAGCAGACTAGTCTGATAGCATGACACCAAGGTGACAACAACTTCAAAATGAGAGCAAAGGGTTGATTGCCAAATCGAGCTCACCTCTTCCCTTAAAATTTTGTATAATACCACACAATTACCCTCCCTTGATCTGACCCACAGTAAAGGCGACAATGGTCAAACCATCGGGCATCCTTCTGAATGTGGGTGGTGGTGAATGGTCCTCCCCCATGACTAGTATCCTCCCAATGCCACCCCACCCCAAACCCTCATCTTGGATAATGATCTAGAAGCGGAATTTAACATGATGGAGAAAAGAACATCTTGTCAGGCCACCTCTTTTAACTCCATGCTTGAAATGCTTGAATCTTAGGAAATATGTGCACATTAGCACTTAACCATGACACCCAAAATAACTTGAGAATCAAAAAAAAGCAATTAAAAAAAAACGCATTCAAAATCGGCCGGACACAGGTTGAGACACCTGATGGTGTGCCACCAAGATAATGACAATGCTTCAGTTAAATATTTCGTGGCAGTTTTCCTGCAGCAAAAGTTCATAAAAAATGTATCATCCGGTAAAAAGTAAAAAAAAAAAAAAAAAAAAGTAAAAAAAAAACAATCTATGATTATGTTTCTTCTTGGACATTTGTGTACTAAAACAGGTCACAATACAATTGAACTGAACTACTGGGTGGCTGCAACATAGGGGCAAAAACATGGGCTTGGATGTCAACAGAGATCAATCCCTCAGTCAAAATATGCTACTGCTATTCAGTCCCCGCACAAATCAATGTTCAGCATAGTTCTTTCAGTGCCATCCCTTCCCCCTCTCATATCTCCCTAGTTTGTGCAGTGTCCTTCAATTCTATTTGTCAGGAACCCTTGTTTGGCCCCACACAATTACTTTAAAAATTGGTAGTATCACCGGCTTAAATTGTAAAACCATAGCTGAAAAATGCGTTGTGATCTTTCCTTCTGTCTATCGAAGAGTAAGATGTATCCTATGGGCAAGATCTTATTATGGAGTATGAACAGAACCAGCTTTCTGCCAGTTCAGTGGAATCAAGGTCATAGTCTTGGATGAGGGCAGACATGGAAGTTGCAGTACACATCAGAGTACTGCAGTTTTGGAGGACAACTTTTATGTGGTGGGTGAAATCGGTCAGTGGGAGTAGAAGTAATTTTTCTGAAAATACTAGGTAGTTTGATTTTTGATTGTACCTAAATACGGAGACTGAGGTAATTGGGTGTGTTGTGAGATCTGTGATCCCAGAGTATTTGGATGCATTAGAAGATGTGTGTTTGGAGGAATGCCTGGAAGCATGGGTCCTTAGCAGTAGATTGGTCTTAGTTAACGAAGGAGTAACAAAATGCTGTATGGTTGCATTTCCATGAATGGTGTATAAATGATAATGGGGAGCATGAGAGATTGGTGAGTGGTGACCTAATCGGTTTCATAATTGCTGAAGCAGATGTCTTAATTAGAAATTATTAATGAGTGTTGACCTATTTTGAATAATGACTTTTGTAGAGATTGTATAATGTAGAGAAAATAGTGTGCATGTTTGAAATTGTGACCTCAAAGAATGGCCAGCAGTGTTCACGAAATGTACTAAATAATAATTAATACGTATAAATATTGAAAATATTAAGGGTTATGAAGTATGCTCTAGCTTATAAATTGTAGGCCTTAATTTAGCAAGTGTCTTGGCCTAGTTTTGCCAGGCCTCATGCAGAAGCTGTATTTCTTAGCATTTAATAAAAAATGCTGACAGAGTGAACTAACTGTGAAATGCTCATTGTCTTGTTAAAATGCTTAGCAGAAGCTTTCCATGAGAACCGACTAACAGGATACAGTGCCCTTAAAATGTATCGAACTGTGTGTAATATGTGCAAGAGGTTCTTTCCCAGGGTGCGAACAATGAAGACACTCACTGGTGAAGAAGATGCAACAAATTTGATACCTGAGGAACCGGAAGATGAGAACATCGTAAGGCAGACCAATCAATGACGTGTGAAGTGTGAAATATTAGAATTCATGGATTTGGCATAGAATTTTCACTGGACAGAGTAATAAAGTACGATTAATTGACCAATTGGTATTTAGGGGATAGTTTGGGTGACTTTGAAATAACAACACGACAAGGGAGAAACATTCAGATTTTTAGGGAATTACTACTTGAGAGAGAAGAAGAGACTTGAGATTCTGTCATTGGGCTCATACTCTCTGACTGAAAGCCTGATGCTTTGCTGATCGACTGATGACCTGAGGACAATGACTGATTCTGCTTGCTGACCCAAACCGTGGATAGGTAGATATGACAATGTGACTGGATTGCATTTTTGTGCCTTTTCTTTCTAGGTACCAACTGCGCTTTCTTAGTAGTTTTCCTTAGCTAAATGTTTTCCAAATTTGTGTTCTAAATTGTTTTGCATGAAGCCCCACATGCTGATGCTAATCTGGTTTAGTTGAGGTTATCTACATGACGACTGACAATTTGCACAGACGAATGGTTGACGAATTATGTTGTTGAACTCTATGCATTATGCAGTACTATTGAAGCTGACTTCACTAATGATTTGTACCGATGCTTTAGAATGCATTGTGATTCAAGCTTTGATTAGATCGTGTTTCTTGCGTCTTTTTGGTTAACAAATATTATTAATTGCGCTTGATTTGATTTTGAGATTAACCTACATGACTTTAGCATTGTTAATATAAGGGAAATAAAATAACTAAACTTTTGCTAAAGGTGTGATTATTCATGGCTGGAAAGTCATGGTGCGTGACAATTACTGACTGTTGATTATTGATTGACTAATGATTATTGATTATTGTGTATTGGTTATGGTTTCTGTTCTGGAGCTATGGTAAGAACATCCTGAATGAGTCAAAAGGTTCATTGACCTATTCGTGTCCCCTTGTAAGGTTACTTATTACAGTCCGACTCGCTAACAGTTATGATAGTAGACTGATGGTTAGTCTCTTTAGGAGCTTTGCGTAAGTTTCCGGAGCAGAATGACAGATGTTAGAGTACACTATTATTGAGTTTTTTGATTTTTGATTTTCAATTATGACATTTGTAGAGAAAATGATGTTCCCTTAAGCCCAGAAATGACTTTCCCAGATCCTGGATCCCGCTACTGGTGATGGGTATGTTCCCAGCATTATAGACATAGAGTAAGAGAGTAAGCGTGCGCTTGCACAGCTTATGCAAATCGCAGGTGAATTGTGATGTATAGGAGAATTTAGGGAGTTTGCGTACTCCAAATGAAGTTTTAGTAGGAGTGTGCGTACACCGCAGTATAGGAGTAGGGAAGTCGTCAAACTTCACATGTGTGTGGTGCATTGTGCTAAAAAATTGTCCACATGGTTGTTGATCTACGGATCCTACATGGTCTAAGACTCCTGAGTATATTGAAAAGTGTATGAGACACTTGAGTATGTGTTGTAATCTGTCTAGTTTAGTAGGTTGATCGGGCGTGGTCAACGGGTCAGTTTGTGAGTAAAGTGGGCGAGAGAAAATTTCAACTGAGATTTGGTGAGTCCTATGTGCACCAGGACAGACCCATTGAACAGTTGAGAGTAAAATTTGTGGGTTGAATTTTGCTTGCAAATCTGAGAGACCGAGAAAGAGGAATAGCTGCATGAGCGAAAGGGTCATCAGTGAAAATCTATAAGGTTTCTGAAGCAATTGTGTTACCTTCCTGTAGTAAACCAGCAGGTTTGTTTTTGGTTATTGGTTTTTGATTAGTGCTCACAATATTTTTGCATTAGTTTTGTGTGAATTGAAGTTTTGGAGGACGAGCCGCAAGACTTGTCAGCTGCAGTACGTGTGAGTGCGACATCGTTGGAGCCGCGTTGGGATAGGTCGTTTAGTGAGAAGGGTCGCACATGGATTGCAAGCCATCCGTGAGAGGCAAATGGTTGAGAACGTGGGTGAAAGTAATCCTGGGAGTAAAAGTCATTTCCTGATTTGAATTTCAATAAACAAAAATTAGAAAAGATTACGTTTTTCAAGGCATTGAAGAGTTCCCTAAGGGGAGATACGTACATTAGAGTGAATGTAGGAGAGCCTACCCCACCAGAAAATACACCGGCTTACATTGTAATGCAAGAGAGTGGTGTCGCGCCATGTCTTTGGTTAAAACAGTGGTGCAAATTGACAGAGAAAAATGGGAGCTTAGCGTTTCCTGAGAATGGGAAGTTCAATTTGAAAATTTTGGAGCAATTGCGGATGGCACTGTATAAATCGAAGCCCCTTCCGAGACCAGCACAGTTTGAGGTATTAGCAGTTTGGGAGGTGGTAGCTAGGCAGCAACAGCAAATTAAATTTGAAAGGAGAGTAAGAAAGGTAGTAAAGTCTTTAGAGGAAGGAATATGGGCTTGGGAACAGAAGAAATGGAGATCAGTGGCATTGCAGGATGTTAAGTTGTTTCCAGCAATTACCCAAGAAGATGAGACGGAAGGAAAGAAAGCAACTAGAAAGACTAATAAATGTCCATCAGAGAATAAGGAAGTAAGAAAATCTTCCATAGTGGAGGAGGAATCAGATGCTGAGGATCTGGTTACACAAATACTGAGGGATCGACCACCACCATATGTGGTGCATGAAAGTGGTCCGAGTACTAGTGTTGATGCTACAGCCCCAGCACAGGTAGTGGGGACAGTGGATCTGGTACAGGTTAATGCTAGCCAGATTCAGGGTGTGGTCCAAGGTAGTCCAAGTGTGCTGATTACTCCAGTAGTTCAGGCTCAGATGCATCCGCCACCGATACAGAGAATTCATCCTGATGTGCCTATTTTAGAGATGACTTCGAACTTAGTGGTGCCTACGGAGCAAGTGGTTCCAAGACCACTGTTGGTTCAGACTGAGCCGACTCCCATTTTGTTGCCCCAGGTACAGCCGCAATGGATGCCGAGATTTACGCCAGTGACAGGAACACAGTCAGACTTGACTCCGATAATGAATCAGAGTGTGGGAGTTACTCTCCCACAGTGTACAGGTACCAGAGCAGCCCCGGATGCAATATCTCTGCCGATTACTGTTGACCCAGTGGTACCATTATTTGCGCAGAAAAACCCAATTATGAATGAACAAGGAACGATGACCCAGAGTCTAATGAGGAGGGGACCAGATGAACAAGTGCAGGTAGTCTCATCTATGGGTCAGACCTTTGATGGGTCGAGGTCATTGTTAGATCTTAGTCCACTTGTTGCACTTCCAGATGCTGTGAATGGACTTAGTGCAGGTCAAAGCTTGAAACTATTGACAATGCAGACACCAAGTGCAGTGGTACAGCAGGTGCCACCGATTCAAGCGAGTAACATTTCGCTACAGGGATTGACAACTCAGCAGTTGACTGAATGGGTAGACAAGCTGAATACCCCACAGAATGCTTCTAAGGGAAAAGAGGAGATCAATTATGTCAGATTGAGCATGGAAGCAGGTGAACTAGTCGAGGGAACAATGGGGGTGAATAGATTAGAGTCCTACACTGAGGAAGAGCTGAGATACTTATGCCCGAGAATCAGAAGAGAGGTGGGCAAGGTACACCAGAAATGAGCAGATTTGGCAGAAACATGGCATGGAAATTGAGAAAACGAAGCATTTGAAGAGAAGTTACTGATTAGATTTTGAGGCAAAGGATTTTGAACACATGAGGTCAGCCGGAATGAAGGCTCACTTTAAAGAATTGCTGCAGAGTGCTCAGGTTTGAGGAGCCTTAGAGAAGTGGGAAGGCAGATGGGTGAAGAAAAGAGACAAAAGAAAAAGAGATTCTCTAGAAGTGACCGAAGTGGCACAACAGGACAAGGTTCCGGTAAAGATTTTGCGAATGAGAGAAATTCCAGGGGGAAATTTTGTTCATGTCCCTTGGCGTAGGAATGATATTCTATCATTTACGATCGATTATCCAAAATTGAAGGAGAAGCCAGTAGACTGGTATCAGCAGACAGACAGGTTTGTGAAGCTCACGAAGTGTTTGTGGGAAGACTTGAACACATTACTGGAGATAGTGGTTCCAGCTGACTTGTGGGTTGAGTGCAAGAAAGCTGCAGTTTGGCCAACAAGTGAACCTGAGAGACATAAAAGTACAGGTGCACCATCTCCCGAGGTAATGAAATATTACTATAAGGTGAGCGAGTTCCTGAAGACGAGAATTTCTCCCAAGAATATTGATTGGCAGAGGATTGATAGGACAGTGCAGGAAGTAAAGGAGTCGATACATGCATACTATGAACAATTGCTGAAAGCATTCAAGGATTACAGTGGCAAAGAAGCTGTTGAACCAAAAGACATGCAGCATTTTGTAGTCAGGTTTGTAGAAAGATTGAAACCTGATATAAGCCAAATGATTAAGAGTCATTTGATTAGCTGGCAAGCAAAGCCTATTGATGAGGTGTTGCAGTCTGCAAAATACTGTAGTGATGATACTGAGCTGAAGCAGAAAAAGTTGAAAGAGAAGGCGATGGTGATGCAGATTAAGGCAGCTCAAACAGGAGTGCAAGGAAATGTTGTGCAACAGACACCACAGCAGCAGGGAAATGTCATGTTTCAGCCTCAGATGAGAGGCAGAGGTCGTGGAGGCAACATGAATCGTGGTCCTGATTTGAATACTGTAGTGGTTCAAAATAATGTGTAGGGAATGAAGAAGCTATTGCTGTGTCACATTTGTGGAGCCGTGGGACACTGGAGGCGGGAGTGTCCGAGGATGGTACAAGAGGGTGTTGCTCAGAACGGTAACGACATCAATACATTTCAAATTGTGAGAGGACCAAGAATGAGAGGTCCAAATCCACATTTTCAGAATAATGTAAATCAAGTGCAAAATTACCAGCCCATGCAACAGGTGCAAATGCCCCGTGCACAAGTGTCACAGTTGCAGCCGATGCAGCAGCAGGTTCCCATGGCACCTACATAGCAAATGCAGATACCACAGGCCCAATGGAGCAGCAACAGATGATTCTTTCTAAACAGGTCACAGGTCAGAGACAAGACAGAAGATGTAACACAGTGCCTCAATTCCTGTTACACAATGAGAATGAAATAAATGGTCAATGGATGAGTTATTGTTCCATTGAGGAGCCATGTGTGCTTGTGACCTCTCTAGAGATAGATCAAGAAGGACCCTATGTGAGGGGAAAGGTAGTGGGTCACAGAGTCTCATTTCTGGTGAAAACAGGAGGTACATACTCTACGTGCAGAAGTGCAGACGTTCCGATTCTGACCCTTTCAGGAAGAACAGTTCAGATTGTGAGGGTTGCGAATCAGTTTTTGTCAAATCCGATCACAGAGCCAGTGCAAGTTGAGATTGGCAATTTTCAGGGACTGCATAAGTGTGTGGTCTGCGATTCGAGTCCAGTATCAATACTGGGAAGGGACTTGCTGTGTAAGACAAAGTGTCTGATTACTTGTTCAAACAATGGAATCGAGATCCAGACAAATAGTGATGATGAGGAAGACCTAGCCCCAGAAATTGAGTGTGAAAGTACAAATGAAGAGTACATTTTGATTGAGTTTTTCCCGATGTTCACAGTGAGAGAGCTTCATTCTGATTTGCAGGGAACAGTGCAAGAAAATGTGTGGGATTTGGCAGGGAAAGAAGTGGGTTTGATCAAGGAAGTGGACCCGATTAAGGTTACCTTGAAGCAGAATGCAGTGTTTCCGTAGCTCCCACAGTATAACATGCCACAAGATGTCCTGATGAAAGTGGCTCAGATAATTGCAGATTTTGTGAAGCAGGGAGTTTTGAAGGAGGTGTTGAGCAGTCCATGTAATTCACAAATATTGGGTTTGAAGAAGCCATGTGGGAAGGTTCAAATTATTCAGGATTTGAGAAAAATAAATGACATTGTGGTCAAGTGTTGTCCCATAGTGCCTAAACCAGCTCTAATAATGTTCCAGATTCTACGTGATGCAGAGTGGTTCACAGTGGTTGATTTGTCACAAGCGTTCTTTTATGTGCCCCGACATGAGGATAGTCAATTTCTTTTTAGTTTCAAATTCTTAGATCGAGTCTACTGCTGGTGTAGACTTCCTCAAGGGTACACGGAATCACCTTCCTTATTTAACCAGATCATGAAAAAGAATTTGGAGTCGTTAGAGTTAGTACCACAATAGCATTATGTCGCGCGTTAACAAATGGCAATTCACAAAGTCCCAGGTGAACAGTGTCGCCTATCCATACTGTGTGAATCAATTTACTCAGAGTATGAACTAATCCACATATGAGATATAAATATAATTGTGAATTTTTTTTTTTTTATATTCTCCAAATTTGACTGAGCACAGAAACAATCAAAGATGTGCATAGACAGGACCGTGCAAAGGAAAAACTCACCTACAAAAGTGTAAGTCAAACCATATGCCAGTTAGGTCAATTCTGTCCAGCCTAGCCTTGAAGTAATAGACACACCACACCAGGCCAGTGAAGCCAGCGAGGAACACCATCAAGGCAAATGTAAACAAAGTAAATTGGAACAACAGTCTACACTCAGCCGCGGTTTTCATCAACACAGTAGGCACCACACACACACATAGAGCACACAATCAAAAAACATAAACCTAAATGCAACACACTGACACAGAAGACGTGCCACATTACAGAAACAAACAAAAACATACCAAAAAATACAAAAACACGAACACACACGTACTGGCAAACTGTCAAATTACTAGTCACATCATGTGTAATACGCACCTGGCAATTTAACGGTGGGGTTGGGGAGGTCAATGACAACTCCTGTACCACACTCCACCTACATTCCACCCATCATCTGTATTTTTTTAGTCCAACCACCAATCACACACAGACTGGCCACACACTTTTCCAATAAGGTCAGTGAGTATGTGTTTGCACTGGTCCTGATCCTGAGATCTAATATTTGGCTATTTGAGAAGGAGAAAGAGTACATACTGGCAGAGGATCACTCTCCTTGGCTTGACTGGTGGGGAGGTATTGGCAAGTTAATTCTTCTCTCCAGTATCTACTTATAGAATGTGAGCAGGAGCTCACTTCTCCAACAGCCCACTCACATGCCATCCCTGGTAATGTCAAAGTACAACCCACTACTTTCTGACTACTGTATCACTACAGAGGCCAGTGAGCTACAGGAGACATTTCACAGGCCAGTCCTGGTTGTAACATGCATCCATAGCCAAGTGCAGAAGTATAGCATGATGCCATAGTGACTGCATTGCAGGCAATGCATGTCACATCACTTCTATGAGAATGCCCATTTTCCTAGAATGATGGGTGCCATCAATTGTACATGTTGGTTCAGTCATCACAGCACCCAGCATATCATTATTACAATCGACACCACTGACACTCCGTTAATGTCCAAGCTAGCTCTGATGTCAAGCACTGCTTCCCTACCTTTCCTGGTTCAACACACAAGAGATTCAACTTCTGCTAGTATATGACTACGTCAGTAGTTTGCGGCAGGTATGGTGACATGTGGCCATTAGAGAGGTACTGCACACCTAATCTGTGCACATATCTGCCATATTAACAAAGAGATTTTTTTTCCACTGGACGCCTGTGCTCATGTGTGTAACAATCACACAAAATCTATGGGAATACATTTTAGCTCTCTTTCATTTTAGATTACTAAATGGGAAGAACCACCTACGTGCATACATTTTAGTGACAACTTCAACGCTCGGCTGCTCCATATGCTGGATGCTGTATTCTTGTGGTACCAGGACTTTCAGGATTTGTGCGGTGATTGGTAGGAGACAAGTTTCTCTATGAAACGTGACATCAAGAGTGAAGCTATCTGTTGTGTCTGCTGCTTGAGCGCCTGCAAGTTGAGCACTGATCGGCATGAAGTGAAAAGTGTTACTATTGTGCACACTGTGTGAGTTGGTGAGCAGGATGCTAAAGTCGTTGCAAGAATTGGATATACATAGGTTGTGTGCAGATTGCCGCGTCTGAATGTGGATGAAATGGTTGGAATGGATATACAGAGAGGGTGTGTGTCTTGTGCTTTAGGACCTCGGGTATTGTGTGGTACGCAGCGCAAGAAGCATGGTTTGTCACATTGACACCCTTACCCCGAACATGGTTTTAGCGTCTGCTTGGTAAATGCTCATTGCTTCTGATTAGGTTGAGTGTGAGCAATATGTCCTTTCTTATGACTGACTCATGGTTTAGGAAAACATATTCCATTTGCAAGAGATTGTGTTTAGGAGATGGCCTTCAAGGGGTGATTTAGGTATTCAGTTTAGGGTTCGGTTTTACATAGCTGCCATTTTTCTCAGGTCCGTGCATGATGTTCTGCTCCAGGCTAGGTTTTTTTTTCTTCGAATTCTGAGACTTATAGTCCTGTTTGATAATGGAATAAACACAACTACAAGTCCCACAATTCGTAGAAATGATCTGAGAAACGTGTCAGTGCTGGTTTTAACCATCCTAGTAATGATCCAGAGTGGAAAGAAAACAGGTAAATTTGGTTACAGACATTTTGATTGCTCCACGACCTTTCAGTCATGTTTATTGATTGCTAGGTGCTGAAGCAGTAGTGTTAGGAGGGTTCCAGTTATCCCGAAAACCTCAGGGAAATGATCACATATGACTTTGGTAGATTTTACATGGAAATTAGTGGTGATGAAGGATTATAGTCCTACGTCTGTCGACATGTGCCGTACATTACAGAAACTGCTGTCTGTAATGTTAATATAGGACTAGCACTTACTGCAGTATTTTGCTGAACTGCTCTACATTGTGACCTTGGATGGCAAAAACATCACTACCTGGGGCTGGCTTGAGGGATCGTTCCAGCGGTGGCTGAAGCTTCTGATTTAGATGGAACAATGTTCTCTGCTTGAGATTAAATTGAGGAGTAGATGAGGGTGTGTGGGATTTCACATAACTTACCTCAATCTCAGCTGATGTTTGAGGAAAAACATTAATTTATGGAAAAAAACAAGCAGCAAATATCAGAAGACCAAATTTGTGCATTTATAAAATAATTCAAGGACATGCTTGAATGTTATTCTTAATATCTCATTTTTATACAACACTTCTGCTGCTTATCAGTGAAATAAGTAACAGGTGTTACAATTATTCAGTCCAATAGTACTCTATTTTTCGACGTGGAAAGAAGAAAGACTGTTTGACCTTAATCGAATCTGAACTACTGAGTTACACCAGATGAGGTACTGGGTTTTTCAGAACCGGTACTGATCCGGTAACCCAGTGGTGCCAGGGTACACCCAAAGACCTCGGGTACTTTCCTGATTCAGACCACAGAAACTCAGAGTCTTCTAGGTGAAGTCAAAGATCGAATTTATTGGCTGCAACCAAGTGACAAGCGTCCTTGAAGTACAACAGCATGGTTTGTATGTTCTCAGGAGACTGTGTTTCAATGCAAAGTCAGGTTTCCTTATATACAGTTTTTTAAGCTTCAGGCAAACATTCTTGACATTTTGGTTGGTCATTCACATGTTTTCACTACAAAGGAAAAAACAGTGTCATGATGAAACCTCATATTTCATGTCATCCAACCCATAATAAATTACCCGGCAAGGCCTAGTATTTTACATCAGATAAGTGTGGACCCCCAATAAAAACGGGCACCTCCCCCTCGTAAAGTAAGAAGAAGAAAAGAGCAGGTGCAGGTGTGAGCAAGATTAGGCAGGGTGTGTGAGCGATAATAAGGGTTTTATGGCATGGTGTGCCTTGATGCTATCTGATTCGGCCACTGGGAGAGGGACTGACCAAACAGGTTTGGCCTGAGGCAATGGTTCCAGCTTGCCCAGGTCAGAGAAAAGTCAATCAAGGTGTACGTGTCCTTGGAATCAAATCTGACTATTATAAGCCTGTGTGAGGGCAACTTTTAAAAATGGCTGCCGTGTATAAAATGGGAGCCACGAGTGCAGGACGAAAATGGCGATTTCGAGGTGAAAACGCTGCTGGAATTGAGCGAAAATGCTCATGCTTAGTGTACTAGTCATTATCGGTCTTTTGATACTAAAATCGTACTGCTGTGGCAAAGTAAATTACATGGGTCCAGAATTTTTAGAACCACAAACCCTCCTTTTGCCCTTACATAGGCAATAAACCTATTCTCATGCTAATCTGAGTCCAGGTCTATGTTTCTAAAGTTGTTGAGATGTTGCTGTAACATCATCCTAGTATTTAGCTCGTCTCTTGGTGCAGGTTTCCTTATGCATGATGTAACACAGAGGCCACATATGGCAGGACAAAGTAAGGAATACCTCTATCTGCAGTAGGTGGCATAAGATCACACACCCAACAATTAGTGATGTTCACTACTAACTAGTGTTGATGCAGAAGCTGTAGAAAAGAATTGCTTACGAATTCTGATCTTCTAACCTGCTCATGTTCAGGAAAAGGGTGAAAAGAGTGCAAAGAAACAATAGTAGGAAAAGACATAGGTTGGGAAGTGGGTGCAGAAGTCAATTGAGTAGAGAAAAACAATCCCACCCATAAATGACAACGTCATGTTTAAAAGACACTAGACAACACGTTATTAAGAACATATAGACAACGGGAGAAAGTAGTGACCACTATTACAAATGAAATAATAATTTTTCACAACCCTAACCAAAAAGCAAATCCTAAAATTATCTATTAACATTTTTAGGGCTCCTCTGCATTTCAGTAATTTTGGTATGTTCAGGTGGAACAGTGGTGACTCTCATCAATGCTCTAAGGTGAAAAGGAGGTACTCTTTCCACAGAAAATGGACTTTATTCTGCTTTTACTAAACAGAATAGTACTTTAAAACAATGCCAGCAAAACAATCAGTCTCCTAACACCTAGTCTATACAATCACACGGAAACCTCTTGTGAAACCAACTATGCCCAGAGTCCGTTCAAAAAGCCTCTCTGGCAGGCTTCTATTGTCCATCAAATTTTCTTTTGTTGTTTTCTTTCGCATGGGCCTCTCAATTCAGGCCTCTTCGTGAGAAAAGTACTGCTTAGTTGGAGTGCCCTCCTGGCAAACACCCACAGCTCACTCGAAAGTCTCAATGTCTTAAAGCTATGCACCAGTGTCTCTCCTCTGTGGCAGACACTACAAACAATGTGCTCTTCATTGATCAAGGGCACAAATCATCTCGTGCAGACCCAAGCACCATTAATTGGGAAATAGCTCAAGCTCAACAGCACTTTCAGACTCCAACAATCATTATTTAGTGTCAGAGGACGCTCAAGCTGCTCTTTCATGGGCACCACAATATAGTGCCTTTTTCCAAACTTGAAATCTCCGGTGCACTGCCCTTCTTCCGTTGGAGCAAAGAAAAGGGGGTGTGTGGCCAAAACTCAGGCCAAGGGGCTCAAGTGATTGCACACTGTCAGAGGTTACCAGGACATGACAGGTAGAGAAATGAAACCTCAAAACAGCTCTGCCATCAACAACAGGAATCCTTCTCTTTAGCTCTTTTACACTGAAACTTTGGTTTTGTGATGTCCAACGCCGTCTGATGGAGCAAGTACGATACCATGCGCTGGCGATCACTGTCCAGCTTTGCTACTTTCTGGGTGCTGAGACTGTAGGGCCAAAACGTCCGTCTTTCATCTGTAGCTGTCACTGATGGGAATTAGGCTTAAATCAATGTCCTGCAGGTTATTATGACTTGATACCCGCAGAATCTAGTGACGTAGGAAATGTGCCACAGTTGTTAGTTTTCTTCAATTTAGTACAAAAACAGTTCATGGTTTTTAACAAGGGGACTGCAAGCAGGTGGTCTGCAATCTTCAAAGGAGTAGCCATACACCATGGGCATAAAATACAAAGACAAAGGCAGAAGGGCAAAACAGGGTCTCTAGCATCTTTAATTGGGTTCTCTCCATTATTCTCTGCATTCTATAGCTACATGAGAATTCTATCTGAATGGATTTCCTCACACAGTGGCATTGTCTAATGGGGTAAACACATATTTTCCTCAATGATTAAGTCTAGGTGTTCCTCCTTATCTTAGAACATCTCAATAGAGAAATCACATGATACCGATTTTCAGGGACATGTAGAAACCTTCCTTTAAAAACTGTGCATCAGGTGCACTATGCAATACACAGGCTAATAGTCAAATGTGCAAACAAAAAGAGAAAAAAAAAAGAGGGTCCTGATATTTGCATGATTAGGACACATCTGATCCCACCAAAAATTAAAGTAGCAGGAACAGAAGGGAACCGAAAACCAAATTAAAATAGACATTGAAAATTCGTCATGTTCAAAAAGGTAAACATAAGATATCTCCTATTGAGATGGAAAACTTGTCTTACTATAATATTGAGTCAGTTAACCAGTCTATCGCTACCCTGACAGTCAGGCTGGAAAACATTGAAGCAGGCCTAAGGCAAATTCTTGAAAACCAGTCTGGTCATACCAAAGGGAATTATACATAACATGGGGGTCCCTGGTACATCACTGCAGTCTGGAAATGTGAACCTGAACAATACATCAATAATAATAAAAGGTCTGACTGGTGAAAGGAATTTGAAAAAGAGAAATGGGACTAGGACATAGCTAAAATCTCAATAACTAAGCATGATGCGACATTGGTCAGGGGAAGTAACAAAAGAAAAAATCTATAGGAAGAACAAAAAAATTATTTGGGTGATAGTCAGGCATGTGACACAACACCGAGAGTACGGGTGATACACAAAGGCCAAAGTTACACAAATTTTAACTCTACCGTTGGTGACTACACCATATACGGTACTCCTAGCTAATGTTTCAGTTCCTTCTTCAGGAAAAAATGAAAACCTGGTTTTCTTTTAAGGAACAAAAGCCATATGCTACTTAGGAAACAGAACATCATTAACTAATGTAATATAGAAATTAGGCCACCTTGAGTCACAGATCTATAATTTCATCCTTAGGTCCAATCAAGGCTACATAAATGTAGGGCTGCCTGTTCCTTTAAGGGAAGGGGCAGTAACGTGACTAACTGCAGGTGACACACTTTGATCCTGTATATCTCTTTTTATTTTCCTTCAATACCATTATAGCCAAATAGACATGCACTGGTGAAGTGTTGTCTCTTATGTTCACAGCATGAAATATCATTATCTGTGGAATTTAGTAACCAGAACAAGTTCAACCAACTGTTGCGTAGCGATGGGCATCGTCATGACCATCCCCTCACAACACAGGGGAGCTTGTAATAGTATCAAAAGCAGCAACAAACATGCAAAAAAACCAAATAAAAAATAATAAAAGCGCACAAAACGTCAAGCTATCAGATATACTTGCTGTGTATCAAACACAAAAAGCATAGACAAAACAATAGCATGTGTGAATAAGCGGTGACACACAACACCATGTCATGTACTTTATGCACTGTAAACCTGCAGCCCAAAACCCAATATTTGGGCCTGTTTAATTTGTCAGGTTTAAAATCCTTACCCTCCTTTTGACAGTAGATCACCAGGCAATGGAAATCTGCTGTCAAATATAACTTTACTGTTTCTCTTCTAACATACAGGACCAGCAAGAACAATTCATGATAGGACCAAATACACGAAAATAAATTTCCATTACTTAACTGTTACCCTCTTGTCAGTTACTTCGCAACATCAAGCCACCTTAGTTTTACCTTTCTAAAAGTAAAAATTGTTACACTGACACTCCATATTAATTTGGCACCTACAATTTCCACTGTGAAAAATAAGTCTTAATTGGTAAATCGTTCTCATTAAGGCATGTAGCCTTCAAAATTTTAGAAAAGGGCTGCATCTTATTTTCTGTCTAAGACTTAATGCAACACTTCGTTTTCTGTCATATAAAAGCAACTAGCAGGCATCATTTTATTTTTTTAGAGCGGAGACACAAATGTATCAGTTCTGCATAGCATTTAACATGATGTTGGGACTTTCGAAGAAACCCCTTTTTTTAATATTTTCCCTTTGGAATTAAGTTCTTTAATTGTATTGATGTTCTTCTGGAGAAACCAGAAATCCCACTTTCCCGGTAGGGTCATTCTGCATTTCACAGAGACAAGGCCCTAATTTAAAAGGTCACAAGTGTCAACATGACAGCCTCCTCCATTGTTTATGGGAAAACTAAAGATAGCATCTCAGCAGCGTGACTTGAGCCAGCCTCTGTAGCTCTCCTAGCTTCTGCCACTCTGAATCTGTCAAAGACAGTAGGCCTTCCTGTTTTCCTTCTAACCTGCAATAATTCACTCTATTTTTTTTTTTTTTTAATTCCTTTTTAGGCGCTAAAAAAAATTATCTCTATTTCCAGATTATTAAACTACATTTACTGTGAATAATTCACAAACCTTAATAACACACATACCAGTTGTTAGAATAAATGCTTGTTGCAATCCCATGCAATGGTACATATTTCATCAACCTCGAATGAATGAACGTCTCAGTAGGCCCAGCTGAAGTTAGAACCTTCAACCTCGATATTAAAACAAGCCTTTGTACTGGCACATTGACTCATTGAATCATAAGAAGGCACAACCTGCAAATATATATCAAACCTAAATGTATACATTTACTGAAGCCTGAGACACTTTAAAAAGTACTCTGAATGAAAGAAAATGCAGTTTAAACAGTGCTTTTGCCCAAAATCGACTTTGATATTTTAGGCATTAAAAATCAATATCCTACAATTTACTTGCATAATATGCATTACCAGAATGTCTATTACACAATCCATGAGTCAGCCATTGCAAATATTAACTTATACTTTATAGAAATGAGCTTGTTTGCTCCTGCGCCAAGGGAAAATTGCACATACAAATGTCATTTTAGCGGTGCAACATAACTTAAATTAAATTTTAATGCTAGGAGGTCATAGTATAGGTATTAAGCTTTATAAATATTAAAAAACGATTTTGAAAGGCACTTATTTTTTAAATAATTTTTCCATAATTAATAATTTTCTTTTTTTTTTAAAAACCCAATTATTCTTTTTTTTGTGATAATTCCACATATAAAAGCAAGCTGCATCCCTTGCCTATTATTTGGGATACATTAACTCACAAGCCTAAGCGCATAAGCCTAACTTGTAATGCGTCACATTTTTGCGCCACTTTCATTTAAAAGGAAGGTTATGCAAAATTCCACCCGTGTTTAACTGGGAAAGTGCTGGCTGAATTGAACATTCCTATCAAATATACTGCAGCTGAAAAGTTTGCCTGTGAACATCTAATACAATGCATCTAAGAAAAATGCTGTAAATTTTTTTTTTTTTTTGCAAAAATAGATAATTTCGGTTTTTTTGGGGGCCCTATTTATATCTATTGAATGTGTTTTCTAATTTATTAAGCATTTAACGGCAGTTTTGTATATGTGCACAATTGCTCATTCTATAAATTAAAGAGCAACATATAGCTATGTTAGCACATCACATGGTTCATTTCTGGATTTTTTCTAAGTTTCTACTTAATATTAATTAACCAACATTTTACTTAACAAACTGAAAACATCAAGAAGACCCACAAACACACATTGAGCTCATTTCAGATATAAACAGAAAACACTCAGGACACACAATACAGCGCGCTTTAGCCATTTTTCATAAATAGCGCCGTCGCAATTTACTTACAGAACCCTTTGCAGATCCTAGTTGTAAGTCATATTTACAAGAGAAAATAAAACTTTTCTCAATAGTGTTCCAAAAAACTGCAAAAACAGCCTCACAGACATTTATTTCCAAGAATAGCGGACCCATACTTTATTAAACGTGATGGGGCCCACTCCGTGCTTCACATATAGTTCATAGGTTGGAGTTCCAATCAGAGGAACCGGACATGAGTCCTCCAACCGGGAGTCCCTTTTACAACCAAGACAAAACAAATTTCCAAGTCTGCTAAGACCAGGCATCTTCGCTCACTAGTCTAGCTTCAAACTTCAAAGGATTATCGTTTACGATAGTCTCGTGAATACACGAGTCCTTCGGCTTTGGTACTTGCAAGTTCCAAATCAAAGTGATCCCGAAGGGATACCAAACCAAATGTCCAACTAAGGACCAAACCAAGTGTCCAACTAAGGACTGTGAGACGCTCCACTTATACTTAACTGAAAATATCGATGACGTCACCAGAAGACTCGTCTTATCGTTTCACTCTACCAAACATCAAGGGTCCAAATCAGGGCTATAGCCAGGGCAGCAGTCCTTCGTAGCCGTCGGGAAGCGGGGAACCTCGCAGCAAAGACTTTCGGACCACGTCGACATGCAGGGGTCGATGAAGTGGCGGCCTTCCTCCAGAATTTTCACACGAAGCTCCCCACGGACCTCAGGCTTGGACCGGTACCGCTGGTATCGCCCAACGTTGGGCGCCAACTGAGGTACTGGGTTTTTCAGAACCGGTACTGATCCGGTAACCCGGTGGTGCCAGGGTACACCCAAAGACCTCGGGTACTTTCCTGATTCAGACCACAGAAACTCAGAGTCTTCTAGGTGAAGTCAAAGATCGAATTTATTGGCTGCAACCAAGTGACAAGCGTCCTAGAAGTACAACAGCACGGTTTGTATGTTCTCAGGAGACTGTGTTTCAATGCAAAGTCAGGTTTCCTTATATACAGTTTTTTAAGCTTCAGGCAAACATTCTTGACATTTTGGTTGGTCATTCACATGTTTTCACTACAAAGGAAAAAACAGTGTCATGATGAAACCTCATATTTCATGTCATCCAACCCATAATAAATTACCCGGCAAGGCCTAGTATTTTACATCAGATAAAGTGGACCCCCAATAAAAACGGGCACCTCCCCCTCGTAAAGTAAGAAGAAGAAAAGAGCAGGTGCAGGTGTGAGCAAGATTAGGCAGGGTGTGTGAGCGATAATAAGGGTTTTATGGCATGGTGTGCCTTGATGCTATCTGATTCGGCCACTGGGAGAGGGACTGACCAAACAGGTTTGGCCTGAGGCAATGGTTCCAGCTTGCCCAGGTCAGAGAAAAGTCAATCAAGGTGTACGTGTCCTTGGAATCAAATCTGACTGTATTATAAGCCTATGTGAGGGCAACTTTTAAAAATGGCTGCCGTGTATAAAATGGGAGCCACGAGTGCAGGACGAAAATGGCGATTTCGAGGTGAAAACGCTGCTGGAATTGAGCGAAAATGCTCATGCTTAGTGTACTAGTCATTATCGGTCTTTTGATACTAAAATCGTACTGCTGTGGCAAAGTAAATTACATGGGTCCAGAATTTTTAGAACCACACAGACGGTAGCAACACAAATGTAAATAGGTGATCCATCTTGAAGGCACATATGTGATAATTCATGATGACTTGAGGATATTTGTTGCCCCTGTTTTGCTATAGTATCGTCGAGGGCTTTTTCTTGGTGCTGTCATCCATGTGGATAACTTTTTAAGACACGAGTCATATATTTACATGCTGTAAGAGACCTAGAGACAGATGTATGTACCATTTCGCAGAATCAGGCCGTTTGCAACAAGGAAAAAGCATTTTGGTATGTATAGACCCTATTTTTTGATTCAGTAATCTATTTATCCCCAGCAGGCCACCATCCCTGTGAGGGTGGCCATTCCCAAAGGGGTTGCAAATTGCGTTCTACCTCATGAATATTTATGAGGTAGGTCATTTGCGACCCCATTGGGAATCACAAACAGTGTCATTGACACTGTTGTACATCAGGTTTTGCAAGTCGCTAATTGCTTCTTTAGTGCTATAGGTCGTAAGTAATTGCCACTGCCAGTTTAAAAGCTCAGTTTCAATCACTCCAAGTAGGTAAGAAAAGTGATTACAAATTTAAACACTGCTGCTGCTTATACAGAATAGTTATGACGTATTCTGATTAGAAACTTTTTTCTGAATGTTAAATAAGAGGCATATCTACTTTATGTCAGGGGACCCCACTCCCCAGACCCTGCACCACTGCTTGTAGTTTTATATATTAATGGTGTGCCTTACCCATCTTTCTTGGGCATTAAACAATGTATGCACACAAGACACTAAAGCTGTTATACAATGTTTCAAAAACGTAGGTCACCTATCTCGAAGTTAAAAGATATTAGGGAAGGGACCGCGCCTTTTATAAGAATTTGCCTAAATGTGATATCATCACCCTGGACAAGCAAACTTGGCGTGCGCCATCAAGCAATAACATTGTCTACAGATAATGGGAGTTAGAAAGTTACACTTATAGTGTAGAACAGTGGTTCCCAACCTGTGGTCCGGGGACCCCTGTGGATCCGCGAAGCCTCCTAACTGGGTCCCCGACTGCTTAGAAAATTAAATAATATTAACTCATTAGGTCCACAGTTTTCAGTAATGACTCAGTAGGGGGTCCTTGGATTCCAATAAGGACTCAATAGGGGTCCCCGTGTTCCAGTAAAGATGAAGTGGGGGTCCACAGAAGTGAAAAGGTTGGGAACCACTGGAAAGCGCCCTGCTAATATATTAATAAGTAAGAGAAATTATTAAAAAAAGACACACGGTTGCAGCCTGTACAGAATGATTATAAAGTAACACTGATAATCACTTCTTGTGAGCACTGGCAGGTGACACCTTTAGTTGGATGAGTGTTCGGCAGTGCCTGTTTATGTTTATATGCTTAAATCACCTCAGATCTCATAGGATCTTTACTCTCTGCACCTAGACACCACGAGCCAGTTAGTAGGAGCTCACTAATACCCGAAGCACTGAGGGTGCGCACCGTCCCCTGCCAACAACGCAGAAAGCTTAGCTTTCACAGATGCAATTGACCTGAAACATACAGGTCCCCAGACAAAGCTTAGCGCGCTGGCCAACTGACAGCCACTCTGGCACACGCCTCACAACGGAGGTTGCAAGCATCCGACGGAGCGGAGTGCAGTGAAAGATGCTTATGAACTGGGGCTGCACCATGCATGAGAAGCTGAATAATCTTAAATCTTAACAATGGTGATTAAAAACTAGAATTAGGGGTAATTAACATAGCATTATGCTTAAATGAAGTGGAATACGGTGGGACGAAGTGCACCTTTGAGATTACTTGCAAATCAAGGTTTTTTGTATTGCCAAACTTTATAAGCCTGTAAATTTAAATGTTGACTTTTTGTAGGCAGAACGTATCGACAAATATGCCTCATGGTAATTCATCTAGTGCTGTGAGTCTAGGAACAGGTCAATATTAATGCTGATATTGATAGCAGCACTGCAGGAGATGTTACTTACTAAAGTTAAAATCCATGTTAACCCCCTTAATCATAATTACATTACGATCGGCAGGCACTTGACAATACCCACATTACTATTGATAGATTTCTGTCAATAACACGTTCCTAAATAAAATATATTCATTCATAATTCGTAAAATATTCAATAAAGGCGCTAGAATACATCGCAAGTGCCTCATGCCATGGTAATACTGTGTAATAACTCGTTTGTTCTTTAATATATCACGCCGGCTCAGAACGTGTCCCCACTAAGCAAAAATCAAATGGAATTGAATAGGTTATTTAAAAGAAGAGGTAACGCAGTTGAAATTATTGGCAACCTGTTTTTCGGTTGTTTATTTGCTGTGAAAGAAAGGCTGCCTGATGCGTGGCGATAAAATGTCAGCGGGAGGTTTTTTAATAGTTTTCAGTTCTGGATTATTTTGCCCTAAACCTATATTTATTTGACAAGTTAATCATACTAACCTTTGCCGAGTCTCCCATGCCTTTTATCTGTTCCTAATTTTGCCTGAAAGGGCCTTTTTGCTACTAAAAGTCACTCTGTAAAATGCAGACCCTAGGGCTGTGTATGTGCCTGTTTTATGGTTTCCAGGTCATACCTAAAGACATTTTCTCTTTCAGGGAAAGCTTTTTATTCTCCTTACCCTTTGAATGTCTCTCGTGTGAAATGGGTAAATACAGGCTTCATTATTTTCAATTCACGTTCCATGTACTCACTGTTGATACATTGAAACCAAAACTAACTACAATGCAGTTGGACGCGACCAGGAGCGCCTGTGACAAACCACAAGCAGAGGTAAGTCACAGAAGAACAAAACCAAACTTGGTTAAATTGTTCAAATCATCCTCACAATGCGGGTGGCGAAGACTAGAGTGGGGGCAATGCGGGCATTGTTGCTCTGCAAGCTGACCCCTAGGCTTCAGCAGCTTACCATGAACATGTCAGAGTGCAATAGAAGCTCCAGTTTTACTCATTCAGTAGGTACGACTGAAAGCGAAATTCAATATTCATTGTTAGGCAGGAGATGATTTGAGAATGAAGCATTTTATTCCAGTTGAAAAGACATCTTAAGTCACTCTCAGTTACTGCGTGTCTTATAGTTCATCACTTAGCATGGGCAGATTCACTCTCATCATGCAATGGACATTTCCACACAACCTATACAGAGAAACAATAGGCATTCACTCATAATATGGCACAGTAGATAAGACTAGGAAAGAAAGAATCCCAACAAGGTGAGCATCCTCCCAAAGAATTCTCGCAGCACAGGAAAGTCGAGCTCTGCGAAATACCATTGTGAGATGGAGTTGGCTAGATCTCCTAAGTGCAGCCAAGATGTTCACATTCCCTTCACTCCTTAAGGCATGGCACTATGTGCCAGCAATTCACCCATCAATGTCAGGTAATAATTTGCCTTTTTTTGATGTTCGTAAGCCTTAGCTTTCTCTTCCTCTGTTTCTCCTAACCTTCCTTTGACCCCTTAGAGTGCCTGCAGCCTCCCTCTAATCCTAAACACATTGAACACAGACTGGTTCCAACTCAAGTTAGTGATAGCAAAAAGACAAAACTACTATATCAATGGGCATAAAAGGCCATTCTTCCAGGTTATTCCCCACATTTTTCCCAAAAGCCTGAAGTACTCATGTCATGCTCTGCTAGCAAACCTTTTGATGTGTCAGATATGAGGTCCTGCATGTTCTTTGTATTGTATTAAATATTTTTACAGCACTGGGTGTTTATTACCTGGCTGCCCTCCTCCGCTTCCCTTGTTTGTGACTTCTTTTCACCCAGACCGGGGCAGTCTTTGTCAGTGGACAATGTGTCTCTGGAGCTCTCTTCTGGTACCTTTACCTCCTTTGTGTGTGCTGTATGCAGCTAGGAAGGCAGTCCTTTACGTTTTATGGCAGTGTTTATGACCAGAAAAACTCAGACAGCCTTTTCACCTCGGCTGCAGATAGCATTTTTGTTCATGGTTCTTCACGAAGACCCTGTCCCCAGACTCCAAACTGCTCAAGCGATCTAACACAGCTTAAAAGTAAGTAACCAAGCATTTTTGATCACCATGACATTAGGTCAGTACAGAGAATGAACGCTCTTCCCTTTATATACACACCAGGGACATTTTGTTATTATAATCAGACATTCATACTGTTGAGGAAGGACACAGGCAGGGCTTGTTTCAATTCCAAGAATGCTTTCTGGCATTCACCTCACAAGGACAAGGGATCAGATGCATCTTTACTGGTTCAATTGCTGTAAAGGCTGGGCCTTAAGAGAACAATTTGGTAGCCACTGTCTACAATAACATGTCTTTCCAAGAAAACCCCATACTTCTCTTTGGGGACAGGGTGGTGTAATGTGCAAAATGTCTGACATCTTCTCCTAGGGTACCCTCTGCTTTCCTTTCTCTAATTCATGTCTTAAAATAAATCACTTTCTTCTAATTTTGGAAATTTGAGAGGGGGGCCCTGTTCCCACCCTAGCCAAAAGGTTAATCAATGCAATAATATCCCATTTGCATGCTTCCCTGCCAGGGAAGTCAGAGAAGACAACCACAAATTGCCAATGTACTGGACCAATGTAGTCCCATGTGTCTGCTGCAAAAGTTCAAAATTCTTATGAAGAGCCTGGGGGGATTCGATATAAGGCAAATAGGTATTGACTGTTCTTGTGCAAGGAAATGTAACAAATGCTCCTCCTAAATCTACAATCATAAACCACTATGCAGCAATGGATACTTAGGACAGGATTACCGCACAGTTAGGGACAACAGGAAAAGTGGGAGCCACAATATCATTAATAGCTCTGAAAACCTGGGCCACTTGCCAAAAAGCACTACCCCCTTTCAACAGTAGGTACAATACCACTAGTTCAATCTCTCTTACACTTCCTGAGACAGTTTATACTGGAGTATTCAGGGCAACTTCACTCCCTCTTTCATCCATACTGGCTAGGCACTCCACCTCCTCTCTATATCTCCTTACTTTAATGCTCAGAGTTCGACTGGTACAGTACTTTGTAAATCTTAGAGACACTAACTTGTCTCAAAAGAGAGAAGATTTCTCACTTTCAATAAATACATCACCTTCAAATGTGCATCACTGTCTCCTGTCTGTACGAGCACACCTTTAGGGGTACAATACACAGTACAGTTCAATCTACATAGGATATCTCTTTCCAAATTGCCATGTTGTTCAGTAATAAGGCCTATACTTACAGAGACAGAGGCTAAATCTAGATGGTTAATGGCAAATTTGAAATGTTTGCACTATTTTTCCAGAGAAGGAAAATTGGGGAACTTCTGTTCGTCACGCAGTAGATTGAGCGGTTCCAATATCAACTGCGAAATTCACACGGTACCCTCTTACCTTACAGTGTGCAAAAGGACCTTCCTGATTGACTGAAAGCTTAGGAGCCTGCAATAAGTTGTGCCCCCTTGAGCAGTCCTATTGTGTGTGGCTAAGCCTTTTCAGAACCAGTGTATGCATTACTCACTACAGATATTGGCTGGTTCTGGGATATCATAGTCTGGGGGATTTGGCAATTCTCTTCCCAACATATTTCCAGGGCTGCTAAACTGATCACAAATGTGTGTTGTTCTGTAATAGGACCTATTGTTACAGGTACAGGGACATTAATGGGATGGTTCATGACAGAATTTGAATTGCTGATTTCATGCACCATTTTCTTTGGGAGGCTGGGTAAATTAAGAACTTTGTTAATCTTATGGTAGACTGAGCGACTTCAGTATCAACTGGGAAATTCATACATTTTCCATTTACTTTACCCTGGACCTTCTCATCAACTGAAAGTGTAGGACCCTGCAAGCGGTTGTCCTTTTCTGGGCAGTACTATTGTGTGTAGTTAAGGTATGTCAGAACCCTTATATGCATCACTCAATACAGATATTGGCTGGTTCAGGGACATCATTGTCAGGGTAGGATTTGGCAGAAAGAACTAAGTTGGTGACAAAAGTGAGGGGGCTGGGACGGTTAACATCCCAGAAGGATTGGGTTGTATATGGGTGGCTCCTCCTGATACCCTTCTCTTTCCCACTTCGATAAACTTGTTAGGTTGCCAACACATTACAAAGTGTTATACCTGGGTGCTGTTATCGGACTTTAACCCCAATACAAAGATTTACGCTGGAGCAGGCATCCTAAGCTGGGTAGCATCTTTTATTTCACATTCCTGTTTATGCACTCATAATAAACATGTACACTTTGGTTTTCGAACTGCATTGCCTACATTATCTTAGACCAATTTACATGTTGTATTGACCCCTTTTCCTGCAAGAACCCCATACTTATTCATCTATGCAGATGAAGGCCCATGTAGACACCTCCCCTGGCCATCTCACTGCCACCTGGTAAGCATCCCACAGATCCTCATGTGCCCCAATGAAAAAAAAAATCATCCAAATCTGCCCACAACCATTTTGACAAGTTCAATATTTTCTCTGCTTCTGTGTACCGCTTCTCAGGAGGTTCTCAGCAGGTTCAGAAAGTCCTTAATGAAAGAGTACAGATCATATCTCGTCCAGGGCTCATACATATATGCACTGGTTTCCTAGATTGTCCTGGAACGTCCCTTAACAGGTATTTCAGTACCACCCTAGGGGACAGCTGCATCTTCAGCAAATCATTCTCATCCTCAGATCCCACCGCCTGATCCTCAGGTGCCTCTTTACTCCACTTCAATCCTTCAGTACCCTTTCATTTCCTTATCTTTTCTAACAAATCATCAAACCAGTGTTGCAATGTCATCAAACGTTTTTTCTTCAATTCCATTTCTTCCAAATGCAAATTATGTGACATGCTTAGGCCCTCATTACAACCCTGGCGATCTGTGTAGAAGTGGCGATAATACCGCCAACAGGCTGGCGGAAAAGCAAATGCAATTATAAGCATGGCGGTTACCGCCATGCCAAACCGCCACTTCTACAGTCCGACTGCCAGTGTGGTAATGACCGCTGGGCTGAAGACTTTGGTCTCCAGCCCGACGGCTGTCACTAGACCGCCGGCGGTATCAGGACCCCGCATACCACCATGGATTTCGTGGGGTTTTGTACCGCCATGAAATCCAAGGCGGTAGGCACTATCAGTGCCAGGGAAATCGTTCCCCGGCACTGATAGGGGTCTCCCCATTCCCCCTCCCCCCCCAGAGTCCTCCCCTAAAACCCACGACCCTCCTACCACCCCTCAAAGGTGGCAGGACCCCCCAAACTCACCTCCACCCCACCCCCCAAAACATTAACACACACATCCCCCACCCCCTACATGCACGCTCACACAACTACTACACATACACGCACACATGCACACAGACATATATGCACACATTTCCCGTACACACAACACACCCCCTGCATGCATACACGCACTCACACACCCCCTCTACACACTCACACGCACACCCCCATGCACGCACACAACACTCCCCCAACACCCTCCCCTAATGGACGATCACCTTACCTTGTCCGGTGATCCTCCGGTAGGGAACGGGATCCATGGGGGCTGCTCGGCCGCCAGGTCCCTGTCACCAAAACACCACCATGCCGAATCCTGGGTTGTGATTTGGTGGGCGGTGTTCTGATGATGTGGCGGTGGAGGTGGAGCAGCCTCCACTTCATCGCCGACCGCCAGTATGGCTGCTGGCGGCTTTCCGTCCGAAAAAGAGCAGAGGGCTGCCAGCCGTCATAATACACTGGGCGGAAGACCGCCTGCACTGGCACTCTTCAGCCCGGTGGTACCTCGGCTGTCTTGGAAAAAGACTGCCGAGGTCCAAATGAGGGCCATAGTCTTTTCTTCTGTAAATCCACTCCCATTTCACTTGCCACTCTAACAACTTAGCGGCACGCTGCCCGTGCTCAACCACTTGCTTTCACTGTCAGTTTAATTCATTAATTTCCACTTAAACTATCTCATGTCAGCCCTCCTATCGCTGTCAGACGTAAAACTCCAAGGGTTTGCCCCACGGTAGATGGATGAACATTCATCACATTTTCCACAAGACAATCTTCATTATCCTCCAGTCCAACATGGCAGAAGGAAACACACAGGAGGACACAGCCCAGTCTCTTTTGCAACAGTCTCAGGTTAGTAGTCCTTCTGCTTATGTAGCACCTCTTTTCTAATACTGTCCAACACCTTTTCTTACCTGTCCATTTACCTTACTCTCATTCGCCTTGTCCATTCCTCGATGCTTCCATTCAGTAATTGCCTCCACGTCCTCAGGTTGAACAGTTTCTTTCACTCATTCATACACTTCTGCAAATATTTTGAACATTTTAATTACACAAAAACAGGAAATTCTCAACCGCGGATCCTTTTTGTGTGACATCATGCCATTTTTTAAACTACAAATATGTATGCATTCCAACGTTTATCAACATTTCGAAGGGGCAATGGCTTTGCATCATTTAACTTACCTTTACTGTTAAACTTATCCATTGTTTCAAATGAGGGAGCTACCACTCATTGAGCTTCACTTCTCACTTGAAGAGTTTCCCAATGCTAAAACTCTCAGCTCTGTATCACATTCACACCTTTTAAGGGAAAGCCCTGGCACAGTTCATTTATTTCCTTTAGCCTGTGAGTTTACCTTGGTAGGGAAAATGTTCTACATCACACCTGCGTAATACTTCTGTTTGACACTAAAACCTGAACAACCTTATCCTTTAGGCAGACTCATCCATACACATGATGACGGCCCAACTATTTTTACTAATGACTCACAGATATACCCAGCCGAGGACTCACCACTCCCCTTTAGTCTGCACTCTTCACTCTTTCCATGGTGATGGGAAACCTTGGCATGCCTTTTTCTATTCCCAGGCAAACTGACTACTAAATCAGTTAACCTTTACCCTCAGTCACCCCTCTTTTGCCTGCATGCTTTCAAAGAATTACCAGGGTTATGCACATGCTACTAACCAATTCAATCAAATTGAGGCCAGAACAGAGATTGGAAGTTCAGGGGACTATTCCTCAGTTTGGTGAGCCTTCACATTTGGTTGGGTCACCATGACGTGGCCTTTAGAGATCTGATGATAAGTGTCAATGGCATGGCAGCATTCTTCACCAGACAGTGAAAACACAATTCAATTATGATTCAACTATCACTTTTTGATGAGAGCTAAACTTTTAGTTCCAGCTGAAAGGACATCTTAATCTAGCATTGGCTACTTCATTTTATCAATAAAAATAACCAGCTATACTCTCTTCAAGCAACGTAAATTTCTAGACAGCACATGCAGATAAATAATAAGCATTCATTAGTAATATGTGATAGCTTATCCTTAAACAGTAGATAAGGCCAATGAGAAAGACACATCCTTCCCACCATTGATTCAACCTTGAAACACTGCTACAAGTCCGAGGTCGGAACACAGTGAGTATCCTCCCTAATTATTCTCACAGCCTCAAAGCACAGGTAAGCCATGCTCTGCAAATTCCAATTTTATAATTTCTAATGTTAAACCTGCTGCGAGGTTGTGTTCTGTAGTGGTGTGGACATGTGATCTAAACAAGACAGAGTTTTCTATTTCTCTTAAATGTGGTCTAGATGTTCACACCAAGTCCTCTGGCCACCTATGGGTGCTCGTAAAAAGGTGCGCTGTGATGCCAGGCAGCAGGAAAAAATAATGGACCAAATCTGGAAGTCAGTGAAATGCCTACCACACTATCTAGATACAATTTTGCTTAGATAGCCTGGTGCTTTGACTTAACGTGCTATCCTACAGGTGGGCAGTGAGAATCCAAGATGGCAGGGGACACTCAAGCTTTTAAGTTTTAAAAAAGTGATTGCATTCCAGATTCTTTATTCTGTACTTACTGAATCAACTAAAATTCATCTTTGTTTACTCTCATCATCATAAACATGGGCAGTATAATTAAGAAAATAATTATTGCCTGGTAAAAAAAAATTAATGAATCAAAAACATTTATAACTGAATTATAAACACAATTAAAATAATACAGTACATTAGGACTTTTTAAATAGCATTTGTGTACTGCTGTGTCAGGGTTGGCCTTTGCCGGCTAACGCTGTACTTTTCCTTCACTTTTTTTTTAAGGTGTGCATGTTTTATTTGGCGATTACTATTTTAATGATGCATTAAATCACTGTGCGCTACTTGATAGCAGAGCCTGTCAGAGCTCGTTCTTCCTATTGGAGGTCATTTTGTTGTGCCACCACACTATACAGAGAGATGTTCTATTGTGTTGCGTGCTTCCTTGTTGTAGGTTGTGCTCACCCTAGGGATATAAACATGCGGAGACACAACGGACGCATGCACTAGGTATGCTGGTGGCATACCGAAGGTGCACCTAAGGCAAGTCCGTCTGCACGCGTCTGTCTGAGCACAGCCAAACCTTGTTTGAATTACACTAGGTTGGCCCTAATGAATCTTGAGCAGAAGGTGAGGTGTAGGAGAGGAAAAGTGATGGAGCTTAAGGTAGTGGGACCGTGGTGTTGCACTTCATGCAATTAGACCACTGGAAGTTCAGAGTCAAGGGGGTGTTGCTACCATGGAACCTCAGGGGGGGTCAGGCTAGAGGAGACCCTAAGCTGTGCCTTAGTTAACTCCTGCTCACTCATAAAACATAGTTTGGAGATCAATGAGTTGATTGAGTCACCACAGCTGGACAGTTTGTTTATTACTAAGACTTGGACTAAGAAGGACTCACACCTGGACTTTGTGGTTTCTACCCCACCGGGGTATGCAGTGCTGAGACTTGATGGGCACAATTAAAAAATGAACTGCTTTTTGGGACCCATCAGGTGCTAGGGAAGGTTATTTTAAAATGCCCCAACTCACAACCTTCCACTACATAGTTCATGAGCTCTAACGTACAGCTTAGCCACTCCCTAAAAATTATGGCAAGTTTTCTGCCCTGAAACTGGTCCCAGGATGCTTGTTTCCAGTCCAGGAAGGACCTAGTTTAGCAGTTCAGGCTGAACTGTGCCCATGGAGAATAGCTTCTAGACTGATTTGCATATGGCTGGCTTCAAACTGGGGTGGTGTGGTGGGCAAAAAAACAATGTATTAAACCCATATCTTTGTTTCTGGGGGTGAATGTTTGCATTGTTCAGCATTCCGTCCATCATCTGTTCTTTTGCTTCTGTCACCCTAAGTGGGAAGGGTATGCCCAGATGTGAATTCTGTGCTCATTGCACAACTGGATTTAAGCTAGCCTGGCTGATGAGGGGTGATACCCTGAAATTGGTCCCAGGATGCTTGTTTCCAGTCCAGTGAGGACTTTGCTTGGCAGTAAGGGATGGATTGTTCCCATGGGGAACAGGGTCATGACTGATTTGCATATGGATGGGTACAAACCGGGGTGGCATGGTGGACTAAACAAAATTGATTAAACCCAAAGGCTTTGTCACTGTTGGTGAATGTTTTCATTCGTCAGCATTGCATCCATCATATGTTCTTTTTGCTTTTGTCACCCTAAATGGGAAGGGTATGCCCAGATGTTGGTCCCATGCTCACAGAGAAATTGTACTCAACTTAGCCTAGCTGACGAGGGGTGATACCCCGAAACCGGTCCCAGGATGCTTGTTTCCAGTCCAGGAAGCACCTGTCTTGGTAGTTCGGGCTGGACTGTTCCCATGGGGAACAGAGTCAAGACTGATTTGCATATGGCTGGGTCTGAAATGGGGTGGTGTGGTGGTAAAAAAAAAAGGAAGGATTAAACCCATATCTTTGTGACTGGCGGTTAATGTTTTCATTGTTCAGCATTTTGTCCATCATCTATTCTTTTTGCTTTTGTTGCCCTAAGTAGGAAGGGTATGCCCAGACGTGGGTCCTATGCTCACTGCGCCACTGTATTCAAGCTAACCTGGTTGATGATGGGTGATACCCTGAAACTGGTCCCAGTATGCTTGTTTCTGGTCCAGGGAGGACCTGGCTTGGCAGTTTGGGCTGGACTGTTCCCATGGGGAACAGGGTCAAGACTGATTTGCACATGGCTGGGTCCAAAATGGTGTGGTGGTCAAAAAACATGGATGAAACCTATATCTTTGTGAGTGGGGTGAATTTTTGCAATGTTCAGCATTCCGTCCATCATCTGTTCTTTTTGCTTTTGTCGCCTTAAGTGGGAAGAGTAAGCCCAGAGGTGGGTCCCGTGCTCATTGCACCACTGGATTAAAGCTAGCCTGGCTGATGAGGGGTGAAACCCCGAAACTGGTCCCAGGATGCTTGTTTCTGGTCCAGGGGGGACCCGGCTTGGCAGTACAGAATGGATTGTTCCCATGGGGAACTGGGTCAAGACTGATTTTAGATGGATGGGTCCAAACTGGGGTGGTGTGGTGGTCAAAAAAATAATGGATTAAACCCAGATATTTGTGACGGTTGGTGAATGTTTGAATTGTTCAGCATTCCATCTATCATCTGTTCTTTTTGCTTTTGTCGCCCTAATTGGGAAGCATATGCCCAGGCGTGGGTCCCGTGCTCACTGCGCCACTGGACTCAAGCACGCCTGGCTGATGAGGGGTGATACCCCGAAACTGGTCCCAGGATGCTTGTTTCCAGTCCAGGGAGGACCTCGCTTGGCAGTTCGGGTCGGACTGTTCCCATTGGGAACAGGGTCAAGACTGATTTGCATATGGCTGGGTCTAAAATAGAGTGGCGTGGTGGGCAAAAAAACAATGGATTAAACCCATGTCTTTGTGACTGGGGTGAATGTTTCCATTGTTCAGCATTCTGTTCATCTATTCTTTTTGCTTTTGTCGCACTAAGTGGGAAGGGTATGCCCAGATGTGGGTCCTATGCTCACTGTGCCACTGTATTCAAGATAGCCTGGCTGATGAGGGGTGATACCCTGAAACCGATCCAAGGATGCTTGTTTCCTGTCCAGGGAGGACCTGGCTTGGCTGTTCGGGCTGGACTGGTCCCATGGGGAACTGGGTCAAAACTGATTTGCATATGGCTGGGTACAAAGTGGGGTGGTGTGGTAGGCAAAAAATGATGGGTTAAACCCATATATTTGTGACTGGGGGTGAATGTTTGCATTGTTCAGAATTTCGTCCCTCATTTGTTCTTTTTGCTTTTGTCGCCTTAAGTGGGAAGGGTATGCCCAGAGGTGGGTCCTGTACTCACTGCACCATTGGATTCAAGCTAGCCTGGCTGATGAGGGGTGACACCCTGAAACCGGTCCCAGGATGCTTATTTTCGGTCCAGGGAGGACCTGGCTTGGCATTCCGGGCTGGACTGTCCTCATGGAGAACAGAGTCAACACTGATTGGCATTTGGCTGGGTCCAAACTGGTGTGTTGTGGTGGGCATTAAAAGATGGATTAAACCAAGATCTTTAAGATCTTGCATTGTTTGGCATTCCATTCATCACCCGTTCTTTTTGCTTTGGTCACCAGGAGTAGGAAGGGTATGCCCAGGTATGGGCTCCGTGCTCACTGCACCATTCAAGCTAGCCTGGCTGAGGGTAGATACTCTGAAGCCGGTCCCTGGATGCTTGTTTTCAGTCCAGGGACAACCTGGCTTGGCAGTTCGGGCTGGAATGTTCCCATGGGGAACAAGGTCATCAATGATTTGCATACGGCTGGGTCCAAACTCGGGTGGTATGATGGGCAAAAATACGATGGTTAAAACCCAGATCTTTGTGACTGGTGGTGTATGTTTGAATTGGGCAGCATTCCGTCCATCATCTGTTCTTTTTGATTTTGTAAAGCATTGACATTTAAAATGTAAAAACCAAATTAAAAATGGCTGCCTGCGTGCCACAATACATACGGTATTGGACAGCATAAGCTTGCAACAGAGGCCATAGTGGAAAGCTTTGTGTTTAAAAAAACTAATTCCACGATGGTTGACAGTGCATCACAGCGCATTTACGGACATCCTGGAAGGTGTTTTCTGGAGCAGATTGCATTCCAAAGTGGCCCACATTGTGTGCGCCTGTGTCATGATAGAATGAAGCATGCACTATGATTACCCAGCAGTTGAGCTTTTTTCATTTAAGGTTGGTTTAAAGTTCGAAGATGTGAGACCGATGTTAACAAATGGTAAATTAAATAAAAAAGTGTGAGAAAAGAAAAGAAGTGAATGGGCCAAAAGAACTATTCAGCTGCAGGGCTCTCAAAAAATATATGTATTCTCAAAATAAGAACATTTTTTTAAAAATAAAGCAGGAAGTGGACGGGGGAGCCATATGAATGGAGATAGGAGTGGAGATGTGAAGGGTGAAGAGAAGACCGAGTAGGAGGCAGCAATGTAAGCATGATGGCGCACAAGGAAACTGAATCGAGCCGTCCAGCAGAAGTGTGACATCGCAGAAATAATTATTAAACAATATATATATTAAAAATAAAGAGGAATGGTGGCAAGCAGCAATGTTCCCTAAAAATACTGGATGTCACTTATGATGTTTCACACTGTGTTTTGGGGCAGGTGAATAGGCAATGAAATTGATTAACCTAACAAAAATATATGAACACAAAATGCTCTGAATCAAACGAGCAAACTCCTGGACGACTACGTTTGTGCAAATAAGCACCCAAAAATCTAACAATTTCTTAGTGATTATAGCTAAATGGCTTGCCCACACCTTCCAACTGAGTATGGCCCTCATTTAGACTTTGCTTGATGGGGAACATCTACCAGACAGCGACTGGTGTCACATCCACCCTATTTAGAGTGCACAGAGGCCCTATACATTCTGATTAAGATTGATGGGCCCTCTTTTGCTATTTGATAAATTGCATGCATCATCAAACTCCAAATAAGGCCCTCAGTTCTTCACTTTGATGTGCTGGACTTCTTGCTGCTTTGAACTAAATGGAAGGATTTTACGATCCATAAAAATATAGACTCTTACTATGAAATTACCTTTTGACAAAACTAAACTGAACCTTGCCCACTTGAAACAAGGAAAGAAAAAAAGGAAGACAATCAAGACAGGAGACTAGTTATAAATTACAACACTTGTTATTGGGTGGAGTAGATTTACTGTTGTTATCATGGTGAGAAATCATTTGAAGACTTACTACTGTTATCTGTCAGATGAGTGTAGCCACCGTCTGAAGCACTACATGTAGGTGTCCTCACATGATATGTCTTTTTGATTGATGTCTTTGTTAAACATGCTCAATAAAAAATACTTTGAAAATACATTACATTGCTAATGTGAAACTGATCAGAAATATAGCTGAAAAACATTGGCACCCATGGTTGAATGATCCAGATCTAGGTTTGACCAAGAGTCCATTCACATAATCAGGGGCGGCTCCTCCACTAGGGCGGAGGAGCATCGCTCCCTCGCCAGCAGCGGCAGCTGCTAAACCTTTAAAAGAAACCTTTATTATCCTTTTCTTTTAAAGGGGTGGGGCCACTTGGGTAAAGAGCAGCGAGGCTTACTGTGCATGTATGTTTGGCCGGCCGTCTCGGGCCGGCCAAACACACATGTGCAGTAGGCTTTCTGAAACCCAGCAACTGTGTTGCTGGGCTTGAGAGAGCCTGCACAGGCTCCCAGTCTGTCTGGGAGCGCCGTGACTGGGTACTCCCAGCCAATCATGACACTGCTTTGAGGCGCGTCATAATTGCCTGCAGGGCAGGCTTGGATCCTGTGCCTGCAGCAGCGACGAGGGACAGAGGAGCAGTGCAGGGCGCGCGACAGAGGAGGTAAGTGTTTTTCTTTTTTTGTTTAATTTTTATCTACTATCCCCACCTCCTCCGCGCGCCACCCTGCACCTTCCCTGTGTCACGAGCCACGACTGCATACAATATAACATGTTGCCAACTTTAAGGGGTATCTTACCTTCAGGACACTTTGAAGCAATAAAAACAACAGAAAGGATATGGCTACCATTATTACCAGTTGGATTATTCAACTGTGGTCATTTTAATGCCTGCACCCTTGCAACCAGTTTGAACTTGATGATTTCATAAACAGTTTGACGACATTGTGGTTTATATAATTAAGTTTCCTTGCAATAAGCAGTGTGTGGAAAGTACGACTAGACCACTGAAGAATACAATTATGGAACCTGTAGAGGCAAAGGACAACAACGTCCCGAGATATGCCACAGCAGAATACTTTCGTGAAGTTTAAAAGGAAAGATAGAAGGCTTCCTGTTTTATGCAGTAGAAAGAGTGAAAACTAATACTGGAAGAGGTGACTGAGAATAGACAGTGAGACAAAAAGAAACGACATTGTCAGGGGCTGATTTGATTTATGGCTTACATTCCCCCAGGCATAGAGCAGACAGTCCACTTGTTCAAACAAACTGGATAATAATATCTCAATTAGGAGCTGGGGAAAAATGGATGAAGAGATAAGACAGTGGAGACTCTGGATCGGAATTGTACCAACAACAGACTCTGGTGATCACAAAACCCCCGCTTCGCTCAGAAAATCTTGCTAGAACATAAATAAAGTACAAAGACTATTAGAACTCTGCTGATCAAATAAATAATGGGCGATAATACACAAATATGTGAGTTAAAAGCTCACATCTTGTTAGGGTGAGGAAACCTGTAAGCAAAAAGCCAAAACAACTAGGGATGTTACCAAGCACCTACCCAGTGCATGTGATAGTCCTGTATACTGATGACTGATGTTCCTCTGAATGCCCTAGAAATACCACTCTCACCCAGAAGTTGGTCCATGCTGTCTCTCAAATTTCCATCTGCCACAGTTTACCTGACTGACCCCGTACTGCTCTTATGTAAGCCTCTTTATCCTAGATATTAGTCGGCATGTAACACATCATGTATTTTGGCCCCTTGATGTTCCTTATCATTCCTTACAGTGCTCCCCATCCCTAAAGAATGCCTCCATGTGGAAGTTCTTTTAAGGTGGGGTTTCTTTGGGAACTTGGACATTAATTTCATGGTGGGCATAGCAAGCGGGTTCCCGTGATCACGTAGATGAATCATATCCGTTCCAGGAGATCAGATACTGTAATTGTTGGTATTCGTGAGGCCCATCAACCAATAAAGGAGATGGTGGTGTTCCTCCTTTAGACACATAAATCATAATGCAGGAAACATGGACTATTGGATCTATTTTTCACTTAGTGTCTTCTTTCAGGTCTATTTTTAAAAGCCTCACCAGTCCTAAGATAGGAAAGGGGCCCACAGACCTCGGTGCAGACTTCAAATGGGACCCTGGCAAATAGAAGTCTTTTGCGGTTAGCCATACCTTATCTCCAGCTTCATTACTGGCGGCTGGGGCTACAATGGCAATCTGCCTGTTTTAAGGCCTTCCTTCTCGTTCAGGAAATTGGGATTGACTGTATTCCCTACTTTTTTCATGTGTCATAAGAAGTGGGTTACTGAGTGTACAGAGGTGGAAGATGCAGGAAATGTGTGTAGAGACATGTAATACAATTACCAGAAATGGAGGGTTCCCATGGAGATCTGAAGTAATTTGTCATATGTGAATTTAATCTCTCCATCAGTTTGTGAATGATAACTAGTGTAACAATTGTTTTTGGCACTAGTCTTTTTCATGAGGTCTTTCCACACGTTGCCAATAAACTGTGAAACTCAATCCGTGATAATAATATTGAGCAAACCATGAAATTTGAATGCATTATTAAGGACAACTTGAGCAAGTTCTACTGTTGCAGGCAATCCTTTTAAAATGTAAAACTTTAGGAAGTAATCTACACAATTACTAACAGTGTGTCAAATCCTTGCAACTCTACCACAAAGCCAATCAAGATCATCGACCATGGTTGGGTTTACATTGGAAGTGACTGTAACAGGCCTGAGGGTCAAGCAGTAAATGTTTTAGCTTGTGCATAGATAACACACTGTCTTATTAAATCCCATTTTAAAAGGCACTGCTTTATTAGGCCCTAAAAGGGCTTCTTGATATATCCTGCATCTTCTTTTGTTCCAGGTGTCCTTATACTGGGAATTATGACACCATTGCATGGCCTGCAGCTGTAAGTCTTGATGTGGAAGATAAAGAGCTCCCATTCAGTACAATAAGGTGCATCTGTTTTCCTTTATATATTTTCCTTTTGAATTCATGGTTCTTCATCTACCTGCACTTGACTTGGTCCAGAACTTGTCTAGGTAGTCTGTGGTATTATTAGTGACAGACAGAATTTTCAGGACTGGTGAGTGAATGTTTTTCAATTTCCTTTCCTTATCTTGACAAAGTTTCCACATTGCATGAAGATTTTCTGATCTGTAGTTGACTTTACAATGAAAATTATAATGAAAATGACAGAAGAATACAATGATCAAGCATGCCTCTCCTTTAAACATTTAATATATCACAGGTATAAGAGTCCCTGATCAATCCAGACAGTGAGCTCATATTTTGCCCTTCAAAAATAATGTCTCCCCTCAGGAAACGCCTCTTTTATCATTAGTAGTTCCTGATCATAAATAGTGTTATTGTATTCTGATGAGGATCAGGTTTGAGAGTAGTAGGTTACTGCTCTGGACTTAAATATCTTTGTCACAAGCCTGCCCTGACAGTAAAAGCAGGGAGCAACAGAATCTATAATGAAGTGCAGCTGTAAATTTGAATATCTGAGAGTTGGAGCAGAGGTAAAGGCCGTCTTGAGAGCCTGAATAGCTTTTTCTTGTTCTTTAACACATTTACAAGGTTGTCCTTTCTGGCTCAGCTGGGATATGGGCTGAACAACACTAAAAACAAACTGTAGATACAATGTCTAAAAGTTAGCAAATCCCAGGAACCTCCTGATTTCCTTGGCTCTTGTGAGGGCTGCCCAATCTAACACAGCTCATCCCTTGTCCATATCTATGATGACAACTTTTTCTCTAATATATTGAATCCATGGAAATTGACTTGTGTTGCTTCAAATGTGCATTTCTCTGCTTTTGAGAAGTTTTTTGTATTCTGGAAAGGACCTCTTTTACATGTACTCCATTTTGTTTTAAGTCTTTAGAATATATCACAATGTTCTCAAGATATACAATCATGAAGATATTTAACCCCTTTGCTGCCAGACCTTTTCACCCTCAGGTGCCAGGCCTTTTTTTGCTGTTTGGGACAGTTTGCACTTAGGCCCTCATAACTTCTTATCCACAAAAGATACTCATGCCAAATGTTCTTCCTTTTTTCCAGCATCCTAGGGATTCTAGAGGTATCCAGAGTTTGTGGGTTCCCCTGGAGGAGACCAAGAAATTAGCCAAAATACAGCAAAAATGTTGTTATAGGTTTTTTTTTTAAATAATGGAAAAAAGGGCTTCAGAAGATGGCTTGTGTTTTTTCCCTGAAAATGGCACCAACAAAGGGTTTGTGGTGCTAAAATCACCATCTTCCCATATATCAGGAACAGGGAGACTTGAATCAGAAAACCACATTTCACAACACAATTTTGGCATTTTATTGGGACATACCCCATTTTTACTATTTTGGTGCTTTTAGCCTCCTTCCAGTTAGTGAGGTGTGAAACCAATGCTGGATCCTGGACAGCTAAACATTTCTGAAAAGTAGACACAATTCTAAATTCAGTAAGGGGTCCTTTGTGTAGATCCTACAAGATTTTCCTACAGAAAATAACATCTGAAATAAAAAGAAAATATTGAAATTGAGGTAAAAAAACAGCTGTTTCTCTCCACCTTTTACTCTGTAACTTTTTGCTGCGATGTCAGATTTTCAAAAGCAATATACCGTTCTATCTGCTGGACTCTTCTGGTTGCAGGGATATATAGGGCTTGTAGGTTCATTAAGACCTCTAGGCACCCTGAGCCAATAAAGAAGCTGCATCTTGCAATGGCTTTTCATTGTATACCGGGTATACAGCAATATATTTGGTGAAATATAAAGAGTGAAAAATAAGTATCAAGGAAACCTTTGTGTTTCCAAAATGAGCACAAGTTAAGGTGTTGAGAAGCAGTGCTTATTTGCACATCTCTTAATTTCGGGGTACCCATACTAGCATGTGAATAACAGTGCATTTCTCAAATACTCGTCTTTTTTACACTCTGGCTTACATATGGAAGGAAAAAATGTAGAGTAAGACAAGGGGCAATGACACTTGTTCTGCTATTTGGTGTTCCCCCAAGACTCCTGATAAAAATTGTACCTCACTTACATCACTGGAAATGCAACATGGACACATCACACTTTTACATTGAAATCTGATGTGTTTTTTGGAAAGTGCCTTGCTGTGCATGTTGGCCTTTAGCTCAGCCAGCACCTAGGGAAACTAGCAAGCCTATACATTTTTTTAAACTAGACACCGAGAGGAATTTAGAATGGGGCTCTCACCAGGTGCTGTTACCCACAATCGTTTGCACACCTCAAAATGGGGCAGAAAAAACACTTTTTCCTCATATTTTGGTGAAAGAAACTTGTGGAATCTGAGAGGAGCCACACATTTCCTTCCATTCAGCATTCCCCCAAGCCTTCCAATAAAAATGGTACATCACTTGTGTGGGTAGGCCTACTGCCCGCGACAGGAAATACCCCAAAGCACAACATGGGCACATCATATTTTCACAAAGAAAACAGACCTGTTTTTTGCAAAGTGCCTAGCTGTGGATTTTGGCCTCTAGCTCAGCCAGCACCTAAGGATACCCACCAAACCTGTGCATTTTTTAAAACTAGACACCTAGGGGAATCCCAGAAGGGGTGACTTGTGGGCTCTCACCAGGTTCTGTTACCCAGAATCCTTTGCAAAACTCAAAATTTGGCAAAAAAACACTTTTCTGCCCCACATTTCGGTAATTGAAAGTTCTAGAATCTGAGAGGAGCCACAAAATTATTTTCACCCAGCATTCCCCCAAGTCGCCTGATAAAAATGGTAGCTCACTTGTGTAGGTAGGCCTAGTGCCCCCAATAGAAAATGCCCCAAAACTTTGCATGGATTCCCCAGTGTTTTCTTACTCAGAATCCTCAGCAAACCTTACATTTAGCTAAAAAAATCACATTGTTCCCACATTTCTGTGTGGGGTCACTGCATCGGCACAAATTTCCTACCACTCAACATTCCCCTCAGTCTTCCGGTAAAAATGATACCTCATTTACGTAGGTGGGCCAAGTGCCTGTGACAAGGAAGAGCCAAAAACATGTCAGAAATAAGGGGGAACTAAAGCGGACCCCAAAGGGCAGTTTGAAAAAAACAATTTTAGGCTGACAAGGGGGGCAGAATTTTAGATGTAACAATGCTGGGTGGTAGGAATTTTGTGCATTCATGCAGATTCTGGAAGGTTCCACCGTAAAATGTGGGAAAAATGAGTCATTTCAAGCAAAGTTGGAGGTTTGCAGGGTATTGTGGGTAAGAAAATGGTGCAGGGTGCGTCCCAAAATCCAAAAAGTGCAGCCCTCACCATTCCAAGTGGGATGATTTTGCGAGTTAGACAAGTTCTCTTGGCCCAAAATGTAAAAGCAAAACCCAAAATATTTAAATGTCCTCTTGCTTGCCATGGGATAAGATGTTTTAGTGTGTGGGGTAGAGCTAAAAGACTGTTACCCCCTTCAGGTGGGGTGGGGGCATAACCATGCCCGTACTGGTTGGTAGCCACAACCCCACATTTTTTTTTAATTCCCTGGCATCTAGTAGCCTTTCTGCCCCCGGGGTAGTGGATCGGGGGTAATTGCCCGATCTGCCCACTGGTGGCTGGAACAACTTTGTCCCCATTTATTTGCAGAGGGATTATGGCCATACCCCCACCCTCTTTTTTTTAAACAAAAATCTTGGGGGCAGATGGACCTTACAAAAATAGGCAGATATGCCCCCAAGTGGGGCAGAAATCGCCTAAAATAAATTTGCCCCCCAGGGGAGCGACCCTTGCCTAAGTGGTCACTCCCCATCTGTAAAAAGAACCAAATAAAAAAATCCCTGGTGCCTAGTGGTTTCTGCCCCCTTTGGGGGCAGATCGGCCATATTAAAATAGGCCGATCTGCCCTTAAGGGGAGTGACCCTTGCGTGAAATTGGCGCAAAAAAATATCCTTTGGGTCTAGTGGTATCCTTTCGTTTTCTTTGATGTCACTCCCACTCCCAGCCCATGATTGGAAGAGAAATACAAAAGCGATCCCACGCTGACATCATCAGACATCACTTGGGAGGTCAGGGGGGTTGGTGGAGGTGGAAGGGGAAGCGATTCCCATTCCATCCCTGCCCGTGGGAGGGGGGTATGAGGTCCTCTGGGGGGATCGCTAGCGCTTCCCCCGAAGGCCGGTACCAGGACGAGATGGCAACCATGGCCGAGGGCGAGACCACCTTGTCCTCGGCACCCAGGGGTCAAATGATACTTGAAAATATATTGACAAAGTGTTGGAATACTACACGAGATTTGCACAAACCAAACGGCATAACTCAATATTAATAGTGACCATAAAGAGTATTGAACAAGTTTTCCACTCATCCTCATCATGAGTTCATACTAAATTGTAGATCCCTTAGCAATTCAGTATTGAGATGGTTTGGGTGTATTTTATTTGGTCTAATAGAACTGATAGGAGGGTGAGGAAACCTACTTCTGAATGAAAGGTTCTTTTGAGATACTGTCCCAACACTTCATTCTCCGTGAGTGTTCATGGAACTATGCCCTTAATGAGGAGTACACTCTACTTGAAGCAAGCTGTAAACTTACCCAACATTGGTGACACTTTAAAGATGCCATTTTCAAGGCAACATTTTCATGATTAGCACCTGCTGGGTTATCTTTCTATGTCTGTAACATTTGAATGTCTCCAACTCAGTAGCTCCTATTTATTGGTCAATCTTTGCAAAACTGCTGGTTGCACAACAACAATGCAAATGGTGAGCTCCCTTCAATCCCAAACGTAGTTTCTAGGGCCATACTAGGTTCTTCCATTTTAGAATCAGCTGTTTTCCAGTGAGATTTCAGTAGGAGTTAGCTTGAAGGCAAATCCCAGAACCCTCAATTTGTATCATTTTCCTGAAAATGTATTCTAAGGAAGTCAAATATTTAAGTATTGTTACCTCCAGAGGAATGGTTTGATAAATGATTACCAAGTGATACACAAACCCTTGTATCCTTGGAGGATACCAGGAATGTTACATTCTATAAAGTATGTACTAGTCTAACCGAAATCTACTTGTCCTTTAAACATTATGGCAGCTTTTCTATTATATCTGAGCTATGATAATAGCCTCTTTGATCATACATGGCCTATATAATACCAGAGTTTTGATTCTAGCAATGCTTTGAGTTTGCTATCTTTAAATGTGGGCTAGAAGTGGGTGGGAACATTCAGCTCCAAGTTACAATGCCCTTGAAATCCCTTGAAATCTATGGGCACCCACAACCTTACATGCCAAATGGTATTCACCAGCTACTCTTAACTCTTCCCACACTGGTAAGATTGGGAATGTACTTACAACAAAAGCAAGGATAAAGCTTTTTCTAGGTTGGGAACAATGGAATAAAGGAAAATTAATTTGCAATCACACATTTTCACTCAGACAATTATATGCATGTTTACTTACTCATACAAAAAATGAATTCTCAGATGTTTTTGAGGAGCATGGTTCCCAAGCCCACATACATAAACTCCTGTGAATTCCCAAAAGTCTTAAATGTGTGCCAATTCAAGAACATGTACCTGCAAGCAGTGCTTAATTTGTTCTGGTGATTGCTGGTGGAGGCCACCGGCAGTGATTTTTGGGGCAGGCACATATTTTTCCGCATCACTTACTGAGTGCAAGAGAGAGGAAAACTTACAAATCTGAAAGACAGAGGACGAGAAAGATGGAAAATCAGTCACAAAGGGAGAAAACTGGAACCTGGGTCAGGGAGTGTGTGGCGATGGATTAAAGAGCCATTTGCTGGATTTAAGAATACTAGCCTTGGCATTTGGCACTCTGACGTTTAATTGCACCAGTTGCAGGGATCTAAAAAGAACTCTGGGCACGGCATTCTTTCTTTAAAAAATTGCAATGCCTGCAGGTGCCCTTTTGCAACTGTCTTTAAGATTCAGGCCTCTCATGTATTCCCATGCGTCCCATAATGCTGTCCACAATGATTTTCTCCATCATTTTGTTTTATTTAAATTGAATGTTTCAAGCATCTTATTCTTAACAATTCCTCTGAAAAATGGGGTCTAATGTTGCCTAATAGAGCAGGAAAGCGTTTTTGTGACGTTGACCTGTTTTGGCTAAGTTTTATTGCTTCAGGCTTCTGCTTGTGTTTGTTTGCAAATAGTAAGGGAAGATTGCAACAGCATTATAAGAAGCCTCGAATAGTAACATTTTTTTAAACATCTGTACCCGTTTTTTATTCCAGGACACAAGGTAAGCTCACAGCGTTTCTTTGGAGCTAATATTAAAGGCTATAATTCACGCCCTTGCCATGCACTGGTAAGTATCCGAGATATTACATCACTCATGACATCTTTTTGACATCATTGATAATATCACTGTAAAATTTGCAATAAAAGTATTGATGAGAATACTCTGCATGGCAAGGGTGCGAGCTATCGTTACTTTAGGGCAAGAGTTATAGTTACTTGAGATAACTCTAACTTTAACAGCTGAATTTTGATGGTTCTGTGCGTATAAAATCTGACCTAACTCAACAGATAGAAGGAAAATTGTGTGCACCTCTAGCAGAATGTAGAAAATTGTGTTTACTTGGCAACACACAAAACACATTTCGACACACATGGTGTTTTGATCATATGTGAGAAAATAAAATAAAAAACAGACAATCAATACAGTAAAAATCACCTGACGTAAACAAATTCTGCTAATATGCTGTTAAATCAGCACCATATTGAAATGGGTTTACATCCATTGTTTTAACCCAGACACCAAATAAGTGAAAAATATCATGAAATGCCATTGAATGCCATGGAATAAATGCAATACAGGTGATTGAACAAATAACAGGTAAAACAAACACAATAAATTAAAAATCTAAGATTAGCTGGGATAGAGACATTTGGTGGTTTTGCATTTTGTTTCAATTCAAACCATTTCTTAATTTTTAGTTTCCTGGAAAGATTAAATAAGTCAATGCGGCTGTCAGTATAATTAAAAGAGTATAATTAACAGAGGAAGTGGGGGGAGAAAGAGAGACCTAAAGAAAGCACTTCCACACGGTTAGTAGATAGGAAAAAGTCAGATAAATTTACCTTATTGATGTCAGATGCCATTATTTATTTGCGGTTTTGGCTTTGTTGTTGTTCCCACTGAGCCTTCTTTTCCTGCTTTGTCTGTGTCTTTTCTGTTTCTGCTCCTTTCTCTTCGACCTCTTCCCTTTGTTCTGCAGCAGCAGGGTTGTAGCTCCAATTAACTATTGGTCAGGACTTTGAACTCCTTTAAAAGCAATTATTTTGGGCCCAAGATATCCGACCCTCCAGAAGTGTATAGGATGGGCCATGGCTGATCAATTGCTTATAACAGTACAACCCTTGATACTGATATCCGCATTCCAAATAACACGGCAGTTCACTGTGATCGTTGACTATGAGTGAAGTTAAGGGCCCGCTGCGTCTGCAAGGCCAACAAGACAATGTTATCGGAAAAACTTGCACTTCGCCGCCGCCACTGATTTCCTCTTGCCAACAATGTATGTGGGCTGCAATAGTATGTAAATGGTCTTGTACTCTCAGTCAGAAATGGAGGGGCTGATTATAGGACCATACACACTGCCTTGGGGGCTCCAGCTGTCGCAGGGGTCTTGTGGTCTGTTTGCACCACCGTGGGCACACCACCATGAACCGCACAGTAATCAGAAATATTTTCTAGCAGGGAGCACATGTAGTCACATTCTCACCTGAATTCCAGTATAGTCTTCACTTGATTTCGAAAGCTCCGATGAGGTTGTACGCTGTCGGACCATCAGGGGAAAATGGCTCAGTCACCAGCCGTACTCAGCGCTACATATACAAAAAAACACTTAGACCCTCATTACAACCCTGGCGGTTGGTGCAAAAGTGTCGGTAATACAGCCAACAGTCTGGTGGTAATTACCACCAAATTATGACCATGGCAAAAAGATCTCAGATAGACAGCCACTTTACCACGCCAACCGCCAGGGCGGAAACAACAGGCACCACGGCGGTAGACGCCTACAGTCAGGCGGAAGTCAGTGTTCCGCCCACCGTATTAAGACATGCCAATCCGCCACTTTTTCCGGGGCGGTACCAATGACATCAAAAGCCTGGCGGAACCAAAGTTCAGAAGGGAAAGGACTCACCATTGGAGAAACAGGGAACAACCACCTCAGCCGGGAGATGGAACAACACCACTGGTTCTGGAGGGGGAAACATGCCCTGTGCTTGATCCTGGGGAGTGCAAGGCTACAGTCTCTCAAGTGGGTTACTTGCCCACATGCTTTGGAGGGGGCAACATGCCCTGTGCTTGGTCCTGGGAAGTGCAAAGCCACAGTCTCTCAAGTGGGTTACTTGCCCACATGCTCTGGAGGAAGCAACATGCCCTGAGCTTGGTCCTTGGGAGTGCACGGCCACAGTCTCTCACGTGGGTGATTTGCCCACATGCTCTAGAGGGGGCAACATGCCCTGTGCTTGGTCCTGGGGAGTGCAAGGCCACAGTCTCTCAAGTGGGTGACTTGCCCACTGGTTCTAGAGGGGGCATTGTGCACTGTGCTCTTGATCCTGGGAAGGCTGGTGTTGGTGGGTGTCTTACCCACTGGTTCTGGAGGGGGCATCTTGCCCTGTGCTCTTGATCCTGGTGAGGCTGGGGTTGGTGGGTTTCTTACCCACTGGTTCTGGAGGGGGCATCGTGCCCTGTGCTCTTGATCCTGGAGAGGCTGGGGTCGGTGGGTTTCTTACCCACTGGTGCTGGAGGGGGCATTGTGCCCTGTGCTCTTCATCATGGGGAGTGCAAGTCACAGTCTCTCAGGTGGGTGTGATGCCCAGAGGATTTGCAGGGGTCAGGCCGCACAGCAGCCCATGGAGGCAGGACTACATACCGTCCGCCTGCGGTGACGGCTGGTCAGTGGTGGAAGTGGTGCTGCTGCAGCCTCTGGTGGAGGGAAGCTCCAGCCCATCCCCTGCAGCCTCAGATGGATGCCCACTGGTGGTGGTGGTGGTGGTGCTGCTGCTACTGGTGGGGGGGAAGCTCCAGCCCATCCCCTGCAGCTTCGGATGGCTGCACAACCATGGTTGGTGGTGGGGGCTCTGTCAGAGTTCCTGCCACAGGCCCCTTTCCCTTCCTGCCTGCTGGTGCTCATTGGTCTTCCTGGAAGCAGCTGGGGCAGGCTCCTTGTTCTTCCTGGCAGCAGCTGTGGCAGGCTCCTTGCTCTTCCTAGAAGCAGCTGGGGCAGGCTCCTTACCCTTGAGGCTGCCTGGTGCAGGCTCCTTCACCCTCAGGACATGTGCCCTGGATCCTTTCCAATCACAAGTGTATGTGGTGACTGCTTGGCCCATGGACTGGGTGGCTGAGGTGCTTGGCTGGGTTTTTTGCCACCCTTGCCAGACGTGCAGGACGGGGTGTGGAGGGGTTGGGAAGAGGTCAGTGGTGGATAGGAAAAGCATTTTGGGGACATTGGGGTGGGACGAGGGAGAAGGTTTGGGAGTGGACGAAGAGGGAGTGGTTGCTGGAGAGTTCTGTCTGCTGATTTTGGGTGCAGGTGCATGGGCTGGATGCTGTTGTGAGGTGGATGGCTGTTGGGTGTCTGAGTGCTTGCATTTGTGTACTTTAGGAGGGGGGGCAGACACATTGGGAGAGGACACAGGGGGCATGTGCATGGATGTTGTGGAGGTGTCTGCCAGTGAGGTGTGTGTTCTGCTAGGTATAGTGGTGATGCTGGTAGTGAATGAGAATGTAGTGCATGCAGGTGTGAGTGTAGACGGAACTGGGAGGGAGATGGAGGAGGGGGACACAGTGGAAACTGGGGATGTTGGTATGTCTGCATCTGGATGGTGTTTGTGTGAGTGCCTGTGGAATGATGTGTGGTTCTTGTGTTGTCTTGTGTGCATGCTCGTCACCCTGTGTGCATGGGATAGGTTGGTGTTGAGGGAAATGGGACTGGGAAGAGGAAGTTGGATGGTGGAAACAGGGATAATGGCTGCCATCAGAGAGGAGGCCAGAGCCTGGATTGATCTCTTTTAGGCCGCCAAGCCAGTGTGAATGCCCTCCAGGAATGCATCAGTCTTTTTGCATCTGGGCTGCCAGCCCCTGGATGGCATTCACAATGGTTGACTGCCCTACAGAGATGGATCTCAGGACGTCAATAGCCTCTTCACTCTTGGCAGCAGGACTCACTGGGGCAGGGCCTGAGGTGCCTGGGGCGAAGGAGATGCCTGGGTGAGCAGGCACGGGCCACTCAATGAGGGGCTGCTGGGAGGGTGGTGCTGGTATGGGGTGGCGGCTGTAAGTGTAGCTGGGGTGGTCAAAGAGGTGTCCGCCACCACCAGGGAGCTTCCATTGGAGGAGGTATCTGTGTCTGAACTGTCCCCTCCAGTCTCTCCCGTGGTTCTCCCCTCGCCCTCAGTCTCACTGGTATCCTCACAGTCGGTGGACTCCGCCTCCTGTGGCATAAGGACAGGGTGACAAAACAAAAAGGGGGGGGAGACGCAAAGGATACACTGGGTCAATGGCTGCACCAACACCACCGTTGGCGTACACAGCACACTCACACACAGGGTAAAGGCCTGTGCACTATCTATTGCACTACCAACAAGGCATGGGGAGGGGCACACACCGCCAAATCCAGCACATCTGAGACCCACGCAGCATTGGCCAGTAGTGGATGCCTACGACTTTGGTAGCAGGATTATCACTTCTGGACCCTAGCCACCAGGAGGCCTATGCTGCAATGTTAGGCCTGGCCTAGGGGCACCCACTGACACACATCCCCCACCCTGATACCACCATACATGCATAAGTGGTATGGGCACTGTACTCACCCCCTTGTGGCTGCTTTGATGCCCTCAAGTGCCCATTCAGCTCTGGATAAGCCACCGCCAGTATGCAGGCCATCAGGGGGGTCAGGGTACGACGGGCACCACTTTCTTGTTGGGAGGCCATCCGCAGCTGGGCATCAGCCGTCTTCCGTGCCCAATGTCTCAGGTCCTCCCACCATTTCTGACAGTGGGTGCTCTGCCTGCCATAGACCGCCAGGGTCCGCCCTTCCTTGGCCATGGCACGCCATATACCCTTCATTTGATGGGTGCTGACCTGCAGAGGGACTACACACAGGAAAATATTATTAGTCAGACAGTCCTGCCTGTTACCCTTATGGCCCACCAGAACCCTTCACATCACCATTTACACACACATGGCCCAGTACACAACCTGTACGCCGCCCAGGGGACATTCACCCACCCCCTTACACGATGCCTTCACACCCCACTCCATGCATTCATGCCATATGCATTGTGCCCACAGTGTACTCACCTATTGATCTGGAGGCCAATACAGCAGTCCGTACTGGGTTCGGACCCCATCCACCAGTCGCTCCAACTCCACCGAAGGCAGGGGCCCTTTCACCAGTTGCACAGGCCATGGTAGGTTCCAGACACAGGTCACCGCAGCACATGCAGTGTAGGTTCACTCCTGTTGAAGGTCAGGTAGCAAGTAAGGAATCAGATAGAAAATGGCGGTCACATCCACAGCGGTGCATGCTGTCACCGCCGGCGTACTTCACCATTGGCCACTGTAACCCTTAGAGCTCAATTATAACCAATGAGGAGTTGCACTGTGGTTGCCGACCGCCTTCCGCAACGGCGCACAACTTCAGCGAAATTACCTCACTTCCACCTGACCCTCCACACAGGAGAGGCGGATGCCATTTCAGGGGTGGGGGAGCAGGCCCTGGAAAATTACTGCATCACTGTTTAATTTTGGACATACAGGACAATTCTCACTGACCCATTACAAGTTGACAGCATGCATCATACTGTTGTAGCCCCATTGTTCAGTTTGTGATCAGCTCCTCACTCTTTTGTCCCATAGATTGCTACCGCTGTGGATGAATAGGAGATGGAGACATACCCCCGTCTACAGACCCCTGGTGGACTTGGCAACAATGGAGGACAGGCACATCATCCTCACCTATAGACTTGACAGGGCCACAATCACAGAGCTGTGTGCCCAATTGGAGCCTGACCTAATATCTGCTATCCGTCACCCCACTGGGATGCCCCCTCTGGTGCAAGTTCTATCAGTTCCCCATTTCTTGGCAACTGGTTCTTTCCAAGTGACAGTGGTCTTGGAAGTAGGAATGTCTCAGCCAGTGTTCCCAATTGTGCTGACCACAGTGTTGTCTGCCCTGATTAAACACATGTGCAGCTACATTGTATTTCCCCAGGTGGAAGATTTGGCCACAGTGAAGGCTGACTTCTATGCAATGGGACATATCCCAAACATTATTGGTGCGATTGATGGAACACATAATGCATTTGTCCCCCCTGTCAAAATGAACAGGTGTACATAGGCAGACCATTACATCTCCCACGTCAATGCTAAGTATCCTGGGTCGGTGCATGATGCCGTTGTCCTGAGGAATAGCAGCATCCCAAATGTGATGGCCCACCTACAGAGGCACAGGGTGTGGCTACTAGGTGAGCCCTGGTTCCCACCCAGTAGATGTTGGGGTATGATGTGGGCCATACCGGATAGTGCGTGGCTAAATGTTGTCCCTTAATATTTGCAGGTGACTCTGCTTACCCCAACCTATCATGGCTACTGACCCCTGTGGGGAATGCCAGGACAAGTGCAGAAGAACGTTATAATGAGGCACATGGGCGAGCCAGAAGGATCATAGAAAGAACTTTTGGCCTCTTGAAGGCCAGGTTTCGTGCCTCCATCTGACAGGTGGATCCATGTGCTACTCACCCAAGAATGTCTGCCAGATAATCGTGGCATCCTGCATGTTGCACAGCCTTACCTTGAGACGCCATGTACCTTTTCTGCAGGAGAAGGAGGCTGGAGATGCCCGTGTGGTAGCAGTGGACCCTGTGGACAGTGAGGATGAGGATGAGGAGGATGAGGATGAGGATGAGGACAACCGAACAGTAGTGATCAGACAGTATACTTCCAATGACACACAGGTAAGACAGAGTTACTTCACATTTCATTGTCATTATTTTGAAATTGTTTGGCACTGGCATGTTATTATTTCCCACTTCTGTGCCCGCTTACTGTACCCTTTGGCAATTCATTTTACGGATGTTGGTGCTTCACAGTAGCTCATAGTGTGATCATTGCAGCCAACTACAAGTCTCTCATATGTGCTCATTTACTGTACAGTTGATTTGATTTGCAATGTTTGTACATGATTAAACCTATGCATACTTAAATAATGAGACATCATCCATACTTCTATTTGTTTCAAGGGTGTTTATTTAAGTGCTAAGATATTGAGGGGCAAGTGCAATGGGATAGGGTGATGGAGGAAATTCCAGGGTAGAGTTTCAGTCTGTAGCATAGGGGCATTGTCCATGGGGACATAGGAGGGAGAGCAATGGCAGTTCAAGGTGGACAGGGTGACAGAGTGGGACACAAGGGTGACAATCAGGAGAGTCTCATTTCCTGGCGGGGTCTTGGCAATAGTCTCTGGCTTCTGTCTGGATTGCAGGGAATGTTTGCGGGGTGGTTCTCCTTCTGCAGGGGGAGGGGTGCTGGTGGCCTGTTGGTCCTGTGGCTGGGCCTACTGTCCACTAGCGGCAGCCGAGGTGGAAGGCAGTTCAGATGTCTGGCTAGTGACTAGGGCCCGCTGTTGTGAGACTGCCTCCCTCATAATATTGGCCATGTCTGCCAGCACCCCTACTATAGAGACCAGGGGGGTGTTGATGGCCTGCAAGTCCTCCTTGATCCCCTGGTACTGTCCCTCCTGCAGCCACCTGTTCTCCTGCACATTGTCAAGGATCTGGCCCATCGTGTCCTAGGAATGATGGTATGCTCCCAGGATCTCTGCAAGTGCCTCCTGGATAGTCGGTTCCCTGGGCCTGTCCTCCCCCTGGCGCACAGCACTCCTCCCAGTTTCCCTGCTGACCTTTGTCTCTGTCCCCTGAACCGTGTGCCCACTGTCACTGACCCCAGGTCCCTGATTGTCTTGGATATGAGGTGTGCCCTGGGGTCCCTGTAGAGGTGAACACAATGATAATTGACGTGTCCTGGGGACAGAGGTGTGGGTACGCTGGGTGGGTACTGTTGTGGTGTTTCCAGATGGGGGAGGCTCTGTTGTTGTCTGTGACTGGGTTTGCGTAAGCGACTGTCAAGAGGTCCCTGATGGGCCAAGTTGGTCATCCAGATCCAGGCGACCAGAGTGGCTGTCATAACTGTGGGCCTCTTCTGTGGGGGGACTGGATATTGCTGGCACCTCCTCTCTGCTGACATTGGCTGAGATACCTGTGGGGGATGTAAATGCTGTGTTATTGTTTCTGTGTGTGACATATTGTGCATCAGTAAGTTGGCTTCTTTGGTTGTATTTGCCCTGGCAGCTTTCACTTGTGTAAGTTGGTATGTGTTGGACTAGCTGATTCTCTCTACTGTGCATGCTTTATTGATAGGTGTCCATGCAGGTCTGTGAGTGGTGTCCATGCATTGGTAGAGCATGCAGGGCTTGGCATTGGGATGAGTGAGATGTGATGGTGGGGTGTGTGGGAAGTGGCAGAGTGATGGGAGTGAGGGTGGGGGTATGTGTTGGCATGCAGGTAGGGGTGTAGTAGTAGTATATAGTTGACTTACCAAAGATCAGTCCTCCTCCTACTCCGGCCAGGCCCTCAGGATGCATGATTGTCAAGACTTCCTCCTCCCATATTGTTAGTTGTAGGGGAGGAAGTGAGGGTCCACTGCCAGTCCTCTGTACAGCGAGTTAGTGTCTTGCTGCAATGGAACGTACCTTCCACCGTAGGTCGTTCCACCTCTTCCTGATGTCATCCCTGGTTCTTGGGTGCTGTCCCATGGTGTTGACCCTGTCCACGATTCTCCGCCATAGCTCCATCTTCCTAGCTATCGATATCTGCTGCACCTGTGCTCCAAATAGCTGTGGCTCTACCCTGATGATTTCCTCCACCATGACCCTTCGCTCCTCCTCTGAGAATCTGGGGTATCTTTGTGGTGCCATGGGTGTTGTGTGAGTTGTGTAGGTGAGGGTGTGTAAGGTGATGTGTTGAGGTGTGTGATATGGGGTGCGTGGGTTGTATATAGGCGTAGGTAGTGTGTGGCTCTGGTTTTGTCTGTGGTCGTGGTGTCTGTCTCGTGCCAATAGTTTGTAATGGTAAAGGGTTGTGGGTAATGTGGGTGTGTGTTTGTTTGAGTGTGTGTATTTTTAGCACAGCAGTATGTACAGCCAATGGTTTAACGCCATTGATTGTCCGCCGTGGTGATTCGTGGGTCATAATGTGATGGGCGTTGTTCTGTTGGCGTAATGGTGTGGGTTTTGATACCGCCAGTTCATCACTGACCATTGGACTGGCGGATTTGTGTGTGTGGCTAAATACTGACGGATTGGTGTATGTGTGTCATAATATGATGAACGGATATCTGCCATGGCGGCGGTATGTTGACGGCAGTCAGCGTGGCGGTAAGTGGGATTTACTACCAATGTCATAATGAGGGCCTTTAAACTTACCGTCAAAATACATACAAATACATGAACTTTTTGTTCACCATGAGCGTGTCTTTCACATTCATGCCTTTACTTCAAAATTTATTGTAAAGGAATCAGTGGTAAAAAGTTGTTGTAAACACAGTTGTAAAGACTGTTTCATTGTAAAGCCTTCATTGTAAAGGCTTCCATTGTTTCTTGTGGTCACTTCACTTTGCAACAACAGTGTCTTTTGGTAGAAGGAAGCTCAGGTAATATTTAGACAGTAGCAAAACACACGGTTAGAGGGAAAGGGTGCAAGCATGTGCTCAATACATTATTTATTTCTGCATTTATATATAAAGCAGAAGGTGTTAGAGTACTTTACAATGAAACAAGTTTAATTAGAAGAGATGTAATTTTACAAACAGTTGCTAGTTACAACCATTACAAAAGACACAAAGTGGCGTGTAGGTACACAAGGACAATTGTTCACTTCAATTGTTACAAAAGAAAGGACTTACCATTGTTAAAGGACATAGGTGGTAGGTAGTAGCAGCAAGGTTAGGTCGAGTGGGACAGAGGTGGTGTGGTTAATCTCAGTCTCAGGGAGGCCACATTATCATTGGGGAGTTTGGCTAAAATGACAATTAGGTTAACTGGTTATGTAGAAGAAGGGCTTTCAGATCCATTCTGAAGATCCGCAATAAGGTTGTGGTGCATAGTTTCGGAGTAGGGAGTTCCATATTCTGGTTGTGCTACCTGAGAACGATTGTGCCATGAGTTATTTCTTTATAACAGTTGGATGCTTTAACCACATAGCTAAGGCATTTTGCGATGCTCTGGTACCTCCTGATAGCATCAGTTTGCTTTCTAGGTAGCAAGGGATAGATGTTTGTAAGGCCTTGTGGGTGATAAAGGCAGTCTTCAATATTGGCCTGACTTCATTGGGGATCCAGTGAAGTGTGACAAGCATACGTGAGATATGGCTGTTTCTTTTCGCGCCATAGAGGTAACAAACCAATGCATGTAGAACTGATTTCAGAGGTCTTAGGTGGATCATGGGGTGATTTGTCAAAACAGAGTTACAATCATTGATTCTGGGGAAAGCCAGTGTTTAAACAAGAAATTTCAGATCTCAGGAATGAAGCAGCAGATTACCCAAAGAAGAATTTGGCCCTCATTATGACACTGGCAGTAACGGTCCCCCCACACCAGCGATGGTGGTCGGACCCCTGCCATGACGGCAGTGCAGAATGCCAAATTACGCCCATGGGGGTCAACCCACTGAAACAAAGCAAGTTTGCCGACAGTACTGCCAGTGCGCCCAGACCGCTGATGACGGCAGTTGCCATCCCCAGGCCAACTGTAGCCACTGAACCGCCCACCCTATTACGAAACTGCAGACCACCACGATTTCCGGGGTGGGACAACCTCCACCCAAAGCCTGGTGGAAGCAGCAAGTAGAAAATGACCCACTCACTTCCAGGCACAGACGACTCGCAGAAACCATGGAATGCCACTTTGAAATCTTTCCAGTGCTCTTCCTCACCTTCCTCCTCTTTGACGACCAACGTCGATGCCATCAGTGAGTACACCTGCAGAGCACAAAAGGAGGGAAGAGGAGAGTGACACACCCACACACAACATACACACAATGCATGGACTCCAACATGCACACACCTTCACACACGCTACATAACACCCGTACCAAAACACACACACACAAAACACAGCCACGCCAAACACACACGTCACATACACACACCCCAGATCACAACTCCACAACCACACCAATAGCACCAACAAGCAGAGACACACACACAAATACAAAGACACAACAATATATACAATGCCCAAATGCATGACAGAACAGTTAATCTGAAAGAAATGCACATTGTACAGCACATGAAAGATGGATGGAAACTCACCAGTAAACAAAAAGACTCGACAAATGTATGGCAAGGAAACCAACAGGAATCCTGTTGTGTAAATATATTTCCAACAAATGCAATGCAAATGTGCAACAAAAAACACCAAGGCCTGTAGGCTAGTCCAATGTCCAATAGGCATAACTGTGCCTGGCAAAGGCCCCAAATTGACTCCTGACAGCCTAATGGCCTCCACAAGGTAGGGACATCAATGGGGCAGGCAGACACTCAAGGTTATGGGTTGGGGGTTTGGGTTTGGGAGGGGGGGTCCTTGGGCTTTGGCTTCGGAGGAGGTTCCTTTTGCTTTGGTCTGGGAAGGGGTGGGGGTTTCACCTTTGCTCTGGACGGAGGGGCAGAGGCTTTAGAGCTATGTTTTGGGGAAAGTGTTTTTTGGGGGGACAGGGGAAGGCTTTTTTTGTGGGTGGAGGGGCAGCAGAGGTAGAAGGGGTCATGGGAGAACTTGGAGGTGGAGGGACTTGGCCTGGGAAGGGAACCATGATGGCAAGGGGCAACACGGGGAGGGACAGGCTCAGGGAACAGGTCAAGGTGGGCAAGGAAAAGCTTCTTGGGAACAAGGGTGATGTATTGTGAAACTGGTTTGGGAGTGGAGGCAGAGGGAGTAATAGTAGGATGTGTAGGTGTGCTGGATATGTGTGAAGATGTATGCAGAGTATTTATGTGTGAGATGGAGGAATGTTGAGTGTCTGTGTGCAGGCGTTTATGTGTTTTGGGAGGGGGGGAGAGAGGCTGGGAGAGGACAGACAGGTCATGTGGATGTATGTTGGGGTGGTGTCTGTATGTAAGGTGGGTGTGCAGCATGTGTCAGTGATGTGGTTGTGGTGAGTGCGGATGTGATGCCTGGGATGCATGTATGAGGGTCTGCTGTTGTAGTGACTGAGGGCAAAGTGGTGACAGGAACTGGGAGTGAGGATGCAGTGCTGGCAGGTACGAGTGGTGAGACTGTAAAGGGAGGAGGTGCTGGGCAGACAGGGGAGGTAGTGGCTGATGTTGTGTCTGCTTTTGTGTGTGCATGTTTGTGATGTGATCTGTGCTTCCTGTGTTTGTCTTTGCATACCTTGTTTGTTGATTTGGGTGAGTGCTTGTTCGTATGTGTGGCTTGGCTGGGACAGGGGAGAGGGCTTTGAGTTGGAGCACAGGTAGCAGGAGGGATCATGAAAGTACTAGGGACACTGGCTGCCATCAACGAAGAGGCCAGAGCCTGAAACGATCTCTGTAGGCCAGTCAAGGCACCCTCAATGCCCTTCCGCTAGGCATTAGTCTGCGGCTTCTAAGATGCCTGGCCCTAGATGGCATTCACAATGGTTGACTGCCCTACAGAAATGGACCTCAGGAGGTCAATAGCCTCAGCTTTGAGGGCTGCAGGGCTGACTGGGGCAGGGGCAGAGGTGCCTGTGGTGAAGGAGATGCCCACCCTCGTGGATGAGCAGACACGGGCCACTGGGTGGGGAGCTACTGGGAGGGCAGTGCTGATAAGGGGGTGACGGAGGAGGATGGTGTTGGGATGGTCCCAGAAGGTTCCGCCACTGCCAGGGAATTTCCATCGGAGGAGGCATCAGTGTTGTGGTATCTGCTGCAGTCTCCCCCATAGTGCTCCCCTCGCCCTCCAACTCACTGGTCCCCTCGGCTTCGGTGCTCTCTGCCTCCTGGCTCCTGTGGGCTGCAGCCTCCCCACTCGTAGGTGCCGTACTCATTCGCCTGCTGATACTAATACACACAAGGATAGGATAGTACAAATAGGAGGGGAGAGGGTGAAAAAGATGGGAGCATAGGGTCAATACTAATCCCCATTGCACATTTGTACATTTCAACAACATGACTCTTTGAACATTCCTGAATGTACTCTTTAGAATGTCAATAGACATTTCCCCACACCCACTGTGCATACACTCTGATGTGCAAACACAATCATGGAACCTCTACAATTACACTCAGGTACTACTCTACGCTGTTAGGGCTCTTGTATACAGGATCATTATTGTAGAAGTCAGTCCATGGGTGGCATTTGTACATTGTCATACCTACCCATGCACCCAAATTGGACATGAATAGATATGTATTGGAAACAACTTAAGATCCTGTATGTCCATGTCACATCCTACAATTTGGCACTGTACACATGCCATGGCAACCTGATGCACAGATGCTCCCCTATCACAGCTACTTATGTATCCTACCTACATTAACTGTCATAGCCACAGCAGACATCCTGAATCCCATGGCTAACACACCCTTTCCAGTGTAAAGCAAACAGTACAGGAAATGTACTCTGTAACTCACACCCTTGTGGCTGCTGTGTTGCCCTCAAGTGCTCATCCAGCTCCATGCCGGTATGCGGGCCAGGAGGGGGGTCAGTGTCTGATGGGCACCCCTTCCTCGTTGGGAGGCTGTCCCCAACTGGACCTCTGCGGTCTTCCGGGCCCAGCATCTCAGGTCCTCCCACCGATTCTTGCAGTGGGTACTCCACCGGATATGGACCCCCAGGATCCACACTTCCTTGCCGATGGCTTTCCACTAACCTGTCATCTAATGGGCGCTGACCTGCATAGGAGACACAGAAGGAAAGGCACATTAATGTAGACCCAACAACCTACGACATTCATAGGTCTACTAACAGTAAACATATCAACATCGTACACAACTTCATACTTCCACAACATTCCAAGCAGCTATATCCGTAGGTACACCCTCCGCTGGAACATCCTGCATACACATACTAACACACTTACATAACCATGTAGCAACAAAAATTACCATAATGCGACCTACCTGCTGTTTTGGAGCCCCTTACTGGTTTGTGTACAGGGGTATGATCCCATCCACTAGTTTCTCCAGTTCTTCCAATGTGAAGGCGGGGGCCCTTTCCCCTGTAACATGCGCCATCGGGGCTCCCAGGAAAACAACACAGCAGCACACTCAGTGGAGGTCTTGATGGCTGGAAAGTCACGAGTCAAGTGAGATACACTGTAGAAAATGGTGGTCCTGGCCACACCAGTCTGCACCGTCACCGCCGGCAGTAATCGTCATTGGTCCATGTATGCCACAGAGATCAATGTTAACCAATGAGGAGTTGCACTGCGGTTCCGACCACCTACCACCATGACAGTATATGCCAGCGGAAAGAGCTCACTGACATCTGTCCCCTGCATGCAGGCCAGCCAGCAGCCATTTTGCATTGCAACTGTTACGAATGTATAACTTTATAGCGTCACTACTTATTTTCATCTTGGATATGTGATGAGTTACGCCCTGGGACTGTGTATATTACAATCAGGCAGTATAAACTTGGAGTGTACACAGATTCAGAAAATTGCATCATGACAGATTGGAAATAAACTTACATATTGATGGTGACTGCACACTAGCAGTCACAGACAAGCATCTTACTGATGTCATCCATTGAAAATCCCAGATGTATGTACAACTAAGATGAGAATTTCAACAGCTTGGCACTCTGCTTTGCAACTAGTGGTAGCAGATGTGATGTTGATTCTCCATTTGTGATCATGTAGTAGGATGCAGAAACTGTAATCGTTGGCACACTGTGTACTATGCCATGTGTAGATGCCTAAAACTGTGGAGGGTGAGGCATGCACTTGTGTACCGGCACCTGGTTGACTTGACAACGATGGAAGAATGCCACATCATCTCCCACTATTGACTGAACCGTGCTACAATCAGGGAGCTGTGTATCCAGTTAGAGTCTGATCTGCTGCCAGCCACTCGACAACCTACAGCCATTCCTCCAACTGTGCAGGTGCTATCCATCCTCCATTTTTTGGCCACTGGCTCATTCCAGGGGATAGTTGGAATGGCAACAGGCATGTCTCAACCTGTGTTCAGCGATGTGTTAAGGAATGTTTTGTCCGCCTTAGTCAAACATATGGACAGCTACATTCAGTTGCCCCAAACTGTAGATTTGACCGGTGTGATGGCTGGTTTCTATGCAACGGGACATAGCTCTCATGTGATTGGGGCCATAGATCAAATCAAATCATTAACATTTATAAAGCGTGCTACTCACCCGTGCGGGTCTCAAGGCGCTAGGGGAAGAGGGGGGGTTATCGCTGCTCGAACAGCCAGGTCTTTAGGAGTCTCCGGAAAGCGGAGTGGTCATGGGTGGTCCTGAGGCTGGTGGGGAGGGAGTTCCAGGTCTTGGCCGCCAGGAAGGAGAAAGATCTCCCACCCGCCGTGGAGCGGCGGATGCGAGGGACAGCAGCGAGTGCGAGGCCAGAGGAGCCGAGGAGGCGGGTGGGGACGTAGAAGCTGAGGCATCTGTTGAGGTATTCCGGTCCCTTGTCGTGGAGGGCTTTGTGTGCGTGGGTGAGAAGTCGGAAGGTGATCCTTTTGCTGACTGGGAGCCAATGCAGGCGTCTCAGGTGTGCGGAGATGTGGCTGCTGCGGGGTACGTCGAGGATGAGGCGGGCCGAGGCGTTTTGAATGCGTTGCAGGTGATTTTGGAGTTTGGCTGTGGTCCCGGCGTAGAGGGTGTTGCCGTAGTCCAGGCGGCTCGTGACGAGGGCGTGGGTCGCGGTTTTTCTGGTGTCGGCGGGGATCCAGCGGAAGATCTTGCGGAGCATGCGGAGGGTGAGGAAGCAGGCGGAGGACACGGCATTGACTTGCTTGGTCATGGTGAGAAGAGGGTCCAAGATGAAGCCGAGGTTGCGGGCGTGGTCTGTGGGGGTCGGTGCGGTGCCGAGGGCCGTGGGCCACCAGGAGTCGTCCCAGGCGGACGGGGTGTTGCCGAGGATGAGGACTTCCGTTTTTTCAGAGTTCAGCTTTAGGCGGCTGAGCCTCATCCAATCTGCGACGTCCTTCATACCCTCTTGTAGGTTGGTCTTGGCGCTCGCGGGGTCCTTGGTGAGGGAGAGTATAAGTTGGGTGTCGTCGGCGTAGGAGGTGATGATGATGTCGTGCTTGCGTACGATGTTGGCGAGGGGGCTCATGTAGACATTGAAGAGTGTCGGGCTGAGTGATGAGCCTTGAGGTACGCCGCAGATGATCTCGGTGGGATCTGAGCGAAACGGAGGGAGGTAAACTCTTTGGGAACGGTTTGCGAGGAAGGAGGCGATCCAGTCCAGGGCCTGGCCTTGGATCCCGGTGGAGCTGAGGTGGGTGATTAGGGTGCGGTGACAGACGGTGTCAAAGGCAGCCGAGAGGTCGAGGAGAATGAGGGCGACTGTTTCACCGTTGTCCATCAGGGTTCTGATGTCGTCTGTGACTGAGATGAGGGCGGTTTCAGTGCTGTGGTTGGTTCGGAATCCGGTTTGTGAAGGGTCGAGCAGGTTGTTGTCTTCCAGGAAGGTGGTCAGCTGTTTGTTGACGGTCTTCTCTATTACCTTGGCTGGGAAAGGCAGAAGAGAGATGGGGCGGCCGTTTTTCAGGTCGCTCGGGTCAGCCGTAGGTTTCTTTAGTAGGGCGTTGACTTCGGCGTGTTTCCAGCATTCGGGGAAGGTAGCAGAAGAAAAAAAAGAGTTGATGACGGTCTGGAGGTGCGGGCGATGATGTCGTCGGCTTTGTTAAAGATGAAGTGCGGGCAGGGGTCCAAAGGGGCGCTGGAGTGGATAGAGTTCATGATGGATTTGGTTTCTTCCGTGTTGATGTGGGTCCAGTTGTTGAGGGTGATGGCCGGGGATGCGGGTTCGGTGGTGTTTGGTTGGGTCTGGTGTCCGAAGCTGTCGTGGAGGTCGCTGATCTTGCGATGGAAGAAAGTGGCGAGGGATTCGCACAAATCCTTTGAGGGCGTGACGGCGTTGGCGTTGGCGCTGGGGTTGGAGAACTCCTTGACGATGCTGAAGAGTTCTCTGCTGTTGTGGCTGTTTTTGTCCAGTCTGTCGGTGAAAAAGTTCCTTTTGGCAGCACGGATCAGGTGGTGGTGTTCGCGGGTAGCGTTCATGAGGGCGGTCATGTTGTCAGCGGTGTGGTCCTTGCGCCAGGCTTTCTCAAGGGCGTGACAAGTTTTCTTTGATTCTTTGAGGGTGTCAGAGAACCAGAGAGGTTTTTTGGTGTTGGTCTGTCGATGCGTGCGTTTGAGGGGAGCAAGGTTGTCTGCGCAGTTGGAGATCCAGTTTGTGAGGTTGAGGGCTGCGTCGTTGGGGTCGGTGGTGAGGGTGGGTTGGTTGGCGGCGAGTGCGGAGAAGAGTTGCTCTTCAGGGATCTTGTTCCACTGTCGACGAGGGATGGGTTGAGTGTGGAGGTGGCGGGTCTCGCGTCGGAATGTGAAGTGGACGCAGCTGTGGTCGGTCCAGTGTAGGGCGGAGGTGTGGCTGAAGAAAACGTGTTTGCTGGCGGAGAAGATAGGGTCGAGCGTGTGTCCGGCGATGTGGGTGGCGGTGTTCACCAGTTGTTTGAGGCCGAGGTTGGCGAGGTTGTCGAGCAGGGTGGTGGTGTTGGGGTCGTTGTTTTGTTCCAGATGGAAGTTGAGGTCGCCTAGGAGGATGTAGTCCGGTGAGGCGAGGGCGTGCGGGGAGATGAAGTCGGCGATGGCGTCGCTGAAAGGGGCGCGTGGTCCAGGAGGACGGTAGACGAGGGATCCTCTGAGGGTGCACCCACATTGCATTAAGACAACCCTGGGTTGATGAGCAAGTGTACAGGAACTGTAAGAGCTTTCACTCCATTAATGTGCAGATGGTCTGCTTAGCTGACCAGTACATCTCCCAGGTGACTGCAGGGTTTCCAGGGTCTGTCCATGATTCATACATCCTCAGAAATAGCAGTGTCCCACAGTTGATGGCGCCTCTACAAAGAGTGAGGGTCTACCTCATCGGTGAGTATGTTGAGTGTATATGTAACTACTGTTACCTCAGACTTCCTACTAGTCTGGATGTGACAAAGTGGATTATAAATGTTAGTTTACCCTATCCACAGGTGATTCATGTTATCCCAATCTCTCCTGGCTACGGACACCAGTGAGGAATCCAAGGACCAGGGCTGAAGAACAGAACAATGAAGCTCATGGGAAGACAAAAGTACATTCAGTCTGTTGAAGGCAAGGTTCAGATGTATACACATCTCTGGGGATTACCTGTATACTCACCACAGAAGGTGTGCCAGATTGTGGTGGCCTGCTGCATGCTCCACAATCTGGCACTAAGGCGGAATATGCCACTGCTGAAGGAGTTAGGAATAGGGGACAATCCAGTGGCAGAGGAGGGAGGCTATATGAGTGATGAAGACGGGGATGAAGAAGATGTAGGCACAAGGACAGAGTTCATCCAGTAGTACTTCAGTTAAGCTTCTGGTAGATAAATCTCTACATTTAACATGTCACATGTTAGAGTACAGGCTGGGTATACTTCCTTATCCCTTCCTGATATGAGTAGGTGTTGATCCCATTTGGGTATCAGATGAGTGTGTACAAATGTGGTCTGACAAATAGGTCAACAGTCCCACTGTGATGTTATCTAGTTCCTCTGTCTGTGTTGCATATACTTCAGACATCCTATCTACTTCTTCACACATTTGTGACTTCTACATTCTGGTATTATATGTTCATTGGCATAGTTTGCTGCTTCTTGTGACTTCAATTGAACTTGGCATCCAAGGGTGTGAGCTGTGTAGTACACCTACAATGAGTGTCTATTATTCAGGTCACTACTGTTAGACGCAACAATTATCTTGTCTCATAGTACCTTAGCAGGTTTGTGGTCATGTGCGCAATAGCATTGGGTTGTCTATCAATGTGTAAACCTACATTGTAAATCATTTAACCATCATGATGTGCAGGTACATACTGCTGGCAACAGTGCAATTAATATGTGATGTACATTCTGTGCTATCAATTATAGCTGGCAGTGGGGGTGGTCTTGGCTTCAGTCCCTGCAGGATGTCTGGCTCTGGGACCACATTTGCGTGGGGGTTCCTCAGCAACAGGGGGTGGCTCAGTAGTGGCTTGTGAGTCCTCAGGCCTGGCCACCATCCCACTAGCTGCAGCAGATGTAGAGGGCTGGTCAGTAGGTTGGCTAGTGGAAGGGGCCTGGTGGAGGGTGGAGGACTCATGCAGGACTGTGATGAGCTCCTGCATCAAGCCTTTCATGGTGGCCATGGTGGCACTAGTGGTATGCTACTCCTGCATATCCTCCTGGTGGTACTCCCTCTGCTGGCTCAGGTTTTCCCCCAACAGGTCTGATATCTGGCCCATCTTGTCCTGGGTAGATTGTATGCTCCCAGGACTTGTGCTATAGCTTCATGAGCAGGTGGCTCTCTGGGTTACCCAGCCCTGTTGCCCCTACGTGCCCTCCCACTGGCCCTAGCCCCTGTTCCTTTGTCTCCGGCAAGGTGTTCCCACTCCCATGTACACCAGGACCTTCATTGTCTTGTATGGTGGGTGCTGACGCAGGTCCTTGTACAGGTGGGCACACTATGGATTGACGTGTCCTGGAGACACTGGGGTGGGGGTGTTGGGCAGAGGTTTAGAGGTTTTGAAGGGCTCTATGGTGTCCTGGGTGAGACTGCCAGAGAACCCAGATGGGCCAGGTAGGTCTTCCAGTTCCAGACATCCTGTGTCGCTGTCATCACTGGGGTATTCATCAGGTGGAGGACTGGCTGTATGTGGCACTGGTTGTCTGACGACATTCTCCGTGCCACCTGTGGATGACAGGGATTGTTATTCACATCTGCCTGAGGTACTTTACAGGGGCTGCCAGGTCAGTGCTTTGTGTCATGCCTCAGCACTCAGGTGTAGTAATGCGAGGGGAATGTGCATTGTTAGGAGGCTAAAGTGTGATGCATTGTGAGAGTCATAGTGCTTGCTGCTGTACATGCATTAGGCGCATTTGGGAGTGTAGACTTTGGGATTGATGTTAGTGGGGTAGGTCGGCATGCAGGGGTTGGGGATGCATGCATTACAGGTATACTTGTTACAAGGGGATTATAGGTGACTTACTAGTTTCCAGTCCTCTGGGAATTCCACTGAGACCCTCAGGGTGCAGGATCGCCAAGACCTTCTCCTACAATGATGTGATCTCCAGGGGAGGAAGTGTTGGCCCACCGCCAGTCTTCATGAGGGCGATTTGGTGTCTGGACACCATGGGCGGGACCTTCCACCTCTTCCGTATGTCATCCATAGTGAGTGCATGGCTTCCCACTGAGTTCACTTTGTCGATTATCCTCCACCATAATTCCATCTTCTTTGCCATTGACGTTTGCTAGACTCGTGCACCAAACAGCTGTCACTCTACCCTGATGATTTCGTTCACCATAGTCCTTAATTCATCATCGGTGAAACAGGGGTGCTTTTGTTGGGACATGGTGAGTGTGATGTGTGTGTGAATGTAAAATATTTTAAGTGATGTTTGATGCGTGAGAGGTGTGCAGGTGATGTCTGTGTGCAATGTGATCTTCAGTGTTGTCATGCAATGTATGTCTGTTGTTTGTCGTAGCAAGGGGTTATGGGTTGTGTGTGTATTTTATAGTGGGGGGTGTGGTGAGGTGTTTGTATGTGTTTTAAGTGTGGGGTATTCGAATTTGCCAATGTGGTGTTGTGTTGTAGTGGAAGTTCCATTTTGGCCGCAGCGGTCCCAATCGCCAATGGATTACAGCCGTGCTATGACCACTGTGCTGATTTGTGGGTCGTATTAGGCGGCGCGGTCTTTTTTTGGTGTGGTGGTGTGGGTGGTGGGACTGCCTCTCTGCTGCTGTCTTTCGGCCTGATGGTGTCAGGTTTGTGGCGATTTTGTTTTTGTGTGTCATAATTGGGTGTGCGGATTACCATTGCCACTGCAGTCTTTTGGTGGCCGCCAGCACGGCGGTCTTTGGGAAAGACCGCCAATGTCATAATGAGGGCCTTTGTTGATATTGAGTATTCCTGGCCATAGTATTGATTTGGGTTTGAAGATTGAACCTTTTATCCAGAGTGACTCCCTGGGATATGGTAGTGTCAACGATGATGGGTTTGTGTTAAGGATGTTGAGTGTATCCATCCAGGTTTGTACAGGCAATGAAGAATTTGAGGAGAAAATGAGGAGGAATTCGGTTTTGGAAGGGTTCAGTTTTAGGTTTTGAGAATTCATCCAGTTTTGAATGGGGTTTAACATAGTAGCAAGATGAGAGAGTATGTTAGTGGATGAGGCCTTTAAGAAGAGTTCAGTGTCGTCTGTAAACTGAGGATAGAGAATCGCAGTCTTTCTTAGGAGGGCTCCCAGAGGCTGAATATAGAGGTTGAACAGGGTAGGAGCAAGGGCAGAACCCTGTGTGATTCCTTGATTGACAGCCATCATTTAAGAAAGACAGTTATCAAATTTGATCCTCTGTGATCTACCCATGAGGAAAGATTTAAGCCCTTCTAGGAGCACCCCATCAATGCCAATCTGATGTTTTAGTACGTCAATAAGTATATGGTAATTTACTGTATCAAAAGCTTCCAATAGGCCAAGAGGGATCAGGAGGCAGAAGCTACTAGTCAATGATCATCATCGTCTGACTGAAGCAGTGCTGTTTCATTGCTGCATCCTCAAACGGGACAGAAATTGTTCCAGATGGTTGTTGTTTTTGATGTGGTAGGTGAATTGCCCTACTACACATCTTTTTTGCAAGTAAAAGCAAGTTGGCGATAAGGCAAAAGTTGTTAAGGTAATTTACATTTATGAGTTTTGACGGAGTCAGGAAATCATCCTGGACTGAGAGAGAGATTCATCAGTTATGTTAAGTGAGGGAGCATGTGTGTATAAAAGTCTTTGGTAATATTACTGGGAATAGAGTCCACAAAGTAATTTGAGGGTTTGGCTTTCATGATGTTTTAGTAACATTTCCTCCCCACTTACATCAGAGGCTTGCCAAGTGTTCTTGGCTTTGCAAACCATGATGGAGGTAGGACGTTCATCATGGCTTAGAAGCGTTTTCACTTTGGAATTTAAAAAATCATACAAAATCTTCTGCTTTCATGGAGGGGTCATCAAAGTTGATGAAAGTGGACAAGTGAGGGCTGCTGGTTGTTGATCAAAGACTTGTTTATGTTGATTCTTGGCTTAGTCAAGGAGGGATGTAAAATGATTTGATTTCTCACAAATATATGCCTTTGGTGTATATTTTGTTTGTTTTGTTAGAAGTGTGCTTGCATTACGAAGGCATGACGGATCAGTGGTCGAAGGTGTCTGTTTCCGTTTCTTGTACAAAGATGCCAAGGTTTTTCGTTCCCCCATAGGGCTTAATTAAACCATGGAGCATCTGGTGTTGGTCATTTTGCTTTAGAGTGGGGCTGCCTTGTAAAGCAAAACAGGGAACTGTTAAAGCAATTGGCAGTTGACACTTTGACATCTGTGGTGGGAATTATTGGGGGAAGTACCTTCATTGCAGAATTATCGAGTGTGTTGATTTCACTGTTCTTGATGCTGCAAAACCAGGAAGTTGCCATTTTTGATTTGCCGCTGGTCATAGAGTGAGAGAGTTGCAATGAGAAAGCAATAAGAAAGTGGTCAGACCATTCTACCAGAATGGGTTCATCAACTGAGAGGTGGTCATCTTTGGAGATTACTAGTTGAAGCATAGAGTCTTTTGTGGGCATTAGTTTAAGATTAGATTGTAATAAATCTTTTGCAAAAAGAAAGATGGCATTCAGATTGACTGCAGAGTCTTTTGTGTTGCCCCAATGAAGATTAAAATACCAAAAAAGATCACCTTGTTTTTTTGCGCTGATTGCTCTCATGCTAGATTACTGTATTCCTTGATAAAGGCTGAGTTGTCACCTGGTGGGTGATATATGACATTAAGGCTCTCATTATGACATTGGATGTAAATACCGAAAACCCCTCGCTGACTGCCACCAGCTCACCGCCGCAGAGGCGGATATCCATTGCCAGATTCTGACACATACATACAAAACCAACAGAAAACAGCCACAACCACAAATTCGTCAGACACACTGAACGTGATAAACTGTCGGTACTACCACCCATACTGTTACGCCACCAATACAACGCCCTACAAATAATGGCCTGTGAATCACCTCAGTGGACATTCAACAGTGATAAACCATTGGCGGGGCACACCACTGCGTGGAAATGGCCAACCAAAGACAAAACAAGACAGAATTGGCCAGAACAAAAACTCACACCTGACACAAATACACACACCCCACACACCCACCAACAGCACTATGTAACACACCCCACATTACCCATAATCCTTTGCAAACACAACAAAATGGCTACACTTTCCTACGCCTATCCTAAAGAGAACTGCACACACATATCACAACGACCTATTCATCCATCACACACCTACACCCCCCACCACTTCACACATCACCCTCTGCACAACATACACACACCACATAACACCCATGGCCCCACAAAGGCACCTCTGGTTCACCGATGAGGAGGTGCAGGTCATGGTTGAGGAAATAGTGAGGGTAGAGCCACAGCTGATTGGATAGAGTGAACACCATGGGACTACATCCATGCACAAGGGATGATTTAAGGAAGAGGTGGAACGACCTATGGGGGAAGGTGCTTTCCATTGCACCAAGGCACCAGCTCGCCATCAGGAGGACTGGTGGGGGAACCCCACCTCCTCCCCCACAGCTGACAGTATGGGAGGAGCAAGTCTTGGCAGTCCTGCATCCTGAGGGACTCACTGGAGTAGCCGGATGACTGGACACGAGTGACTCAACATTTACTACCTATCACCCCCACCTACCTGCATGCCACCACGATCCCTCACCCTGACACCCATCACCCCACTCCATCCCACACAGTTTCCAACCACAATAACCAAAATACAAATGCCAAGTCCTGCATGCCGTACCCACTGCATGCACATCCCTTCCAGCCCTGCAAGTACACCCACCACCAATGCATGCACAGCATGAAGAACTAACAGTACTACAATCCATCTCCATTCACCACCAAAGGGGGCAGGGCAACAACAATAACATTGGGGAAGCTAGTGATGCGGAATATGTCACAGACGTGTGGCATAATACACTGCTTACATCCCCACAGGTGCCACAACCAATGTCAGTGGCGAGGAGGTGCCACGGCTGCCCAGTCCTCTACCAGATGATGCCCCCAGTAATGACAGCAACTCAGGAGCTGGATCTGGATGAACTCCCTGGCCCATCTGAGACCACTGGTCAGTCAGCTACCCCATCCCACAGCCAGTCCACTACAGAGCCTACCCCCTCAGAATCCAACACCACAGTAGCCACCCAACGTCCCCAGACCGCTGTCCCTAGGACATGTCAATCAGTAGTGTGCCCACCTGAACAGGGGCCCGAACCCACACCTCACAGGCAAGACACTAAGGGTCCTGGGGTCAGTGGTAGTGGGCACACCGTTCAGCAGACACCGGCACAGGGGGCCTGGGATGGTTGGAGGACAGCTGTGCACCAGGGGGAGGACAGGCCCAGGGAACCAACTGCCCAGAAGGCACTCACTAATGTCCTGAGGGTATAACAACAATCCCGGGACAAGATGGGTCGGATGTTAAACGTCATGCAGGAGAACCAGTGGCTACAGGGGGAACACCACCAGGAGATCAAGCAAGAATTGCAGGCCTTGACTACCACCATGGTCTCCATTGCAGGGGTGCTGGGTGACATGGCAAACATCATGAGGGAGTACACAGCACACCAGCGGGGCACTTCCACTAGCCAGTGTACTGACCAGCCCTCCAAATCTGCTGCAGCTAGTGGACAGGAGGCCCTGCCACAGGACCCACTGGCCACCCGCACCTCTCCCCCTGCAGAAAGTGAACCACCCCGCAAAGGTTCCCTGCGACCCAGACAGACACCAGAGACAGTTGCCAATGTCAGAAAATGAGCCTATTCTGAATGTCTCCCTTGTGTTCCACTGTGTCACCTTATCCACTATGAACTGCCATTGCTCCCCTTCCTATGGCCCCTTGCACACTTAACTTGACTGGCCCACTACAGTGGACGTTTCCCAACCATCACCCCACTCTATTGCACTTTGCATTGTATACCAAAGAAATCAATAAACACCCTTGGACACAATGTGAGTAATAGTGTTTTACCTGAAGTTAATTTATAATGTATTGAACTGTTTTGAAGTGCATGGTCCTGTACAAATATCCAGTAATATGCTGATCAATCCTACATATGTGTCTCAGCAGTCTGTGTACATCATTGCATCACACTGTTGCAACCACACTAACATCTGCAATATGGGAAGTCATAGGTGACAGTCAGTTGGGATGCAAATGCAGTGACTAGCATAATGCTGCAGCCACCCAGCACAACACCTAAATGGAGAAATGTTTAGTTCAACAGTCTTACCTGAGTGTCATTGGAAGTACTGCTGTATCATATGTGTCCTGTTGTCCACATCCTCCTCCTCTTCCTCCTCCTCACTGTCCTCACTGCCCACTGCTGCCACAGGTGCATTGTCACCCCCCTCCTCCTGCAGATAGGGCTCATGGCATTTGAGGGCCAAGTTGTGCAACATGCAGCACACAACATCGATACTGCAGACCTTCTCAGGGAAGATGGAGGCACCTGAACCTGGCCTTCAGGAGACCGAAGGTCCTTTTAACAATCCTCCCAGTACGCCCATGAGCATCTTTGTACCTATTTTCAGCACCTGTTCTCGGATTCCTAACAGGGGTCAGGAGCCAGGACATGTTTGGGTAGCCAGAATCACCTGCAAGAAGTGAGGGACACACATTAGCCTTGCACAATGGCAGGGGGTATGACTCCTTAAGGCATACACTGATATACATTGGGTGGGTTATCAGGCTCACCTGTAAGCCATACTCTGTGCCGCTGTAGTTGTGCCATCAGCTGTGGGACGCTGCTATTCCTCAGGACAAAGGCATCGGGCACTGACCCAGAATACATGGCAGTGACGTGGGAGATGTACTGGTCAGCAAGGCACACCATCTGGACATTGAGTGAGTGGAAACTCTTCATATTCCTGTACACTTGTTCATTGGACTGGGTGGGGGTCAAAAGGCAATATGGGTCCCGTCAATGGCCCAAATAACATGTAGCATATGTCCCATTGCATAGATTCCAGCCTTCACAGTGGGTATTTCATCTCCCTGGGGGAATGCGATGTATCTGCACATGTGTTTGAGAAAGGCTGTCAAAACCCTTGCAAGCACAGTAGAGAACATTTGCTGTGACATTCCTGCAGCCAAGCCCACTGTCACCTGGAAAGAGCCTGTTGCAAGGAAATGGAGCACTGACAGTACCTGAACAAGAGGGGGGATACTGTGGTGCAATAGATAGCAGGTATCAGATCAGGCTCCAATTGTGCACACAGCTCTGTGATTGTGGCCCTGTCCAGTCGATTGGTGAATATGATGTGTCTGTCCTCCAGTGTAGCCAAGTCCACAAGGGGTCTGTACATGGGTGCTTGCCTCCTCCTCCTATTCCTCCACAGTGGGTGGTACCTAAGAGACCCAAAGGTAAGAAGGGAGTGACAACAGGAACTATGGGCACTCTACATCAGTGTAGACAGAGCATGTTTGTATGTTGGACACTGGAATTGTCTAGGTGTGTATATTCGACAACAATGATGCACTTTTAAATCAGTACATGTGTACTAGCAGTAGAAAATGGCAACCGCCTGTCCTGTATGCAGGGAGAGGTGAAAGCGACCTCACTCCGCCGACGTTAGCTGTCATGGTGGGAGGTGGTTTGCACGACCGTGCAATTCCTTATTGGCTAACATGGGCCTCTATGGAGTATATGAATCAATGATGATCAACGCCTGCGGTGACAGTGTTCACTGCCGCGGCCGTGACCACCATTTTCTTTCTATCACTTCACTTGATTCCTGACTTTCCACAGGACTACATCTCCACTGCGTGTGCTGCTGTGACCTGTGTCTAGAACCTGCCATGGCCTGTGCAGCAGGGAAAAAGGCCCCAACCTTCATATTGTAGGAGTTGGAGAGGCTCGTGGATGTGGTCCTACCCCTGTACGGACAGTTGTATGGGCCTCCAGACCAACAGGTGAGTACATCATGGGTATTTTGCATGCGACATGGCTACATGGAGATGTGTGTGTGCTGGCACTGTGTCATTTGGGGTGAGTATGGCTGGTGGCAGTGTTTTTGCAGTGATATGAGTCATGTGTGTACTTGATGAGGGGCAAATGGAGTATGTCAGCCATTTCTTTGACAGGCTGGATTGTATGGATAATGGTGTCCTTCTGTCTGTGTTTCCTCTACAGGTCAGCCCCCGTCATAAGAAGGGGTTGTGGACTGCCATCGCCAAGGACATGCAGATCCTCGGGGTCCATAGCCAGTGGAGCACCCACTGCAGGAAACGGTGAGAGGACCTGAGACACTGGGCCCGGGAGACCGCGGAGGCCCAGCTGGGGACAGCCTCCCAACGAGGGAGGGGTGCCCGTCGGAACCTGACCCCCCTGATTGGCCACATGCTGGCGGTGGCCTACCCAGAGCTGGATGGGCACTCAAGGGCAATACAGCAGCCACAAGGGGGGTGAGTACAGTGTGTGTGACAACCATCTATTTTGCCTGGCATGGGATTTTGGTGAAGGGTTCTAGTCAGTGGATGCCTCAATATGCCAGCTTAGACATTGCAGCATGGTCCAGCTTAGGTATTTGGTATGTAATACATATTTTAGATGGCTAGGTTGCAGGCTTTCTATGTCAGACAGGGCTTAGTTGGTTCCAACTGATGTGCAAATGGCAGTGTCTGTCTCCTACCTGCTGTGGTACCCAGCCAATAGTTTTCCATTGTGGCCCATACTGCCCTGTCTTAGTCCCTGTGTGTGATGGTGATGTGTATTCCATCTGTGCTGTTGTTGCTGTGATTGACCCTGTGCTCCCTTTCTCCCTCCCCTCTCCTTTTGTCATCCTGTCCATGTATGCATTAGTATCATGTGGCGAAGGAGCAGGGCCACCAGCAAGTGAGGGAGCTGCAGCCCACAGGACCCAGGAGGCAGAGTCCACCGACTCCGAGGGGACCAGTGGGACGGAGGGCGAGGGGAGCACCACGGGGGGACAGGAGCTGATTCAACTGACTCTGATACCTCCTTTGATGGGAGATCTCTTGTGGTGGCAGACCCTTCTGGGATCACCCCAGCTACAGGTTCAACTGCCACCACTGTACCAACACCGTCCTCCCAGTAGCCCCTCCCCACAAGTTGCTGTGCCTGCTCACCCAGGAGGGTGGGCATCTCCTTTGCCCCAGGCACCTCAGACCCTGCCCCAGTCAGCCCTGCTGCCCTCAGTGAGGAGGTTATTGACCTCCTGAGATCCATCTCTGTATGGCAGTCAACCATAGTGAATGCTATCCAGGGGCTGACATCCCATATGCAGCAATGTAATGTCTTTCTGGAGGGCATTCACATAGTTTGGCGGTCCTTCAGAGATCGTTTCAGGCTCTGGCTTCCTCTCTGATGGCAGCTAGTGCCCCTGCTTCTTCAGTCCCCCCTCCAACTACCACTTCCCAGTTCCAGTCTTCTCACCCCAAGTCCATCCCAAGCACACATTCTGACAAGCATACACACAAAACAATAGACAAGACTCGCACAGACAAACACAGGCAGCATACTTCAGTCCACAAGCACTCACACAGCCAACACACACATGCACACACAACATCATCCACTGCCTTCTCTGTCTCCCCCTCCTCCTGCTCCTCCCTCACAGTCACATCTGCACTAACACTTGCATGCACTGCATCAACAGTCCCTGAACCTGCCACCTGCACAGCCTTGCCCACAGTCATCACAACAGCAGACCCGCAGACGTGCACCCCACACACTACATGCACAGTCACCACCACCACCATCACCACATCATGCAGCACACCCACTTCACTTGCAGACACCACCACAACATCCATCTACACATCCCGTTTGACCTCCCCCACTGTCTGCCCCCCTCCAAAGACACACAAACCCTCACACTCAGACCCCCAACAGCCATCCACCTCACACACGCACTCTGTCCATGCACCTCCACCCAAGTACAGCACACCTCCTCCTCCTACAACCAGTTCCTCTACCTCCACTCCAATCCATCTTCCCACAACCCACCCTATTGGCAGTAGCAAGCTTTTCCTTTACCATCTTGATCTCCTCCCTCCCCCTCCCCCCTCATCCTGCCCATAAGAGAAAGTTCCCACCCCACCAGCCCAGTATCTCCAGCACCTAATCTGACCCTGTTCCACCACCAAAGATTTCTGCTGCCACTAAAGGGCACGTGAGTGGGACTCCACCCCCTTGCCCCAAGCCTACTCCTCCACCCCTAAAATGGAAGGGTAAGGTGCTGCCCCCTCCCAAACCAAAACCCAAAGCCAAGGAGACCCCTCCCAAAGCCAAACCCAAGTAGCCCCCTCCCAAACCAAAATCCAAGGAGCCCCCTACTAAGAAAAAGCCCTCTCCCACCCCCCCATTCTCCCTGAGGTGCCTGCCTATTTCCAATATGGTGCCCCTGCACAGTGGAGTCCCAATGTTGTCTGGAGTCAAGATGGGGCTTGGACTTTGCCCTGTGGGCTTATACAGACTTTGCACTGGCCCTGTATATGAATATGCACTGATGTATATATTTTGGATTTGGGCTCTTCATCCAACAGGATTACAGTGGTTGGAACAGAGGTATGTGTCCTGGCTTTCTTTGCTCCTGGTTTCTGTTACTGTCATTTAACTCTGCAGATGGTTCTGAGTGTGTGGTGTGTATGTATGGTGTGTGTTGTGTATGTGTGTGTCACTCACTCCTCCCTCCCTCCCTTGTGTTCTAGGCGGCTGTACTCACCATTGTCGTCTTCGTCAGTGTTGGTGCTCCAGGTCGGTCATGGCGTGGTACAGCATTGGGAAGACTTGCAGTTCAGGCTCCATGGCGGCCACTGACTCATCTGTGTCCCTGGAGGTGAGTGTCTTCTTTTAAATGATGTTTTTCCGCCAGGCATTTGGTGGTGTTTGTACTGCCCCTGAAATCCTGGTGGTGTGCTATGTCATAATATGGTGGGCAGATCCTGTGGTACATTGGCTGTCTGTGGGAGGGATCACCGCCTTGGCCATTATTTGCCGGTCATTGCTGCCAGCCTGGCAACTGTACTACCGCCATCACCTGCATGGTGGTCACCTGATGAGGGCCTAAGTCTGAATGGGAAGTTGTGTTGCACTTGTAGTTCTGTTGTGCAGCCATTTTAGTTATAGCTCCATGCACATTATTTTAGCACACTAGGCCTGTCGCTCTGCACTTTAACCTAGATATGTTTTATTCAGCTTCATTTATTATTTTAACAGTAGGCACATTTGCAGTCTTGGTTTATTTCTCTCTATCTAGCTGTTTTTGCTTAGGCCAGCACTACGTTCTCAAACAAGACATTCTTGCTCACTCTGTGCTTCTTCCAAGGCTGTAGTAAGATAGGTTGCCGGTGAACGTGGTAAAGGTTTTGTCTCTGACATTCCTAGAAAAACACACATCCTTACGTAGGGACATTTTCTCAGAACCTCAGCTGTTTTATTGTAAAAACACTTCCTAGTCCCTTACAACTTAGAGGAAGATTCCAGCCAGAAGGCCATGGCTGTATGCTGATTGCTGAACGCGTTGCTACAGCTGCTTATGCAGACTTCAGGCCTTTGCTCAGGTCTGGGGGATGATGTCTTTCCAGGGGAACCTGAAGGGCAGAACTAGAGCTTAACATGCTGGGCTCTATCATAGCCTAGGTAGGAATTAGTCCATTGACTTTAGTGACAATATGGTATGTTGTTTCTATGCTTCACTCTCCTTGTCACCATTCTAATTCTGTCATGCTGTATCGTCCTGGTTATTGCAGTACATACTTTGCTATCTAAGATGCAGTCACTTCATTAAGACCTTATTGAAACATATACTGTCTCTGTTTTTCATTGTGTATGTGAGACTAATGTAACGGAGAGAAACGGATGGGACCTGAGTCACCACAATTCCTTTGAGACGTCAATTGTGTCATGCTGCCCAATCATCTCTGCTCTTGGGTAGAGATGAGGCACTGCTAGCTAGCCGGAGCAAAACCCGGTTTGGGGCTACAGGTGTTACCTGTAGTGGGTTAGACTCAGTCTCCCACACCGCAGGAGATTCTGCTGCTCAAATCCAGTAGTCTCATTAGAATAATAAGAACCTACGCGACAGTACCAGGTTTAGGCATTGGAGTGTGGAAAAAAGGGCCATCAGGAAGCACCTTGGTTTGTAAGGAGTCTCTGAAGATGGCAGCAACACCTCAATTGAATCTACGTACTCTGTTGTATTTGATGATGGAGTAGTTAAGAGGAAGGAGGTAGAATGTGGTATGGGATGCATCCTTGAACCAGGTCTCTGTGAGAAATAGTAGGTCAAGTTATAATATGCAATAATGTCCAAGATTTCAAACTTGTGTTTAATTGCTGATATGTCATTTTGGAGCATGCATTGTAACTCTGATGTGAATGATCTAGGGTAAGGGGTGTCAGGGGTCTTGGGTGCAGTAGGAAGGATGTTTCTGTTGGTTGGTGCTTGTTTTGGGACAGACTGGTGTTTGGACCGAGTCAGGGGAAATAACTGGTATTCTGTGTTGGTTCTAGTTTTTTGAAGTTGTAACAGTAGTGGAGGTTGACAATGTTGAGTTTTTGTAGTTAGAAAGTAAGTATATCGCCTTGCGGTGGATTTAGGGTGAATATCTTGGGGCAAGGAAGGTGACTGCTCCTTGTTGTTGAGTGTCTTGAGTGTGCCTTCTGCTGGGGGAGTATGTAGTTGGATACAGTAGACAGACTAAAGCTTAAGTGGGATATAGTGACATGAAGTTAAGTTAAGTGAGTATTGCAGTGTGATTATCAAGTTTGTGTTCTAGGGACTGCAGAGAAAAGAACTGTTGAGTGATGATCATTTCGTTTTTTTGTTATTGAGAGATGGTTGTCATGGGTGGTGTTCATGGTTTTCAACTGTGAGGTTGTATAGTGTATGCCATGTGGAATTCCATAGGTGCTGTCAGTGAGGGTGGGGGAAAAAGCATGAGGTGGGGTCTTGGTGATGTGGGGAGGGAATTGTGGTTCAAGTGAGTGGAAGTCGATTGGGTGAGATGAGGGTATGCTTGTCTGGGAGGGCAGACAATGTGTGAGAATAGTCCTTCTTGTATTGTATATTAAGGAGGGAAGGAATGCAAGGTGGTGTGGGAGATCATCAGATCATTGGGTTGGAGTGCATTGTGACATGTGAGGTTTGTGAAGCATGTGTTTCTCCATATTGGTAGTGCACAAGGGGGGTAGAGTAGTCCTGGAGGGATTTCATTGTGAAGGGAAGATACTTTGTAATATGATAGAGGTCAGGAGGAGTTGCAATTGTTGTGAGTCAAAAGATTGTGGGCAGAGGTGAAGTAATGAGAGTGGACAAGTGTGTGTAGAGAATATGGGGAGTAGAGAGGTCCTGGGGGGATTGCATAAGGCATGGAGGGTGCTTTGTAGTGTGATAGAGGTGGGCAGTTGTAAGTCAAAAGTGTAGAGGCAGAGGGTGTGTATTAAAGGGAACAAGGGGCTTGAAGCCAGAGGGGTTGGGTGTATGATAGGGCTGAGCAGCTTCAGGTGAGGTTGGTTGAATAAGTGTGAAGGAGACAGTAGGGTTAGTGGTAGACATGCAGTAGGTGTCAAGAGTGATTCTTATGTGGTAGATTGAGGAGCAGAGGAGTTGTAGTTGTTGTGAGAAAGAGTCATATCCTGAATTTGTGAGCATTTTGAGAGGAGGGGGTGGTCGGCCATGTAAGAATTGGAAAGGTTTATAGGAGATAGAGCAGGCCGGAAGGCTCCCATAGTGTGAAGGGAATACTCTTTGTGAGTAAGATGGGGGTGAGGGAGGTAGTGAGAGTGGTGCATAATGGGAAGGATAGGAAAGTGTCTGTATGGGATGGGTGGACAGGCAGGTTTGGTGGGATAGCAGTGCCAATCTCAGAGATGTTCCAGGATGGTGCTTATGGTACAATAACAGCACAGACTTGTAGATGTGGTAGGCTGACAGGAGTTGACCTGTAGGGGAAAATAGGGGGAATATGGGATGCAGGGGTGTTTTGGGACAGAGATTGAGTAATATACGTGGTGTCAATCGGTGTGTTAGGAGGAGAGTCAGGAACGGCAGGTTGACCACGGTAATGGCAATGAGAAGGAAAGGATATAGGTGATCAAATAATCAGAGGCAAGAGTCATTGGAATGAATCATAATCTTACCATTATTTTATATGGAGATGGTGATAGATCCATTTGAGCGAGGAGAGGTAGCAATTTTGAGCTTCCAGCCATATGGAATGGTACATGGTGTTGTGACATTTAGTATATTCTTGAATATGTCAGTCCAGGGTGAGATGTTATGGGGCACAACCTTAGGCCAGTTTTGAGCTTTCTGTTTCACGTGCTGTGGTACAGATAAGCAAATAGGATGTATGGAAATTCTTCCAGGGTATTGTTTTAGTACTTTTTATGGATAATTTGGAGAGATTCTGAGGGTATATAATCTTATGTTAGTTGACTCCCGCTTTCTCCAACTTAGTTGGTATGTTGATAGGCTGTGCTATTGTGAAGGGAAAGTTTGATGGGAAAGTGGGTTGAGGGCCTGGTATAATTTGAGGATGGAAATTCTCATTATCTGGGCATTCGCTTCCACACTTAGGATGGTCAGTTTGAGACTGACAATGAGTTAGTGATTGTAGGAAAAAGTCCACAAAAGGTGGCCGGGGAGCTGACTGTTTGATTACTGGCTGCTGTTTGCCAAAGTTGCTAGTTTTCACCTCTCATGTTTGTTGCTCCTAGCTCATCCTGTGCTTCAGTTTGATACTGGATGATGATGCAGGTGGGCCATAGCAGAATTGCCACTTTTTTATGGAAACTATCACGTTTCTGGTGATTCAGAGACAGATCCCTGTATGTCCAGACACAGTGTTCCTTGCCCCCTGTGGGAAAGCGTAACGAATTACCAGGCATCCAAATGTGACTAAATTTTAATGTTAGCCCATTGGAACTCAGGTGCTGTTCACAACAGTTAAACAGTATTCTTTTTGCAGCATTAGATGTATCACAAAACCAAAGATTACACAAACATTCTTCTACTTTTGTTTCAGTCTAGTCAAATTAGGAATGCACATTTGTCCATGACACCATATGGTATTTTGTGCAGGTTTTTCTAAAAATGGCATTATCAGAATTGTGACTTGAAATCTGACTTCATCATTGAAGAGGATTTTAAATTAGATGTATATGTATTAAAAAGTGAGCTTTAGGCCTGACAAACGGTTTACTCGGCTAGGTTGAAAGGGCAGTTTAAAACTGCACTAAAGGCTATAGTTGCAGGCCTGAAACATGTTTTAAGTGGGTGGCACAATAAATGCTGCAGGCCCACTAATGGTATTTAATTTACAGACCCTCTATTCATGTAGTACCAAGTACTAGGGACTTGCAAGTTAATTAAAGTTGTCAATTAGGTATAGGTCAATTTTACCATATTTAAAGAAGAGAGCATAGCATTTTAACAATGGTTAGCAGTGGTGAAGTTCACAGAGTCCTAAAGCCAACGAAAACAAATTCAGCAAACAGGAGGGGTGAAGGCAAAAAGTGTGGTGGAATACCACACCAAGGATGTCAGGTCTAGCACCATTCATGTTCCGGTTGTGCAAAGAGAGTCTTTAGCATTACAGTACCGAGCATGGACTGCTTGTGTTTTCATCATCTCCTCCCTCTAGTGACAATGCATACCACAGTGATGCGGATGGAGGCATCTTGAAAAGCAGCCCAGCTGCTGAGCTCATTCGTCGCCACTCAGAGAAAAGGAGTAACAGCCGAAGTATGACAAGTGATATGTCATGCAACATGCCACAGCATCCTAAACTCCTGATAACTATGCCCTTTTGACCAATCATCACAAAAATGTATATTTTTTTAAGATATAGTCTAAGTGTAACACTGTTAGACTGAGACTGCCACATTAAGATATTTATGAGAAGAAAACCGCACTAAGAAAGAAGGTAGAGGTGAAAAGGTGCTCAGGACCCTAAACAAAAGGAATTAGGTACTTTTGCAAACTCACTGAAATACCAAAGGCCTCTTTTTGCCTTGCCTTTCAGGACGTGTTGAGGTCATAAAATGAAGGCTTACTCTTTCAGATTGGTGTGGGTGGGACATTTAGGCCATGTAACACCAGTATCTCTCAGAATAAAAAGATTGTCAAAGAAGTGTTACTTCTTTTATGTACTGGAAATAGTACTTGTATTATTATTTAGCAGCTATGATCAGTAAATGTAAAACTTTTCATGATAGTTATCTCTCCTTGCATTCCAGAAGGCAAATATGCCTCGCCCACCATCCATTCTCGAGATGCAAGGGCTAATGGTGGAAGCGAGGGGGATAGGGAGGAGGTGCTCACAGGGAATCAGGATTACAATTGCACATGCATTCACATAAGGGAGGAAGGACGTGCAGAATTAAAATCACGATTACAATTACACATAAATTCAACCCAGGACTATCCAAGCAGAAAGTTCACTCTGTGGAGCACTATTGCCTATGGAGCTTACTTTTCGAGTTTTGCCCAGCAAGACAGTATACAGACAGGAAAACAACAGTCATCTGTGTACTGTTATACAAAGGTGTGCTCAGGCCAGCTATTGTGAAATCGACTTTTTGGAGTGCAATTGATTGAATGTTTGTGCGTTTTGAGGCAGTGGTACTAGCAGATTATAGTTGCAGAGTGCAACTGAGTGTGAGTGGAGACGGTGTTAATGGAACCTGTTGGCGTGCAGGGGTGAAAACATCTTCTTTGAAAGTTGTCGTCATTTAGTCGGGGAGGCTGGCTTTCAGATAAAACTCAGCTAAGGTTGCAGGGATCTTAGCAGTGACAGAACACCGCACAGAGTGCTGCTTATAGCGAATGCCAAGGCATCAAGGATTTGAGGTGCAAGGTCTCCCAACAGTGGCGGGCCGTCTCACAGATTGCCTATCACAGATTCACATGTACGCCTAGCACCTGCAGGGTGTAGAGGACGTAATAGCTATAGACCATCACATAGGATGACCGTGACATGGTCATGGACTGGCTTCAAGCCTGCAGGATGCATGGGCTCCCAACAGGGTGCCTGCAATGAGTCACACTTCAGCCTCGCATCTCCAGTAGTTTGAGCAGGCTGTTCGGGTTGACTAGCTTCGGTTCAAGCTGAGCTGTACAGTGCTACCTTTAGTTTACTTCTGACTTAGCAGCACTAAGTGCCTCATGGGAACACATATGATATCAAGCTCAAGCTCAGATGAATCAAGGCAATCAATGTGCAGCGCAGCCTACCTCTTCTCTGCAGGGTTCAGCACCAAAGATCTATGCAGCTCTATGGGTTTAGTCCTCATCCCTTATAGAAAGCAGTCAATGATTCGTCTCTGCTCCTCTCCTTTGTCTACAAACGTGTGCTGTGCATTGCAAGTAAAAAGATGAAGAAAGATTATGCAAAAGGGGTCGATTTAAATTAAGTCCTGGGGACTGTTCACATTTCCAAATGCCCATTCGAATTCAAAGGTATCTTTGCACAGTACATTTCTACCTTTAGTAGCCATAGATCACTGCCAACTATTTGGTATAAAACTTCAATTTGCCCCTTGAGTACTACAGGTGGACAGTTTCTGTCTCCAGAACAAATCATAGGATGTTGGGTGATAGAAACTAATGGACTAAGAGTGATGTGATTTTTTGCTAGGGCACCAGGCCCAGGATCTTTGGCTAGCATCAGTTTGAGTTCCTCCAAAGAAGAAAAGATAAAATCCTGAAAATTGGGCTCTTCACGATCGCAAACGGACGCCTTCGCACCAAGACTCTGCCCCCTGTGCCAATCGCCAACTCAAAGCTATGGTGAGACCTGCCCTTGATGTCACAGCAACTGTCAGCGATAACTGACAATGAAAGCGCTGCGCTACAGCAAGGACAGCCTACAGTGACTGCCAACGCAAAGCTCCAGCAATGACTGTCTGCAATGCCCGGCTGGTTCTTCGCGCGACAGCATCGCCAGTCCACAACACTCAGCCTGCTCTTCGCACTACAGCAACAACCATCCATGAATCTCTTCCTACTCCTCGCAGTCTTCACCACGAACAGAACTCTTGGTGCTGGACTCAAACTCTTCAGCAGGATTAAGTTAGTTCCTGTATTTGACCCGTGTTCCTTCACAGTCAGCCTGAACTTGTGACATACCACCGTTCTAGTGCGACCAGGTGACTGTGAGTGGCACTTTGTGATTTTAGGCACTATTTTCCCTTAAATCTTTCAAATTTAACATCTCTGGTTCTACTTATTAGAGTCTTGTATTTCTGGTATCATTTAATTTATTACAATTTGCTCTTTTTCCTAAATTGGTTTGGGATTTTTCTGGTGCTGTGTTTTCACTTTATTTCTGCTTGTGTGTTGCATAAGTACTTTACAATTAGCCTCTAAGTTGAGCCTGACTACTTTGTGCCAAGTTATCAGAGAATGAAGCAAAGGGTAGTTTGGGGACTGTTTTGCTTCCCCTTGACAAGGAGTGTGGTTGTTACCTGAGTGGAGCTTCTACCCCCCTGAATCAACAGCATGATTTCTTATAAATGTTATTTTAACTTTAGTGTTGATGCTAGGACAGATGTTTTAAAGTCTGGAGTGTTCGTGCAAAGCTGGAATGTCTGCTCACTCTAAATATGATAAAGATCATTGGTAAGAGAATCATCCACATATCAGACTAGCCATCCTCTCTCTGGCTCAAGTTGCCTCATAACTACATTGAATTTAAAATGTGCAAATATGAACATTTTTTAGGACAAGGAATGCCGTTTGAATCCTTCCATTTTTATTGCACTGAAGGAGCTTATTAAGTGGGATGGCTGATATTTACTGATGGTCAATATAGGGAAAATAAATAGCTTCATGCCCAAATGTGTTTTTGTAAGGTTACCATAGCAGCTTTTTACTGGCAAGTTATTTTAGCCATGGGCCTGCAGCCTGTGCCTTTTAGCCTAGTTGCAATTCATTTTAATTTTCTGAGCATAAGCTCTCTACTGCAGTGATGTTTTATTTTCCTTTATCCCATACGCTCTTAGCACAGAAATTGTTTTAATTCCTTTTACTCCAATATTCTTGTTCTGTGCTTTGCTAACGGCTGTCTCCAATATGTTGTCAGTACAAAGTGGAACACCGAAATCTTTGTCACTTCACAAGAAACATATGTTTTCTTACGTTAAAGCAGGGTTTATGGGCAGTGATCTGCGCGATGGGTGCAGTTGCACCCGCCGCACACCAACATTGGCGGCGGCTCCATTCGGAGCCGCTGTCAATGTTACGGCCCTTTTACCCGTTGGGCCGGTGGGCAAAAACACTGTTTACAACTGCTGGCCCAGGGAGGAAAACATTTTACGGCCCGTGGGGGGGTAGTCACGCTGGCGGTTATCTATTGACCGCCAGCGCAGATCTCGGCGGTTCCTAATGAGGGCCAAAGTCTCTTTCAAGCACAAAGTACTTGGTTCACGTGAAAAATCTCTGCAACAAACCACAGAGGAGGAGATGCGTGGAAACAAAGGGGTGTGCGTTGATTTCTCGGGCTGCACACGGCGATGTGTCATTTAGTTTTCACACAGGGACAGCTGTGCGTTGATTTCCGTGCTCAGTCGTGGATCCTCTTCGGGTTGCAGTGTTTTCAGACGCCCCGGGGACGATGCGTGGATTTCCTGACAAAGTCACAGGAGCTGCGTCAATCAGATGGGTGTTGCGTCAAATTTTCTCCCACACGGCATGCACTGCGTCGATTCCACTCGGGAAGTCAGGCTGCATCATTCCGGGTCGGCAGTGCCTCGATCCAGTGGGCCGTGCGTCTAATTTCCAGTCGCTATGCTGGCACTGCATCAATCTTCTCGCCGCGAAGTCGGGCTGCGTCATTCCGGTTTGGTGTGCGTTTAAATTTTCAACAAGGGGCAGGCTGTGTGTCATTTCTGGCAGGCTGTACGTCGAGTTTCGCCACACAAGGAGTCCTTCTAGAAGAGATGAAGTCTTTTTGGTCCTGAGACTTCAGGGAATAGGAGACAAGCTCTATCCAAGCCCTTGGAGAGCACTACTTCCCCACAGCCAGAGAGCAGCAAGGCAGCAGGGCAACAGCAAAGCAGCAGTCCTTCACAGAAAGCAGTCAGGTGAGTCCTTTGGGCAACCAGGCAGTTCTTCTTGGCAGGATGCAGGTTCTGGTTACAGGTCTCTTCTCCAGGAAGTGTCTGAGTTGGTAGGGGCAGAGGCCCTGTTTATATATCCAAATGTGCCTTTGAAGTGGGGGAGCCTTCTAAGAGTGGCTTAGAAGTGCACCTGGTCCGCTTTCAGTTCAATCCTGTCTGCCAGGGTCCCAGTAGGAGGTGTAGCAGTCCTTTGTGTGAGAGCAGGCACTCCACCCTCCCAGCCCAGGAGGACCCATTCAAAATGTAGATGCATGCAAGTGAGACTGAGGATCCTGTGTTTGGGGTGTGCCTTAGTGAATGCACAAGGAGCTGTCAACTAAACCCAGTCAGAAGTGGATTGTAAGGCACAGAAAGATTTAAGTGCAATTAAATGCTCACTCTCTAAAAATGGCATTTCTAAAATAGTAATGTTAAATCCAGCTTCACCAGTCAGCATGATTTTATATCACCATTCTGGCCATACTAAATATGACCTTCCTACTCCTTTCAGATCAGCAGCTACCACTCAAACAATGTATGAGGTCAGTTCCAATGTTAGCCTATGAAGGAAGCAGACCTCACAGCAGTGTAAAAACGAATTTAGGAGTCCTGCCTTTTGCCTACCAAGCACCCTTCCTTATGGGTAACCTAGGGCGTACCTTAGGGGTATCTTATATGTGTAAAAAGGGGAGTTTTAGACTTGGCAAGTACTTTTAAATGCCAAGTTGAATTGGCAGTGAAACTGCACACACAGACCTTGCAATGGCAGGCCTGAGACAAGGTTAAGGGGCTACTTAAGTGTGTGGCACAATCAGTGCTGCAGACCCACTAGTAGCATTTAATCTACCGACCCTGGGCACACATAGTGCACTCTACTAGGGACTTATAAGTAAATTAAATAGTCCATCGGGTTTGATCCAATGTTACAATTTTTAGAGGAAGAGAGCATATGCACTTTAGCACTGATTAGCAGTGGTAAAGTGCACAGAGTCTGAAAAACAGCAAAAACAGTATCTAAAAAGTGGAGGAAGGCAGGCAAAAAGTTATGGGTGACCACCCTAAGACTGTCAGGTCTAACTCTAGGGATTCTGAAGGACAGTTTAGGGCTAACACTGTTGTGCTCTAATATAATACTATAGTAGCAAAGGCAGGAATTCCAACACCTAGCATTCTGACACTATGGTGGGACTTTTCTTATGTTTCACTCTCTTTGCCACCGCACGATTATTATATTTATGTTTAATTATCCTAATCATTGAAATACATGCTATGTTATCTAGAACGCAGCTGTTTCAATAAAGTATATTGGACCAATCTTTGCTTCCATTTCTCTTTGCATGTGTGAGCCGCATGCAACTAAGAGAAAGGGATGAGATCTGTTACACTATGATTTTCCTCAGAAGTCAGAATGTCATGTGCATGACTACCACAAATCACCACCACTTCCAGGTGAAGGTGAGGTACTGCTAACAGGTCAAAAGGGCTAGGCTGACAGCTGTCACGAGGTGTCGAACTAGACTAAGTTCCCAACAGCCTGGTGGTGCTGCCGCCCGAATCCAGCAATCTCATGCAATGAGAGCCAACACGTCAGTGTGGACACCAACCTCAAAAGAGACATACCTCACACTCTCTTTGGTTTCCTCCTTTTTTAGGTTGATTTTGTTGCAACACATATTGTGACTTACTAAAAACACAGATGGGCTTGTAGTGCACACTTTGCTCATCATTGTTTAGCTTTCCTGTCACTTTTATGTGCCTGTTTCTTATTTGTATTCTAGCCTGTCAATCTTGTGTTAGCCCCTCGCATGGAACATTGCAACTTTAACATCTCTTTGATTGGCTGGCAGTTCTCCTTCGAATGCTGCTTTTCAGGCAGTACTTTTTTTTTCTGTGTTAGGCACTCCACAAGATTACATGTGTTTTCGAGGTGTCTCGCTAGTGTACTTCTTTCCTCCTGCACTCCATGTTGCTCTCTGTCACCTGTGTGCTCCTCCCTAACCACTCCCTTTTTCAGCTCATCTGTGTGTTTCTCCCCGCTGCTCGCCACCACTGCACCCTCCTTGTTTCTCCTCATTGTTCCTTCCACCCGCCTGAAATGTCCATGTCCTTCCCAACCTCTCCATGTTGCTTCCATATCCCTTGTAGCGTTTGCATCCCTCCTTGCCCACCCCACTCTCTCCTGTTTTGCTTTGGCATTCCTCCACTCTCCGCTGTGTTGCTCCAGGTCTCTAGCTTTCAGACTAACAATAATAAGTCCATTTCCTTCTTTGTGTCGTAGCATAAGTTGCCTTCCTTTTCCTTCTGGGAAAGGTAGTTAAATGTAATAGGAAGGAGGCTTGTAACTATGTTGACACAGTGTGCCCAGATCACAAAAATATGCTTTCGGTTAGAGAGTTCTCCATCTTCTCTTCTTACCAAGGGGCTGGCACAACCATGACAAACTGACTAATTAATGAGCTCCGCATTTGTCCAGTGGATTACAACTTCTGGAAACACTTGAGTGCTGTTGCTGTGCTGCCATTTAAGAGCCTATTACAGCCCTGTCTGTCAAGGGGGGGGTTGCAGTGGGGGCATGTGGCACACAATTCTTATGCCATGGTGGGCAACAGGCGGGGTTAAGATGGAACAGTGCATTCCATATTACACAATATACTTGAGTGTGTTGGGACAGAACTGTATACAGCTTGGTAATGAAAAGGCAGTGAGTGTCTCAGCTAACAGTGACAGCCATATAATGCTCTGCAGGAAAGTCTGATTGTGCAGTTTTGCCTTCACATTTTGTGCTTACATCAGATGAGGGCCCAGGGTGTCCTTGTCTGTGTTGCTCTCTAACCTACCTTATAAACTCCAGAGCTCATTGTCTAATAGGTGACGTCACCGTTGGCTTGGAGCTTGCTAATGTAGTCTGGTGGAGCTTTGGTGTAAGCCACTTGTTAATGTGACCAGCTCTTTCAATGCCGCCAAAGACGCAATACTACAGTCATTGTCTTTTGTCTTGCACGTTAGGTGTGTTTAGGCTTAGATGCCCCAAGTGAGATTAGATGGGAGCACAACTCCCAGAATGCCATTAGCCACAACATTAGGTGAAACACATCCTTACAACTGGCAAGAAGGCATCAAGTGACTTTACAATCGGATCTTCAGATCTAAATGGTGCCTCTATCCAAGTATTCTTCATGTCCCGTTTTCTTATGCATTTGTCATGACCCCCACTGTCCCACTGTTGAGTTTACAATGGCTGTACACACCTGGAATGACCTGCAGCTTGTTGCAAGCTGTGCTACAGCATCAATTGTCAAGCTGCTCCCGTCTGCAAGACAACAGTTTGCAAATGGGAGCACTGTGGCTCAAACACTTCCATACCCCTTATTCTGGGGTCAAAAGTTGCTCTGCTGTGCCATCCATCCAAAAAGCCATCTTGGGTGGAGAGTGTCTATAAAGGTAGGCCCGCCCATCCCCAGCTGCCAGTTATTGAGACTTCGAGCCAGCAGTAGGATATCTGCTTTGATGCTCCAACATATAACCAATTTTCACATGTTTTCTTCCACAGAGTCTTCAGAGAAAACACAAGTACACATCTTTGTTTCACACACTCTAAAAGACTGGTAAGATCATCCTTTAGTTTGTTATTGTGGCCAACTTAAGCTCAACTGTAGGGCCGGCCACACCCTATAACTGGACAATATTGCTTAGTTTGAGATTACATCTTTTTGGGACACTATCAAGCTTTTGACCCAAGTAGCTCTTGCTAGAAATTGGTATTAGAAAGAATATTGCACTCTCTGAAGTTAAAACCTTGCTTGAGATCATCTCCGGGATTTGAAACTGAACAACTCTTATCAGCAATTAGTATTTATGGTATTTTCAGTTGTTGACCCAGGATAAACAATAAATATGTTACCAACTTAGCTCCAATGAAGGAGCTGGCTAACCTTGAGCTGCAGTGTTAGCTTTATAATGATATTCTATTTGATAAGTGTTTCCAAAGATAAATGCTCTCAGGGTCTCAACTAAGAGTCCTTCTTTCCTTTCCATCTCATTTCCCTCAACCTTGAAAAAACATATTCCATCTCATCAGTAGACCTAGAAATCTCAGGATCTGAAGTAGGAGAATATTCTTACCCTAATGGCAAGTACTGTCTGCATGTTATTTGGCAAGTCAGGGACTAACCCTCTGTCAATCTTTGCAGGTTTTACTCCCCGGAGTTCCCTGTCTAACACCCTCTCCCTTCATCTTGTCATGGTATGCCACTGTTCTTGTTCCTGGCTACTTTATTAAGGCACAAGCGGTGTCTGCTACAATTCTACTTCTGTATAAGGATCTCAGTTTACTGACATTATTGCCTGTCCTGAGAGAGCAGGAAATACTGACATAAGTCCTTGAGTCAGGGTTTCACACATATCCTTCAATCTGCCTCCGCGTCAAAGAAGCAATAGCATGAAGCCAGCATAACAACTTGGCAGCCTTATGCTTCCATTTAACAAGTTGGTGATTTCTGGAACTTGCATTGCTTTTTGAACTCACTCACTGATGACAATGCATTGTAAAACAAAAAGTCTGGCCGGGGAAGTATAGTGTCCATGACAGAACAATGTGATTACCCTATTCGTGGGTTCACTCTCACCCCACATGCAGACCTTCCAGTTCACATGGTGCTACAGTGTATCACATGATATTTGCTCCTATCACATGGTCACCAGTGAAGAGTTGATATCAGACTGTGACCACTCAATTAGCTGGAAACACCTACAGAGAGAAGGTTTCAATCTAATTGATTGGAGGTTCTGCTCAGCCGATATCCATTCCAAGGTGTGAAGCCTCCCCAGGACATCAGCAGCAGCCTCCAAAGCTTTGTTTTAGGTTTTGGGTGAGGCATTGGAAGTTAGGAGAGGTTAGCCTTTGAAGCAGTGAACTGAAAGGTGCTTTGGGTTGTTCTCAGCACTAAGTCCTTCTATTTCAAGGCTCTGCCCCTCCTCAAACTGTGAAAAACGTTCACAAGTTGGCAGGTCTGCAGGCATTGGCATAAGGGTGAAGGCATCTAGGCTTGTTATGATTTGATTCCCCTTTGTTAGTGTAGGACTACATGTATCCTCATTCAGAGTAAAGCAGGAGAGGTTGAGCTATTTGCACTTATCGTGGATCTCTTAATGTCTCAGAAGTTCTAACATTCTCACAACCTAGATGTGAGTCTGTAGGTCTCCCCTGAGACAGTGCATATGCTGTTTGTTGCTAGACATATTGTTAGCTTATAGTAGGCTTGAAGCCCATTGCGTATAATGGGTTGGCTTTAGTGTCATTATAATTTGCGTGGTTATTATTCTTCAGCTTCCCTCAGCTTTTCTTCCTCCTCTGGGGTTTATCTTTCCCATGGAGCATAGACCATTTCTAGTGTACTTCAACTGCTCCATTTTTGGGCTGTACTTTTTTCTTTTAGGTTAGGCAGTCTGTGAGAGTTCATGCTTCCTATCCACCCGCCCACCTTCTGTTACAGTTGTTGCTTCCTGTGGGCGTGTCCAGCCTTATATTTCTGTTAATATTTTATTTATAAGGTTACACGTATAGGTTAACCATCAATTACCCTTAGAGGTTAACAGAGATCTTTGGACTTAGATAAGAATGTGATAACATCCTAACAATCAACATTAACCATATCAAATCAATAAACTTCACTTTCAATTTTAGACTCAGTAATTTATACGCACAATGACCTATGTGGCCATGAAATCACTACACCAGTTTAATAAAGTTCAAACATTTATTGACTTTACATTAACAATACTGGGATCACGTAAGTCAAACGCAATACCAAATGATAAAGATAGAAGAATAACACAGGGTGACCGAATCTTTGAAAGAATCTTACCCTAGACAGAATATTTATCAATAAGCATTCAAGAACCACCATGCAGAATAACAACAATAGCAAATGAATGACAGTAACAGAATACATTTAGTTATCGCAGTTTAATTATTTACAATCAAATTATATGAAACATTCAAATTTAGATTTTGGCATCCCTAACTATTATTCCAATTTGATAAGCATGTTGTGCTTCATGCAAAAAGAAAAGAATACAAAAATTCATTTGAAAAACATCTGACTATGGTGCTAACCAAAAACAAAGGTTGGATTTTCTAAAGAGAGAAAACATAAAAATCTACGAGAAAAAAAAATTCACATTTGGTTATACCTCTCCTAAATGGATCAGCAAGCAGTGACAGCTCCATCAGTAGAGCATCTTTGGTTTTCGTTGAAACAGGACATGAACAGGGACACAGGGGGTTATTCCAACTTTGGAGGAAGTGGTAATCCATCCCAAAAGTGACGGTAAAGAATCGGATATACCACCAGCCGTATTACGAGTCCATTATATCCTATGGAACTCGCAATACGGCTGGTGGTAAATCCGTCACATTTGGGACAGATTACCACCTCCTCCAAAGTTGGAATAACCCCCACAGTTCAGTAATGTTTGGCCTTATTGTATCTGAACTGTCAAAATCATAGACAAAGAACTAGAAAAACAGGAATACATCATTTCACTAGCTTAGAACGAGCTAACATCATCTACACTTTTTTATATCAAATCCTAGAAAGCAACTAGCTAAGCTACTATTGGTCAGGGGGTGTTTAGGTCAGAACCAATTGAATTTTCTCCACATTTCAGAAGTATATTTTCTTCATTTTCTCCATTCACGTTTAACTCATCTTCTCTGCTCCTGGTCCCCATTTACCACAGTTGAATACAATTGTTGCAGGTTACACATGAGCACTGAAGACTATTGTTCCTGGGTACACATTATCTCATCCCAGGAAAACAGACAAATGTTACAACAGAAGAACATAACTTTTCCACAGGGAGAAAGTCACAGAGGATACTTAGAGAAACATACTTTTGCAGAGTTCACAGTTTTAAAAAAGTGCCTCTGGAAAATTACTCAAATGTGAGGCCTTTTTAAAACCAATGCTAAAACATGAAGAGTAAAATATTTCATTCTATTTAAACTATTAATCCTTTTATTACATATTAATTTTCATTTTTCACTATTTTTAATTATTATTAAACGCAATACATTTTCATTAGACAATATTTTCTCATGTTTATAAATTTTGTTTATGGTGTCCACCATAACAGCTACCCGTTTTTATTTATTAACCCCTTAGCTGCTGGGTTTCCCCGCACCCCGCAAGTGGTGAGCCCTGTTTTTGCTTATATGGGTAGTTCGCGCTTAGGCCTTCATAACGTTTTGTCCACATAAGCTATCCATGGCAAATTTGTGTCCTTTTTTCCACCATCCTAGGAATTCTAAAGGTACCCAGAGTTTGTGGGTTCCTCTGAAGGAGACTGTGACGGGCCGGACTGTGCCGACCCGCACACGACTGAAACTAGTGCTGACTCTGCCCATGGTGTCCCGGACACAACCCGAAGAGCCGGCCTCCCCATTGGCTCCCCGCAGTGTCCGCGGGAAGGAGGGGCCATAATAAGGACAATGCAGACATGCCGGCCGCGTTCGTTCCGGAGTAGAAGACTAGAGGAGCCGACCAGCGAGACGACAAGAGAAACGGAAGGAGAGCAAGAAGAAGCCATAGCAGGAGATGTCAGGAGTTCCTGGAAGAAGGCAGTTCGGAGGATCCGACACCCTCACGGTCCCGACCCTTGGATGAAGACCACCGGCACCGGGGAGCACACGCCTAGGACCTGCCACACTTCAGGAGAAGCGTGGCCAAGTCAGGTATGAAATTCAACACGTGGAAAAGGGTGGGAGGCGGTAGGGGGTGAGGGTTCACTGGCACGAAACAAACGAGCACGGATGGGGTGGGTCTAGAGTTAGGAAAGTGAAGGGAGGGAAGATAACACAAACCCAGACTAGGGAGAGAATACCTAAAGAAAAAAAAAAAGGAGAAAACAGAGACAGACCCAATAAAAAGCGAAAGAGGACAAAGTCCGATGAAATAATCGGCCACTCAAGCATCTAAGGAAAGACACAGAAGGAGAGAGAAAGCGGCTAGCAGAAACCAGCTCAGAGAAGAAGAGTAAGACAGGGAAAACAAAGACTTAGGAAAGCCCAGGAGGGAAAAGAAGAGATCAAAGCCGAAGAACAGAAGAAAGAAAGAAAGAAAGAAAGAAAGAAAGAAAAAAAGAGATGAGACACTAAACTGAAGAGAAGGGATCACTAAACGGAAAGAGAAGAGATAGAGGAGGAGAGAGAGAGAGAGAATAAGTGTTGAGATATTAAAGTGAAGAGAAGAGATAGAGAGAGAGAGAGAGAGAGAGAGAGAGAGAGAGACGCTAAAACAATCACTTACCGTCCCTCTTCTTCTGTCCCCACATGCTTCCCAAGAGGCCTATTGAAGAGGAAAGAAAGAAGAAGACGAGATTAGCAGCCAGACAAGAGAAGATTTCTACGAACTAACAACCATAAACTTACCTACCAAGAAAAAAAACACAACAAAAACTACTCTGTAAAGAACAATAAAATATACGTACCCAAAGAAACACGAAGCCTGGTGTGCTTACTTGGCCATCCTACGACAGAGACCAAGAAAGTAGCCAAAATACAGCTAAAATTTCGTTTTTTTTTCAGAACAATTGGAAAAAGGGCTGCAGAAGAAAGCATCTGTTTTTTCCCCTGAAAATGGCATCAACAAAGGGTTTGCGGTGGTAAAATTACCATCTACCCAGCTTTCAGGAACAGGCAGACCTGAATCAGTTTTGGCATTTTACTGGGACATACTCCATTTTTACTAATTTTTGTGCTTTCAGCCTCTTTCCAGTTAGTGACAGAAATGGGTGTGAAACCAATGCTGGATCCTGGACAGCTAAACATTTCTGAAAAATAGATACATTTTTTAAATCAGCAGGGGGTCATTTGTGTAGATCCTACAAGGTTTTCCTACAGAAAGTAACAGCTAAAATAAACAAAATATTGAAATTTAGGTAAAAAAGAGCCATTTCTGTCCACAATTTTTTCTATAACTTTTTCCAGCTACGGCAGATTTTTGAAAGAAATATACCATTACGTATATAGGGCTTGTAGGTTCATCAAGAACCCTAGGGACCCAGAGCCAATAAATGAGTTGCACCTTGCAATGGGTTTTCATTGTATACTAGGTATACAACAATTCATTTCATGAAATATAAAGAGTGAAAAATAGGTATCAAGGAAACCTTTGTATTTACAAAATGGGCACAAGATAAGGTGTTGAGAATCAGTGGGTATTTGCATGTTTCTGAATTCTGGGTCCCCATACTAGCATGTGAATTACAGGGCATTTCTTAAATAGACTTCTTTTTTTACACACTGTCTTAAATTTGGAAGGAAAAAATGTAGAGAAGACAAGGGGCAATAACACTTGTTCTTCTATTCTGTGTTCCTCTAAGTCTCCCGATAAAAATGGTACCTCACTTGTGTGGGTAGGCCTAGTGTCCACAATAGAAAACACACCATGGACACATCACATTTTTACATTGAAATCTGATGTGTTTTTTGGAAAGTGCCTAACTGCGGAAATTGGCCTCCAACTCAGTCAGCATCTAGGGAAACATAGCAGACCTGTGCATTTATGAAAACTAGACACCTAGGGAAATCCAGGATGGGGTGACTTGTGGGGCTCTCACCAGGTTCTATTACCCAGAATCCTTTTCAAACCTCAAGATTTGGCAAAAAAACATGTTTCTGTCACATTTCGGTGCTGCAAAGTTCTGGAATATGAGGAGGCACTAACTTCCTTTGGCCCAGAATTCCCCCAAGTCTCCTGATAAAAACGGTTCCTCATTTGTGTGGTTAGGCCTAGTGCCTACAACAGGAAATGCTCCAAAACTCAACATGGACACATCACATTTTTATTAGGACAACTGACCTGTTTTTTGCAGAGTGCCTAGCTGCGGAGTTTGGCCTCTAGCTCATCCGGTACATAGGAAAGCCTAGCAAACATGGACATTTCTGAAAATTAGATAGCTCACCAGGTTCTGTTACCCAGAATCCTTTGCAAACCTCAAAATCTGGCAAAAAAACACCTTTGCCACACATTTCGGTGATATAAAGTTCTGGAATCTGAGAGAAGCCACAAATATCCTTCCACCCAGCATTCCCCCAAGTCTGCAGATAAAAATGGTACCTCACTTGTGTGGGTAGGTCTAGTGTCAGTGTCAGGAATAGATCATACAACGGACAATGTTAGTCCTTACATGAGGGCAACTGTTGACCCTGGGGTGATCCATTCCTGATGCAGGCACTGGGTACAGGCACTCAAGTGGGGTAGCGTTTCTATCAGGACAGGTGTGGAAACTTCTGCGCTACTTTATGGCATCAAAACTGCCACTAGACAAAAGTCCGATCCTTTTCCAGCAGAAACATAATCACAAGAGTTACTTGACTTTTTATTGCTGCCTAAAAGCTACAGTTGAAACGTGTCAGTTGAAGTATGTGCATTGCTTTGAAGATGTAAGATGCAAGTGATCTCCATCTATACATATATATATATATATATATGTATAAATATATATATATATATATATATATATATATATATATATATTTATATATATATATATATATATATATATATATATATATATATATATATATATATATAGATAGATATAGCTATATATACACAGACATATATAGATATATATAAATAGATATAGATATCTACCTATATATTTTTGTAATAGCTGTATGTTTTTTCTGGGGAGGCCATCATGGAAACTATATAGCTATAAACAAAAATTGCCCCTACAGGAGGTCAGCCCTGCTCATATGTCCGGGGGGGTGGGGGGGAGGAGGTGATCCCCCCATCCAAGTGACATCCCTGGTGTCTAGTGGGGTTTCCTGTCCCTGAGTTGCAGCACGCACTACCGAATGGAGGGGAGGCCCATTCAGGCCCGTTTTCCCCACCAGAGCAGAAAGCGGCCTTACCTGCTGCTTCCTGCTCCAGTGGGAAAAATGAAGTGTGACGTCACAGAGAGAGGCGGTTGGGGGGGGCCAGGGGGCCAGGGGGAGACACAGAAGCTCTTCTGTGTCTTCGGAGAGTGATTTAAATAAAAAAACAATTCAAACACCTCCCTGGTGTTGGTCAGTTCATGTTTCGTCCCCTATACAGATGACAGATACAACCACAGTTAATAATGGTTTCAATATTTTACCCACATCACCCTGACCAAGATTACACAATCAATTTTTCACTTTACTAACACTTTTGCCAATATTTTCCAATACCCCTGTCTCTTACAGATCTTTTAAGTCTGAATTTCAATGTCAGTTTCTTAATACAATTTCAAATTCCTTTACTATTGTCAGGCGCAACAATGTTTTGCTTTCAGCAATCGACAGACTCCGCCTTCCTTTGCTAAAAGTATATGTAATGCGAGATGGTTCTGGAGAACCATTGAACAGATCTCAGCCATTTCAGTATCCATTAAAATTATAGCTCCAGAAAATCAATCAGTATGTTATCCACAATAGTAGACATGTTTCTAAATTTCATGGCATTCAGAACAACTCCTACAAAAGGAATAATTGCTCCAAATATATCCGCTATTATTTCAGAATAAGTTGCTCTTTTTGATTGTGTTCTTTGCAATTCATTTGTGTTATGTGTGTCATCTATATGGTCAATCTGGTAAACCTTATGGAATACTACTTCCAAATAACAAGTCCCCTACCATCCCCTCTGGAGACGATTATAAGCATTCTTTCCACAGATGTAATATTCTCCAGAAATCGCAGGATCTTGTCCATTTAACATAAAATCCCATGTATTCTTAAAATGAAATACATGCCTGCACTCACTCGTTCCCACAAACTTAGTATCAGTTCTGGATTGAGGTCTGTACATAGCTTTCCTACATGTTGAAAATCTAACAGGAGCTTCCCTTGTGTTTTAGTCTCACTAAATGTGTAGTCATTTCTAAATGTCCTCTTTCTCTATTTCCTCCTTCAATGCTTTTCTCCTATCACCAGTTTGATTTATAAAACATTTTTCTACTGGCACAAGCAAGCATGTCAAGTTGTTGCAGTGAGCGTAAGCCGTACCAAATGTTAGTGTATGCTCAAAGAAACCTTCCACAATGTCAATATTTCTCTTTTTAGCTATGTTACCCAAATGTTTGTTATTCAGAACAAAAGAAAACACTACATCAAAATTAGAATAAAAATATTGTATGTACTCTTGGTTATAAAGCCTTGTTGGTAAAAGACTGCAACTAATTTCATGTTAGTGGAAAGCTATAGTAAGCAATTCCTTCCTGCACTGATGAAGGAATCTGCATGCCATAATAACATTCTTTCACATTCATTGTCTCAACATATTCATACAGCAAACAATAGAAAACATTAGAAGAAAGATCTCCTTGTGAGTTGTCTTAAGTGCAAGTATTTCTCATCCCTATTAAATGTATCTAACTTAGAAAGTATAGTAGTCTCTAAAGAAGGTGTATAATTAGTTTCAGCTTTTCTAGAAAGACTTATACTCACAATAAACAATACACTTACTGTCACACATACATTTCCCAAACCAATACACATACATTTGCAACACCTATTTGTTTTAATGTGATTGTGATTGGTATCCATGACCTGTAAAGAATAAGAAAGTGAAAAAAATGTTTTTAACTATGCAGCCAAGAAACAAAAATAATCTCTAGTCTTCTTTACAATTATTTACAGCAGCTTTCAGACTTTTCTCCAGAACTTTGTCAAAAATCGGTTTAGCAGCTTGTCAAAATCAGGTTTTCTAAAATCTTTTCAGTAGATCATATTCTATCAATCCCTAATTATCACTTTCAGTGTATAATGTCTCTCTTGTTCAATTTGCAATAAAGTTTCAACTCTCAGTTCAAAAGCAATTTCAGGTTCCAAAATATTGAGCTCGAATTTCACAATCAAAACAAAAGGACAAAAGATCCCATTGCCACTCATCTGTCCATTCGGGACCTGAGTATCTTCGACTTGCGACTCTTTTTCTCTTTGATTTCCAATTTGTACTTATTTCTCCTTCACTCAAATCTTTATCTATATTTACTCTTGTTGCATATGATTCCTCATTTATAGTTGACACTATATCTGGAAGCTTTTCATTGGTCTGAAGATTGGGCCCAGTTTTTCCTGACAGTGTTGTTTGCAAAACTGGACTTACAACTCTTCTTGGTTCTGCATTATTTTGACTTTGATTTGATGTACCTGAAACATTAGCTAATTCAGGAGAAGTCAAGTCTGCATGACTTTGATTCAACTCAGCTCCCTCCTCAGCTGGTTCAGGAAACGTGATTTGTTTCAACTGATCCTCTCATTCGTCTGCTTCTGAGAAAGTCCTCCTTTGACTTGAATCTCCTGCCATATTTGCTGATGCTGATGCAACTTCAGGAACCTCTATTTCATCCCTTAGAGGTGGACCTGGATCTTCACCAGTTTGCACTGTCTCTGATTCCGTCTCCACACTCTCTCTTCTGGCTCCTTGAGACTGTATAGTAGTTGTTGGTTCTCTTAACAGCTCTTCTTCATCATCCAAAGGATAGGCCACTTTTTGAGTGTGGCTGGTGTGAATCTAGTTTGGGATCCCAGCATAGTTCACAGCAGTCATTGTTAGAAGCACAACCTGGTATGGGCCCTTCCACCCAGGTTCCAGATAGGTCTTCCACATGTGCTTCTTAACGGCCACCCAATCACCAGATCGTAAACTGTGACACTGGTCTTGGGATGGCGACATAGCTATAGCTTCCACCTGGTGAGAGAAAGACTGAACCACATCAGCCAGACTCTGGCAGAAATCCAACACAACATCATCTGTTATATTAACTAGAGCATTTGCAGGAACAGCTGGCAATCTCATTGCTCTACCCATCAGGATTTCATGGGAAGAGTCCAGTCTTTCTGTCAGGTGTTTTTCACATGCTCATGAAAGACAAAGCATCTGGCCACTTCAGATTTGTGAATGCACACATTTTTGCAAGTTGTGCCTTCAGAGTGCCATTCATTTGCTCCAATAATCCACAAGCTTCAGGGCGATAGCTACAGAGCAAGCTCTGTTCAATGTTTAAGGCTGAACATAGTAATTTTATTACCACGTTATTCAAGTGACTTCCTCGGTCTGATTCTAAAAAGGCTTGAAAACTGAAACGTGGAACTCCCTAAGTTACAGCTTTGCTACTGTGAGACTATCATTTCTAATTGTGGGGTAGGCTTCAATCTAGTGACTAAAAATACAGACAATCACCACATCTCAAACCACCAAACACAGGCATTTCAATTAAATCAATTTGCAATTCTGTTGAATGGACCTCCTGCTCTTCCAATGTGACTCAAATTTACAGTTGTTATTTTCACTATGTTCATTTGTTGACATGAAATGCATCTGTGACAAACTGCTTCAGCAACTTGTCTAAACTTTAAGTGGAACCAGGATTGTTTAAATGTGTGAATCATTGCATCTCTTCCAATGTGTGCTTGACCGTGATAGTTTCTTGCCATTTGCATCAGTAGACAGTTTGGCAAAACCACCAGCCCTACATTTGAAACCCAGATATCATCAGCATCCCTTTCAAACATTTCAGTTTTATCCAACCTTTCTTTTCATCTTTAGAAACATTTTCTTGCAAATTTTTGGTTTTTGATTTCCTCCCATGCATTAATCACTGTTAGTGAGTAACTTGGGTTTACTTCATCAACATTTAGGTGGTCATTATGACATTGGCGGAGAGTGATAAAGTGGAGGAAATACCGCCAACAGGCTGGTGGTAATTACTGCCAAGTTAAGACCATGGCGGTGAGAACTCCCATAGACAGCCAATGTACCACACCATCCGCCAGGACGTTAACACCACACACCACGGCAGTACCCATCAACAGCCAGGTGGAAGACAAGGTACCGCCCACCATATCATGACACTGCAATCTGCCACTATTTCCGGGATGGTACCAACGTCACCAAAAGCCTGGCGGAAACACTGCACATAAGACCAAATACTCATTATCCTTTGCTGGGGAGTGCAAGGCCATAGTCTCTCAGGTGGGGTACTTGCCCACTGGTTCTGGAGGAGGCTCCATGAACATTATCCTTTGCTGGGGAGTGCAAGGTCACAGTCTCTCAGGTGCAGACTTGCCCTCGGGTTACGGAGGGGGCTCCTTGTACAGCAGTCCCTGGAGGGTGGTCCACATGGCCTCTGCTGGAGGTGAAGGCTGCACTGTCTTAGCTGGAGGTGAGGGCTCCGTGACCACTCGTGGTGGTCGTGGTGGTGGTGGTTTTGTCACCCTGCCACACTCTGTTGGAGGTGAGGGCTTCAGTGTCTCAGCTGGTGAAGATGCCTCCTGGGCAGCCTCTGCAGGAGGTGAGGGCTCCTGTGTCTCAGCTGGGGAAGGGGCCTCTTGGGTGGCCTCTGTTGGAGGCGAGGGCTGCTGTGTCTCAGCAGGAGATGCGGGCGCCGTGCCCACTGGTGGTGGTGGTGTTGGTCTCCTGCCAGACTCTGCAGGAGGTGAGGGCTGCTGTGTCGCAGCAGGAGAAGGGGCCTCCTGGGTAGCCTCTGTTGGAGGCAAGGGCTACTGTGTCTCAGCTGGAGGTGAGGGCTTCTTCCCTTTCATGGCAGGAGGTGAGGGCCTCTTCTTTCATGGCAGGAGGTGAGGACTACTTTCTTTTCATGGCAGGAGGTGAGTGCTTCTTCCCTTTCATGGCAGGTGAGGGCTTCTTCCCTTTCCTGGCAGGAGGTGAGGGTTCCTTCCCCTTCCTGGCTGGTGGAGTGGGATCCTTCCCCTTCCTGGCTGGTGGAGCGGAATCCTTACTCTTCCTGGCTGGTGGAGTGGGATCCTTCACTATCTTGCCTCCAAGACTAGGAGGTGCCTCCACTGTCCCTGTCGATTGTTTGGCTGAGGTGCTGGGCTGGGTCATTGGGAGCCTGCTCTTACGGGCAGGACGGGGGGGGGGAGGAAGAGGGAAGAGGTCAAGCTGGGCAAGGACGGTGGGGTGGGATGAGGGAGGAGGGATGGGAGTAGAGGCTGAGGGAGTGGTTGTTTGAGGAGTACGTCTGCTGGACTTGTGCTGAGGTGGATGGCTGTTGGGTGTCTGAGTGCCTGCATTTGTGTCCTTTGGGGGGGACAGACAGAGTGGTAGAGGACACAAAGGACGCGTGGATTGTTGTTGTGGAGGTGTCTGCAAGTCAGGGGTGTGTGCTTCTTGGTGTGGTCACGCTGGTGGTAGATGTTGAAGCAGTGCATGCAGGTGTGAGTGTGGACTTTACTGTGAGTGAGGTGGAGGAGGAGGAGGGGGAGACAGTGGAGGCAGTGGATGTGGTTGTTTGTGCAACTGTGTGGTGTTTGCGTGAGTGCTTGTGGGCTGAAGTGTGGTGCCTGTGTGTGCATGGGATGGGTTGGGATTGAGGAGACTGGGACTGGGAAGTGGTAGTTGGAGGGGGGCAAGTAGGAACAGGGAGAATGGCTGCCATCAAAGAGGAGGTCAGAGCCTGGATCGATCTCTGTTGGGCAGCCAGTCCACCGTAGATGCCCTCCAGGAATGCATTGGATTGCTGTATCTGGGATGCTAGCCCCTGGATGGCATTCACAATGGTTGACTGCCCTACAGAGATGGATCTCAGGAGGTCAATAGCCTCCTCACTCAGGACAGCGGGGCTAACCGGGGCAGGGTCTGAGGTGCCTGGGGCGAAGGAGATGCCCACCCACCTGGGTGAGCGGGCACGGGCAACTTGCTAATGGGCTCCTGGGAGGGCGGTGCTGGTACGGGGGACAGCGGCTGTACCTGCAGCTGGGGTGGTCACAGAGGTGTCCGCCACCACCAGGGAGCTTCCATCAGAGGAGGTATCTGACTCAATGTTGTCACCTCCTGTCTCTGCCGTGGTGCTCCCCTCGGCCTCCGTCCCACTGGTTCCCTCGGCGTCGGTGGGCTCTGCCTCCTGGGTCCTGTGGGATGCAGCTCCCTCTGTTGCTTGTGCCCCTGCTCCCCGCCAGATGATGCTAATGCACACATGAACAGGATGAAAGAAGGAGAAAGGGAGCAGTGGGTCAATTACAGCACCAACACCACAGTTGGCATACACAATACCGTCACACACAGGGATCAGGATTGAGCACTGTGCATTGCACTGGCATTCAAGTGGCTAGATGCCACAGCTAGACGAGGGCCAACACCGCCAACTGCACCCCTCCTGGGACCCACTAAGCCCTGTCTGACATGGAATGCCTCCTAAATAGGTTAACTAGATGTGCCATACAACCATTACCCTTGAGCGGGATCACGCTGCAATGTCTGTCCTGGCATTAAGGGGCACCCACTAACTCACACCCACCACCCGGATCCCATGTCACCTACCAGTTATTGTTGTAACGCCCACTGTACTCAACCCCTTGTGGCTGCTGTGAGGCCTTCAAGCGTCCATCCAGCTCCGGGTAGGCCACTGCCAGTATGCGGGCCATCAGGGGGTCAGATTCCGACAGGCACCCCTTCCTTGTTGGGAGGCCAGCCCCTGCTGGGCCTCCACGGTCTTCCATGCCCAGCGTCTCAGGTCCTCCCACCTTTTCCGACAGTGGGTTCCCTGCCTGCTCTAGACCTCCAGGGTACGCATGTCCTTAGCGATGGCACACCACAATCCCTTCTCTTGATGGACGCTGACCTACAGGGGCGGTACAGATGGGAGAACACCATTACACATACAATCCAGCCTGTAACACTAATTGCCCACCAATCCCGTTTCCATCACCATTGGCACACACATCGCCCGGTGCCCACAATGTACACTACCACAAGACATCCCCCCCTTTATGACACAATGCTTGCACACACATCTCCATGCATCCTTCCCACATGCATCGTGCCCAAGGTGTACTCACCTTTTGGTCTGGTGGTCCATACAGCAGTCCAAATTGGGCTAGGACCCCATCCACCAATCGCTCCAACTCCTCGGAAGTGAAGGTAGGCGCCCTTTGCACCGTCACACGGGCCATGGTAGGTTCCAGACACAGGTCACAGCAGCACATGCAGTGTAGGTGTTGTCCTGTGGAAGCTCAGGAAACAAGTGAGGGTTTAGACAGAAAATGGCAGTCAGGTCTGCGGCTGTGTACACCGTCACCGCCGGCGCCGATCCCCATTGGCCACTGTACTCCATAGAGCCCCATATTAGCCAATGAGGAATTGCATGGCAGTGCAAGACCACCTTCTGCATGACACCAAACATCCGCGGAGTTACCTCTCTTCCACCTGTCCATATATACGGGATAGGTGGACGACACTTTGTGGTGGTGGACAACAATCAGATTAACTATAACTGCGTCATTGCCTAGAATTGCACATACATTGCCATTCCCACTCTCCCATCACATTGGTGCTGTGTGTACACTGAGGTTGTGGTTCCATTGTTCAAATTGTGACAGCCTACTTACTCTTCTGTCCCTTGGATACCTGCTGCTGCAGATGAATAGGAGGAGGAGACCACATCCTGTGTACAGACCACTTGTGGACTTGGCCACACTGGAGGACAGGCATGTTATACTCACCTATAGACTGGACAGGGCTACAATCACAGAGCTGTGTGCCCATTTGGAGCATGACCTGATATCAGCTACCTGTCATCCCACTGCTATCAGTGCTCCATTTCCTGGCAACTGGTTCTCTCCAAGTGACAGTGGGCTTGGCAGCAAGAATGTCACAGCCAATGTTCTCTATCGTGCTGGCAAGTTTTTTTGTCTGCCTTGGTGAAACACATGTGCAGCTGCATTGTTTTCCCCCAGTTGGAAGATTTGGCTACTGTGAAGGTAAGATTATATGCAATGGGGCATATCCCAAATATTATTGGGGAGATTGACTGTACACATATTGCGTTTCTCTCCCACCCGCCAGAATGAACAGATGTTCAGGAATTGGAAAAGTTTCCACTCAATGAATGTGCAAATAGTGTGCCTGGCGGACCATACATCTCCCACGTCACTGCCAAGTATCCTGGGTTGGTGCATGATGCCTTTGTCCTCAGGAATAGCAGCATCCCAAAAATGATGGCCCAACTACAGAGACACAGGGTGTGGCTAATAGTTGAGCCAGAGTCCCCACCCACTGTATGTCAGTGTATGCCTTCAGGTGTTATCCCCATAGCATTGTGTTAGGCTAATGTCTGTCCCTCAATACTTGCAAGTGACTCTGGCTACCCAAACCTATTGTGGCTCCTGACCCCTGTGAGGAATGCCAGGACAGGGGCTGAGAAGCATTATGATGAGGCACATGGGCGAACCAGAAGAATAATCGAAAGGGCCTTCGGCCTCCTGAAGGCCAGGTTCAGGTGCCTCCATCTGACAGGTGGATCCCTATGCTACCTACCAGGGAAGGTCTGCCAGATAGTAGTGGCATTCTGCATGTTGCACAACCTGGCCCTCAGACGACATGTGCCTTTTCTGCAGGAGGAGGAGACTGGAGATGCCCCTGTGGCAGCAGTGGACCCTGAGGACAGTGACAATGAGGAGGCAGAGGGTGAGGATGGGGACAACAGAACATCATTTATACATCAATACTTCCAACGATACACAGGTGAGACAGTGGAACTGATGATTGCTCTGACTATTGATTTCATCTGCCACCACCCCTGCTATGGAGATCATGGTTGTGTTGAGGGCCTCCAAGTCCTCCATGATCTCCTGATGGTGTTCCTCCTGCAGCCACTTCTCTCCTGCATGTTGTCAAGGACCTGGCCCATCGTGTCCTGGGATTGTTGGTAGGCCCCTAGGATCTTGGTGAGTGCCTCCTGGAGAGTTGGAGAGTTGGTTCCCTGGGCCTGTTCTCCCCCAGCACACGGCAGTCCTCCCAGTGTCCCTGTTCCTCTGTGCCCCTGTCTCCTGAACGGTTTGCCCACTGCCACTGACCTTAGGTCCCTGATTGTCTAGGTGTTGGATACTGATGGGGGAGGCTCTGTGGTGGATTGTGAGTGGGCTGGGATGACCGACTGTCCAGTGGTCCCTGGTGGGTCAGGTTGTTAATCCAGATCCGGAAGTCCAGAGTTACTGTCATCACTGGGGGCATCTTCTGTTGGGGGACTGGTTTGTCATGGCACCTCCGCTCCGCTGACATTGGCTGGGGACCTGCGGGGATGTAGGTGATGTATTATGCTTCATGCCTGTGACATATTGTACATCCATAGCTTCCCCTCTATCGTTGCTGTTGCCCTGCCACCTTGGTTTATGTATGTGGATGTATTGTGGGATTATTAGTTCCCGTATGCTGTGCATGCTTTAGTGATGGGTGTCCATGCAGGGCTGGGAGGGCTGTCCATGCATTGGTATTGCACGCAGGGCTTGGCATTGGGGTTAGTCAGATGTGGAGGTGCAGTGTGTTGGATGGAGTAGAGTGTTAGGAGTGAGAGTGAGGGGGTGAGATGACATGCAGGTGTGGGGGTTGATTAGTAGTAAATGTTGACTCACCAGTGCCCAGTCCTCCTGCAACTCCAGTGAGTCCCTCAGGATGCATTAATACCAAGACTTGACCTCCCATGCTGTGAGCTGTGGGGGAGGAGGTGGGGGTCTACCGCCAGTTCTCTGTATGGCGAGCTGGTGCCTTGCTGCCACAGAACGTACCTTTCCCCGAAGGTCGTCCCACCTCTTCCTGATGTCGTCCCTTGTTCTTGGATGCTGTCCCACGGTGTTCACCCTGTCCACGATTCTCCACCATAGCTTCATCTTCCTGGCAATGGATATCTGCTGTACCTGTGATCCAAACAGCTGTGGCTCTACCCTGACTATTTCCTCCACCATAACCCTCAACTCCTCAACTGTAAAACGGGGTGCCTTTGTGGGGACATGTGTGTTGTGTGGTATGTGTAAGTGTGAGGGTGTTGGGTACTGTAGCTGGGTGTGCGTAGTGGGGTGCTTGAGGGATGTATGAGTGTATGTGGTGTGTGTGTCTAGTTGTCACAGTGGTCTTGGTGTCAGTCTGGTGGCCATAATTTGTATTCGTAAAGGTTTGTGGGTGATGTGGGTGCGTGTTTTATAGTGCTGTGGGTGGGTGTGGTGTGTGTATGAGTGTCAGGTGTGTGTTTCTGGTGTTGGCCAATGTTGTGTTGTTTTGTATTTGGGTGTCCATTCTGAGCGCGCTGGTGTGTACCGCCAATGGTTTACCGCCATTGAATGTCCGCCGTGGTGATTCATAGGTGATGATGTAGTGAGCGTTGTTTTGTGGGCGTAACAGTATGGGTGTTGGTACCAACAGTTTAACACTGACCTTTGGGCTGGCGGATTTGTGTATGTGGCAGTATTCTGTCGGATTGGTGAGTGTGTGTCATTATATGATGAACCGATATTTGCCACCGCAATGGTATGTTGGCGGCCGTCACCATGGCAGTAAGTGGGATTTACCACCAATGTCATAGTGAGGGCCTTAGTTCTTTAACTTCCTCATTTAAAGATATGCAGTTCAACGTGCAAAACCTTGCGACTTGATCAGCATAAGCATTTCCCAATTGAAACAAAATCATTTGATTTCTGGTGTGCATTGCATTTAACAACAGCAATCGCTCAGGTATTGGTAGGGCTTGTAACAAATCATAAATTCTATCACCATTTCTAGTTGGTGAACCAGAAGAGGTCATGAAACCTCTCTGTAACCACAACTGCCCAAGTCGTGCACTGCACCAAATCGATATTGATTGTCTGTGAACATTGTAACTTTAAGCTGTGCAGAAATACAGCATGATCTAGTAAGAGCCACCAATTCAGCCACTTGTGCAGAAAATACTCTTTGAAGCCATGAAGCTTCGAGTATACCAGAAATTGTGCACTCAGCATATTCGGATTTCAATGTTCGTGCAGTATCTCTTAGACAGGAACCATTACCAAAGATAATTTGATCATTTTCCTCTAACGGGGTATCCTGAATTTCAGGTCTGGGTTTCGTGCACAATTCAGTAACCTCCAGACAGTCATGTTCAACTTCTTTCTGTTTTTCAATTTCAACATTGTCTACTGGGAGCAAGGTTACTGGGTTAAGGACAGTACACCTCTTCAAGGACATGTTAGGAAAGCCTAAAATTAACATTTCATATCTTGTGCGGTGGGCATTTGTCAAGTATTGGGTTATCGGGTCTTTGTTCAGGTAAGCAAAACCTCAACAGAATGTGGAGCAAAAACAGTTAAAGGATGTCCCATCGCAATACTCTCACATTGAGCGAAGGATAAACCAACTGCAGCCTCAGTTCGCAAATAGCCAGGTCAAGCTGCTGCAACTGGGTCCAAAGTAGCAGAAAAATATTTTACTGGGCGAATCACACCATCATGTACCTGTACACGGATAGAAAGTGCACAGCAATCTCGTTCATGACAAAACAACAACAATGTTTTTGTGTAGTCAGCCATTCCCAAAGTTGGTGCTCTGCACAGACTTTTTTTCAATTCAATAAACGCTTTCACACAAGCTTCATCAAAGGGTATTGGGTCAGAAATATCTTTGTAGGTCAGTCTCTGTAATGGATTTGAAATAACAGAAAAAGGGGGAATCCATTGGCAACAGTAGCTCATTATTCCTATAAGCATCCTGACATCTCTTTGTGTAACTGGAAGATTCATTTGAAAAATAGCTGTAAATCTTTCCCTGAAAACTTTCCTTGGAGCTTTCTTTAGTTAGTGTCCCAAGTATTTCACTTCTTTCTGACAGTACCGTAATTTTGCGGTGGACACTTTGTGCCTCATTATGACTTTGAATGACTTCTGTCAACACGGCCGTGGTGGTGGCTGCCAAAAGACCGCCATGTTGGCAGTCATCCAACTGCCGTATTATGATCTACACTGTGAAGACCGCCATAAAACAGCCAAAAGCCCAAAACTGCCAGAACACTGGCAGGCGGGAAAGAGGTGGTTCCACCACCAGCACCGCCAGCCTGACACAAATCCGCCCACTATATTACGACTCACAAATCACCACAGTGGTCCTTCCATGGTGGAAAAACATTGGTGTTTCGAGCCGCCGCAGTCAGAAACCGCAACTGACAGAACACACTACATTGGATAGTTTGAATACCCCACACCTGACACACATCAGCACACCAGACACAATAAACATTACTGAGAAAACGAGAGCAGGCACAAACGTAGAGAGAGCACCCTAACACCATAGGCACACACACATCACACACCAGCAAACCGAACACAATACACACATAACAAGCACACACATTTCACGACAACAGCACATCCCTCACACCGCACCACCCACACCCCATCAATTACCAAACACTGCACTCTTCCATACACAACCCCTCCCCCCACACCGCCAACACAATCACAACCATGTCCCCACAAAGGGACCCACGATTCACTGATGATGAGTTGAGGGTCATGATGGATGAAATTGTCAGGGTAGAGCCACAACTGTTTTTAGCACAGGTCTAGCTAACATCAATTTCCAGGAAAATTGAGTTATAGCAACAAATAGTCGACAGGGCCAACTCAGTGGGCAGCCATCCACGCACAAGGGGCGACATCAGGAAAAGGTGGAACGACCTACGGGGGAAGGTGAGTTCCATGGCATCAAGATATCAGATAGCCGTGCACAAGACTGGAGGTTGGTCCCCACCTCCTCCCCCACAGTTCACATCTTGGGAGGAGAAGCTCTTGGAGATACTGCATCCCGAGCATCTGACTGGAATACCTGGGAATACCTGGGAAACTAGAGTTTGGTAAGTACCCACAACATCAATGTCACACAATTGTCATGTCCTGCATGCCTCCTCACCACCCAAATTCCCCGAAATTAAATGATTGTTTCCCTACACCTACCTGCCAATCACCTAATGCCCCTCTACTTCATGCCACAACCCCACACTGCCCTACTGCCCATACAGCCCTTTGCAAGGGCATGTATACCACAGGTTAATCCTATCACTACAACTCCCACAATGCGAAAATGTGCAATGTGCACATCACGTCATTTTGCATGCATTTATCACTACTGTACTACCTACACCAACTAGAATGTACGACTGAGGACCAATAGGTGGCAATGACAGCAATGGCATACCACAATGGCAACCAAGGCTGATAAACACAGCTACAGCACAATGACAATTGCAAATGGACACAGATCCCTATCCCCATACCTGTAATGACTCACCCTGGGTTCGAAAGTAAGATGCCAGACTCCACGCACATGCACAACATCCAGAGACAGGAATATTACCCTGCATTTCCACATACTGTGTTCCCAATGGGACATCATGGTGCAATGTGCAACCACATTGTGTGACAACTACCAAGCCTGAATACTCACTAGGTACCAGAGTTAAATAGTTATTTCAAGTATCAGATAGTAATAGAACCCATCAGCTGTGCCATATGTAATAATTATTGATGACAGCACCCAACATAGAGTATGGTACTCCTGTCACAGACTTGTATGTACTACCAAGCTATAATGTGCAGCATCTGTCATTGTCATTGCAGGGAATCATGGTAAGCCACTAACGCACTTACTCAACTGTACTCTGTGTCTCACTCCATCCACAGGTAACCCTGCCATTACCACCATGGAGAGGATTCCAGACACTACCAGCCCTCCTCAGGATGAAGGCCCCAATGAGGACAACACGCCTAGATGTCTGGACAGTGATGACCTACCTGGCCCATCCAGAACACCCGGTCAGTCGACGACTCTCAGCCTCACCCTGCCCACATCAATCCCCTCTACCCCTGTTGCTCACAGCCCAGCAAGCACCCCCAGACCTGTGTCCCAAGGACTGTTCAATCTATTGTGTGCCCCACAGTACAGGGACCTGAGTCGGACCTTGATACTCCATTTTCTCTTGGTACAAAGACATTGGACCTGTCTGACCCAATGTTGCAGCAGCTACTCTGATCAATCCATCTACTATGAGTCCACTCATTACCTGTTTGTTATGTTCTTCACATCAGTTTCACATGTCACAAAACTGAATTGCACAATAAATCACTTTTGAACCCAACTACTGTAAATGTGCGTTTAATGGTCCAACAATATTTGTCCTTCTACACAAGTGTGGTCTGATAATGCCCCCCAATTCGTACTAGCAGTATAATGCCCTTCGGAAGGAGGATCCCTCAGTAGGACACACATGACAACAGTAATGTACATTGACAGATGTTAGACAGTGAGGTTGAAATACACAGTAACACCAGGCAAAAGTCTGTTGCATCATCTGGAAATAGAGCAAGACAGAGAGTACGATAAGGATGGAAGGCAAGATGACATAGTAAGCACATATACTGGTAACCGACTGCATCACTATTGTAATATAACTCATAGTCATGGGTAACCAGATTGGGCCTATACAGCACCAGGCTCTGGCCTTTCACATGATCTATTTAATAGGCTATCTATCATGTACACCTTTCAGAACTATACTCAGTCACCATTGACTACTGAGAATATATACCTCAAGCCTTAGGCAGCAGACCCACACATGAAATCCACATCCAGTGGGTGGGAGGAGATGGGAATAGGAGAATGCAGGTAATCCAGGTCTAAACTGGTCAGTCCATTTGAGAAAAGAATGTTGGAATCAGTAGCTACAATACATGTTAGAGGTGAACCACTAACACTGTACACCTTACATTCTATCTGTCCGCTTTCTCCACTCACACATCAGCATTGTACATCATTACACCATCATATATGCCAAAGGTCAGGAGGTGTAAGGTCAGCTATCCATTTCTAATAGTGCACAGACAAAATTTTAAACGGCCAACCACACATATCTGTATGTCACTGGAAGTACTGATTGATGAGCTCTGTCCTACAGTCAGCTGCTCCTTCTTCCTCTGGCTCTTTGTTGCTTTCCATATCACCATGTGCAGTCACATGTACAGCTGCCTCACTGTCATCAGTTAGCAATCGTATCTGGTCACTCCGGGCTAGATTGTAGAGCATGCAGCAGGCTATGATGATTTGGCAAACCTTGTGGGGCGAGTAGAGGAGGGCACCTCCAGATAGGTCGAGGCACCCAAATCTTGCCTTCAGGAAGCCGAAGGGTCGTTCGATGACACGCCTGGTCCTCCTGTGGGCCTCATCGAAATGGAGCTGCCCTGATGTAGCTGGGTACCTCACAGGTGTCAACAGCCAAGGAAGGTTTGGATAGCCAGAGTCACCTGTGAACACAATGGGAAAACTAACCAAATTGAGTTCAGCGAGTGAGCAGATAGTGATGACAGGTCACATTACATAACAACACATTACAATGCGAACTTACCAACCAGCCAGGCCCTCTCTGTGTGTAGTCGTACCATCATGTGTGGGACACTGCTGTTCCGCATAATGTAGGAGAGACATGCACTGAACCAGAAAACTTGGCTTTCACTTGGGAGATGTACTGGTCTGCCAGACACACCTCCTGCATGTTGATAGAGCGGTAGTTCTTATTGTTCCTATACACCTGTTCATTGATAGTGGGAGGGACCAGGCAGACATGGGTGCCATCAATAGCCACTACCACATGAGGAATCTGTCCCATCTGATAAGAGTCCACCTTCACGTAGGCTATATCTGCTGTTTGGGGAAATCTGATGTAGCTATCCAGGTGTTTCAAGAAAGCACACAGTACATCCCTCAACACCAGACAGAACATGGGTTGAGACATTCCTGCTGTTTAGGTGGCCATATTACAGAATGACCCTGTGGCCAGGAAGTGTAGCACTATCACTTGATACTTGACACTTGAACGATGGGAGTTACGGAATAGGGATTGAGATTTTCTGGCATCAGTTCTGTCTCCAACTGTCTACATAGATCCATGATGGTCTGGCAATTCAGACGATGGGTCTGGATGACATGCCTGTCCTCCATGCTTTCCAGGTCTACCAGTGGACGGTACACTGTGGTTGTCTCATTTCCCTCATGGCAGGATATCTATGTATAGAGGAGAGAATGTACAATGAGTCATGCAGTAGGCACACGTCAGCAGCAGATGGAATAGTAGCAGACACCTGACATGTGTAGGGGATGCGTAGCAGTGCTGACTCAAACAATACAGACCATAGAAATGCACATCATACACTGTCATTGCAGCAAATTGGCAGAAATGTGACTCGGATTGGACATATGCCACATATTAATCAGAAAAAGTGTGGGTGACTGTGCAGTCCTGCACTGATCACACATATGTAATTAAATTAACGTATGGTTATCTGATGTCTATGTACCTCAGGGTAGCTACACAGAACTAACCACTAATATTTATGCTCAACACATCACATTCTCATGATTAGCCCATTCTGTAGCACAATCATGAAGTCACGACATTCGGTGACACACATATCAGAACAAATATGTGCCTGACGCACTTACAGTACATGCATTGAGTGCATGCGTCAAAAATGGCAGGCACATGACCTACTGTTCTGGACAGTTGGAAGTGACCTAAGTCCGCCGGCGGAAGTTGTCATGGCGGTAGGCGGTCGCAACCGCTGTGCAACTTGTCATAGTTTAACATTGCTGCCTATGGCGTTCTGTGGCCAATGGTGATGACCGCCAGCGGTGACAGTCCTGTATGTGGAGGCAGTGACCGCCATTTTCTGCAGTCTTGTTCACTTGACTACTGACACTGTTGCTATCAAGACTTCCACTACGTGAGCTGCTGTGTACTGACTCTGGGAGCCCCCATGCCATGTCCTGCAGCTGACAGGGCACCTGCCTTTACACAGGAAGAGCTGGAGAAGAAGGTGAAGGAGGTCCTCCCCCTGTATTGACAGCTAGATGGGGCATCAGAGGAACAGGTGAGTCCAATGCCCTTGCATTGTGTGATTGGTGATGTGTGTGACGGTGAGTTGGGTATGAGAACTGTTGTTGGATTAGATGCATGCATGTAGCCTACCGTACAGGCTTGTGTGCTGAGAGGATGGGCATGTGTGCTCAGTTGCTGTCACAGTTGCCTAGTGTCAACTCCTGTTGGTATGGGGCCGGTGTACATGACTTTCTCCTTTTGTTTGTGTCATCCATGCAGGTAAACGCCCATCAGAAGAAAGGGATCTGGTGTGCCATCACCAAGCAAGTGCGGACCCTGGGGGTCCACAGCTGGCAGAGCACCCATTGTCGCAAGCGGTGGGAGGACCTGATATGCTGGGCCTGGAAGACCACTGAGGCCCAGCTGGGTATGTCCCCCCAAAGATGGAGGAGTGCCCGTCTGACCCAGACCTCCTAATGCTCAGCATGTTAGCGGTGGCCTACCCGGAGGTGGATGGGCATTTGAGGGCAGCACAGCAGCCAAAAGGGGGTAGGCCCTGAGTGTTTCCTCGTACTTGGCTCTGGTTGTATGGGTTTGCTGTCTCACTGTAGCTTCTGTGACATTGTAGTAGGTGAGGAGCTTTTGTAGACTAGTGGGAATCAGTCGGTGCCACCTTGCAAATGTAGGAGATGGGGATCTGGCATTGTGGTTAGCTATGTGTAAGATTTGGACTTCTGTATCAAGACTTCATTCTGACTACACGTGGCGATGCTCAAATGTCAATGCTACATGTGTTGCTCCATCCTGCCATTCTTATGGATGTGAGCTGGTGTTTCACCATACCCATTGACTCTATCCTGGCCCATCCATCTGCATATGAGCATTAGTGGTTCCAAGGTATCTGACCACTCCCAGCTGTGCTGATCACCTGTTGTGTCAACTGGGTGACTCACTGATATGGTACAGGGTCAATACATAATTAGTACTGGTTCAGGTATGGACTGCATGTGAGGCTGCCATGTATAGGACGGTACATATCAGTGTATGTTGCTGTGCACCCATTGTCCGTTCATCTCCATTCAATGGTGTATGGGAAGGTTGCAATGATAGGACATTCTACTTTTGATGTCTGATTTGTGTATTTGGACTCATCATGCTTTTCCATGTAATTGACATGTGGGCATTTCTTCTCTGTCCCAATGGGTTGGTTCTAGAGGAAGTGAGTTCCTTGGCAGAGTTTGCCTTTCAAAATATGCTTTATCAATGCTAAGTCTAGCAATGCCCTACCAATTCCTTAGCGACCAGTGTACTATGGTACCTACTTCATGTCTCAATTGTTACTTGGGGACACAAAATATGAAGTTGGGCAATCTTTGCTATCCTTGACCTAGCTGATGTGTCCAGTTTGTTGAGGATTATGTTTAGCATTGCTTATGTGATCATGATATAATGGTATATTTGAACCACTATTTCTTGTGCAGGTATTTGTTGTAATGGGAAATTAATATACACTGGCAGTCATGTAGGTTCATGTGTACATCATGTGTACATGTCATTTCGGTGTGCAATATGTGTTGCCTGGAGTTGGGTACATGGACTCACTAGTCAGTTATGGTGTGATTGATGTTGGTTTACTCATGTTGTGAAGTCCTGGAACTGGAACTGCATGTCAGGTAGAATGGTAGTTGGCCTATGATGTAAATTGTGGCCGTCTTAAGTGTAGTTGTTGTAAGACAGCACTCAGAAATTGCCTATGGATGTATCATGTGTGCTTTGTAGGGCATTGCAGCTGCACATGCATTCATGCATAGATGTGGTGCATCTGTGTTTTGTGTCACCAGACGTCCCTCTGTGAATGTGTGAATGTTATGCAGTGCCTGTACTCCAGACTTGTATTCTACACATCATTTGTCACCTGTATGGGAGTCCCACTTGTCCTAGCTTCATCCGTTCATGTACTCATATTGCCATATTTGTACAGGGGGGTCAGCCAGCCACGTGCTGTGTGGTCTGTAAATAGGGTAGTCTAGACTATCAAGGGACATTGCTAATTGACTGGTCAGGTTTTATCTCAGGACATTTATGATGAGTTGTGATCAGTCGCCTGCTCTCCCAATAGGTGATAGGAGTAGTGAGTGACATATTTTCTGGAATCTACTTGATATGCCTACTTGTGGCAGGGCATGAGTAGCATGCTGACATGATTTTACAGGTGTTCAATAAGATTACTCCAGTCGTGCTAACTTACTTGGAAGCAGATGTGGGTGTGAGGGTTGACATTAAGGGGTGGATAGTTGTAACATGTCGTGAAATGATGTAGGATATGTGTAATGCAAGCAGGGTTTGCGTAGCCTGGAGATGTGTACCTAGTGTTGTGTATGTATAAATGTGTGTATGTTAAGAATATCATAACCTTTTCTCTACCTCTCTGTCTCTCCCTTCCTCTCTCTCTATTTGTGTGCATCAGCATCGGCAGGTGAAGGAGACGGTGCACAGGTGAGTGGGGATGCTGCTAACCATGGGACACGGAGTGCTGTGACTAGCGACAGCTTGGGACCCAGTGGGCAGGAGGGCAAGGGGAGTGCTACAGGGGAGACTGGATCTTCTGTATCATCATCTTTAGAATCCTCCTCCAATGGACACTACCTGGTGGTGGCGGACCCATCTGGGACCTCCCCCAGCACCGTCTTTGTCTGCCACCCCCCTTACTAGCACCGCCCTCCCTGTAGCTCCCCACCCAGTTGTCCGTGCCTGTTCACCCAGGAGGGTGGGCATCTCCTTTGCCGCAGGCACCTCTGCCCCTGCCCTAGTCAACCCTGCTGCCCTCAGTGAGGAGGTTATTGACCTCCTGAGGTCGAGCTCTGTGGGTCAGTCGACCATTGTGAATGTCATCCAGGGACTGGCAACTCAGATACATCAGAGCAATGCATTCTTGGAGGGCATTCACCGTCCACTGGCTGGCCCACAGAGATCTTTTCAGACTCTGGCCTCCGCACAGTTGGCAGCCAGTCACCCTCTGTCTTCCATCTCCACTCCATCTTCCTCTTCCCAATCCCACACCCTTCTTCCCCGTCCCAGCCAGAGCACACAGACAGACAAGCATGCATCCACCTCAACAGCCAAGGGTTCCGCAGACAAACACAAGCACCACAAGACCCACCACCAACATGCACACAAACAACACCTATCTGCAGACACACCAACAGCCACTACCTGCACAGACTCCCCCGCCGCCCCTAACTTCACATGCACTGCACCTGACACAACTGCAGCCACTACACCCACATTCACCGATACCGTCATGACACCTATCCTACCTACAGTCAGCACAATAGCAGACCCACAGACATCCACACGTCACCACATCCATAGACACCACAACCACAGACACACTCACATGCAGCACACCCACCATAACTGCAGTCACCACCCCAACAGACAGCCACACATCCAGCATGGCATCACCCCCCATTCCACCCAGTCTCCTCCTGAGATACATAAACACCCACACTAACCCACCCAATATACACCCAGCACACACAAGCATTCCTCACGCACACATGCACTCAAAGTATCCACAACTCCTACAAGCACTCCCGAACCCTTTTACCATGACATTCCCCGTGTGTCTAAGAAGTTTTTCCTTTCAGAGTTGAACCTTTTCCCCACTCCTCTCCCACCCCATGTGACCCCCAAAAGATCAGTTTCCTTCCCCAAGTCCACCCCTACCAACTCCAAGTCATCTCCTGCCCCCGCTGCTACTACCCATGTCCTCCAAAGTGTTCCCAGCCCTCCCGTTAGCCAAGTCCGAAGCACCCCCTCCCAAGCCCAAAGACCCACCTCCCAAACCTAAACCAAACCCCACATCCACCCCCTAATCCCTGAGGTGCCTGCCTGCCCCCTTGATTTCCCTACCCGTGGAGGTTGATTAGCAGTCAGGAGTCAAGTATGGGCCCTATGGGCCAGATGTAGCAAAGGTTTGCGACTCGCAAACGGGCCGAATCGCAATTTGCGACAGTGCAAAATCGGAAATGGGATGCAAAAAGCCCATTTCTGACTCGCAAAAAGCGATGGGACCCGTTTGCGAGTCGCATCCCTTGCGACCCCATTTTGCGACCCGCAAATAGCAAGTCGCAATTTGCGAGTCGCAAACCTTATGCAATTGCAACTCGCAAATTGCGACTAGTCGCAAAAAGCCCAGTTTGCATGTCCCATTTACCACTAACTCAGAGCAGGTGGTAACCATTACCAAATTATAAAAGAGGACCCAGAAGCCATCTGGGTTACTCAAGATGGCGGAGATATACCTGATAGCAGTGAGGAGGAGAGCCTACGCAGCCCAGCAGAGGAGGAGGAGGGGCCACAGACAGGAGAAGATATATAGAACCAGGCAGACACTTTTTCAGCAAACTGAAGAGGAGATCTATGACAAATACCGCCTTAGCAGCACAGCCATTCTAGAATTAATAGATTTACTCAAACTACAGCTAGAACACCAGACTCTGCGTGGCTGCGCCATTCCTACGCATGTGCAAGTACTATGCTCACTGCACCTCTTGGCCTCAGGGAGCTATCAGGGGGTCATTGCTGTGGCAGGTGGAGTATCCCAAAGTGCAGTGTCAAGGTTCCTCAGGGCCTTCCTAGATGCCTTAGTCATGCACATGTCTCACTTCATATACTTACCAAGGAATGAGGCAGAAATGAACAGCACCAAGCTGGACTTTTACCGCATTACCCACTTTCCCCATGTCATAGGGTGTGTAGATGGGACACACATTCAAATATGCCCCCCTGCAAATCTGGAACACATTTTCCGCAACAGGAAGTGTACCCACTCACTCAACATACAGGTTGTGTGCGATGCCCATTATGTCATCACGGACATCGTAGCTAAGTTTCCAGGCAGTACCCATGACTCATACATTTTTAGGCATAGTGGGATACATCAACGCCTGGAACGTGGGGAATTCGGAGACGGTTACCTCCTAGGTAGAGCCACAGACACTTGCAGACATACACACAGGTCACTGTGCACGACTATCTGGACTTCCTAACAGTGTACTTTTGTGCCCAACAGGTGACAGTGCCTATGCTCTCAGGCCTTGGATCATGACTCCGTTTTTAACACCCAGAACTGAATCTGAGAGGCAATACAACAGTGCGCATAAGAGGACCAGGAACCTGATAGAGCGCACCTTCGGACTCCTGAAGGCAAGATTCAGATGCCTCCACCGCAGTGGAGGCGCCCTCCAATACACCCCCATTACCGCATTCAAAATTGTGGTCGCATGCGCCATCCTCCACAACATAGCCACCTGACGTGGGCTACCTCTCACCCCTGCAGACCCAGATCCTGATGATGAAGAGCAAGAACAACCACATCGCCATCATGGGGATAGGAGTCTAGCTAATCAAGGCAGACTGAGACGGGAACACATTGCAACACAGGGGCATATTTATACTCCGTTTGCGCCGAATTTGCGTCGTTTTTTTCGACGCAAATTCGACGCAAAACTAACTCCATATTTATACTTTGGCGTTAGACGCGTCTAGCGCCAAAGTTCATGGAGTTAGCGTCATTTTTTGGCGTGAACACCTTCCTTGCGTTAATGAGATGCAAGGTAGGCGTTCCCGTCTTAAAAAATGACTCCCAGGCATGTGCGTGGTATTTATACTCCCGGGCAAAAATGACGCCTGGGAGTGGGCAGGGCAAAAAAACCCGCATTTGCGCCTGAATTTAACGCCTGGGTCAGGGCAGGCGTTAAGGGACCTGTGGGCTCAGAATGAGCCCAGAGGTGCCCTCCCATGCCCCCAGGGACACCCCCTGCCACCCTTGCCCACCCCAGGAGGACACCCAAGGATGGAGGGACCCACCCCAGGGACATTAAGGTAAGTTCTGGTAAGTATTTTTTTTTAAAACAAATTGTGGCATAGGGGGCCTGATTTGTGCCCCCCTACATGCCACTATGCCCAATGACCATGCCCAGGGGACAGAAGTCCCCTGGGCATGGCCATTGGGCAAGGGGGCATGACTCCTGTCTTTGCTAAGACAGGAGTCATGTTAATGGGGGATGGGCGTCGTAAAAAAATGGCGCAAATCGAGTTAAGGCGATTTTTTTGCCTCAACCTGACTTGCCCCATTTTGAGACGCCCATACGCCATTTTCCCCTACGCCGGCGCTGCCTGGTGTACGTGTTTTTTTTTCACGCACACCAGGCAGCGCCGGTCGGCTAACGCCAGCTAACGCCATTCTATAAATACGGCGCCCGCATGGCGCTTCAGAATGGCGTTAGACGGCGTTAGCGCAGTTTAGCGTCAAAAAGTATAAATACGGGCCACAATATTTTGGACGGTACGTGTCAACTCCCACCATACTCACCTATTAACCAAAAGATCCATTTGTTAAGTGGAACAAAAATAACTGTTTTATTACTGTAATTAAGAACTATATACAAGTAGAAATTGTCCATGGGCAGGAAAATGCCAACCAGTCATGTGGCACATTAACGCCATGTGCCACAGTTAATGGTCCTGGGTGTTATCTATGTTCTCCTGCCCCTCCTGCCAGCCTGGCTGGTCCCTGCTGCGTCCATGGTGCTCTGCCTACCACTCCTCAGCACCCTGCTGTCAGTGGCAGAGACACTGCTCACTGTTGAGCCCTCTTCACTGTCTTGGGGTGTTTCCCCTGTGGCCCTTGACATTTCCCGTGTCTCCATAAGTTCTAATATGTGGGTGAGACGTCCCAGGCCCCTGGCAACATCCCCAGCAAAATGGCCCATCTCTATTTGCAGCCCAACTGTCCTCCTCGACAGGCCTGTTGTATTAATGGCGAGCCTGCCGATCGATGTGGCCATCCTGTCCAGTCGTTGCATTATTTGGCGATCTCTGCGCCGCCCAGCCTCTGCCTGGGCCAGCAGTCCTCCCGCCAGTTCCCTAATGGCAAGGGCAATGTCCCCAGTGTTCTGGCACATCATGTCCATGCGTCTGTTGAGGTGCTGCATGCTTACATGGTTGGTTCTCACAAAGCGGTGCAGCACACCACTAATCCTGCCCAAACTTCTGTTCTGCAGGCGCTGACCCCGCAGCAGATGTACCTCACTGTTGGTTGGAGGAAGTCTCCTGGATGCAGACAGCAGCCCAGATGGTCTTGCCCTGCGACGCCTGCGCAGCGGTGGCTGCCCTGTGCTCCCACCTGTGTCCTCCCTGCCTGTTGCTGGGGCAGCTTCTGGCGTGAAAGTTGCAGCAGGTGTTACTACTGCAGGGATGCTGCTGACGGTGCAGGTGGGGGTGCTGGCGGGTCCTGGGGTGTCCTCCTGGGCCTGGGTGCTTGGGGTGTTGGGGGTGTCTTGCTGGAGACCTGTGGGACATGGGGAACAGACTGTCAGTGTCTACTATCTATTGCACACATCCTATTAAACATTTGTCTATGAACTGCCTATTTGACTACATTTCCCATAATGCATCATTCTGGCACTTTCTACCCTGAAACTGAGCTATTTTGGTTGTGCATGCACCTGTGTACATGGTGGGTGGGGGTTGACATTGATAGGGGTACAGGCTTATCACATGGTACTCACCGGTTGATGTGCTGGGCTCTGAGGTGTCCAGGTCCCCAAATCCACACACTGCCTCCTGGTCCAATGTTTCTTCCACCCTTTCTTCCAGGGGTGTGGGTGGTGGCACAGATGATGGTCCCCCTCCAGTGCCTCTCATCTCCCGGAGCCTTTCAGCCACCCTCTCCTTGGTCCGGGAGCGGAGGTCATACCACCTCTTCTTAATGTCCTCGATTGTCCTGTGGCTCACACCCAGGGAATTGATTTTATCTTGGATGTCCTGCCAGAGTTTTTTTTTGGTGGCCTCAGGAACATTGAGGGCTGCTCTCCCAAAAAGCTCATCATGGTGCTGACAGCATTCCTCTGTCAGCACCTCCAGCTCCCTCTCAGAAAATTTGAGTTTTCTTTTTCATGGGGTTCCCTCCATGGCAGCTGCTGTTTGTTCTGTGTGAAGACTGGCAGTTATAAAAGGGTGTGGTCCTCCCTCCTCCCAGGTGTATTAGTAATCTTCCTGGCTGTGATGTCATCATCATGTGCCAGGAAGTGTTTCCAGAGTGTTCTGGTGTGCTTTCTGGAGTGTTCTGCTGCACCTGCAAGCAATTTTCGAGGTAATCGCAATTTGCGACATCTACTCGCTAATTGCGAGTTCGTTTTTTGCACACTCGCAAAAAGCGACCTCGCAGTCTGCGGACTCGCACAATGCGTTGCGAGTCCGGCTGCGAGTCGCAAAATCGGATCGTTTTTTTTTCTGGCATTCCAAATTGCGACTCGCATTTTGCGAGTCGCATCAACTCGCAAAATGCGAGTTGCAATTTTTATTTTTGCTGCATCTGGCCCTATATTATGCCATCTGTGCATTGTGCACCCTCATGTTTGGACTGGCCTATTGGCAATGTTTGATTGTATATGGTTATTTATTTATATATTTATATTTTTTAATATGCATACATCTGGGACGCTGAGCATTTGGTCCCAAAGTTACATCTTTGTCTTGCCTTTCATTCCTCACACCTTGCCTGCTTTCTTTTGTGTGTGAGTGTGTTTTGTGTGTTGTGGTTGTGCTTCCACATGGGTCTGGGCTGCTTGTGTGGGTGTGTGCTTTGCATTTGTTCCACTATGATGGTCGGGTACGGTGTGTTGGGCATGTCTGTGTTCAGGACATGTATTTGTGTTGATATTGTGTGCTTTGTTAGTGTTGGCATTTCTTATTTGGTTTGTGGTGTGCCCTCGTGTAGTTGTACTGTGTACGTGCATGTGTGTGGTGACTGGTATGTCTGAAGAGCTGTGTGATGTGTTTGCGTTGTGTGATGTATGGCTCGTTGTATACCTGTGTGTATTGGTACAATGGTGTTGTTACGTTGTGTTTGTGTGTATTGTGTGGTGGGGGTGTGTGTTGTGGAGTGTTGACGGTGCATGTGAGATGTTGCAGTTGTTATGTAGTTGTGTACTTGGCTGGTGTTGTGTGTTGTCGTGTTCGACAGTGCGGTGCTGTGTGTGTGTGTGGCTCGGTGTGTGTTTTGGTAATGTGTATTGGCCATGGTGTGTGTGCTGAGTCTGTGCATGTGCGCATGTGGCTTTGTGTGATGTCCCTGTCACTGTATGAGTACGTGTATGTGTCACCATTGCCACCCGTATCAGATGTGTATGTTGTGTGTGCGTCGCGACCTTGGCATTATGCGACAGTGACAGGTACTCACGGTTGCTGTTGTCGTTGATGAGTCTGGAGTTGATGGGCGAGCAAGAGGAAGCTGTCCATTTCAGGTTCCATGGCAGCTCCAGATGGGTATGGCTTCCTAAAGGTGAGTGTCTCCTTTTATACTATTGGCTTCTGCCAGGGTTTCTGCGGTGGTGCAACCGCGGCAAAAACCTTGGTGGTGTGCAACTTTGTAATCTGTTCGGCGGAATCGTGATCTCTGCCAGCCTAAAGGTGCCTCCCACCGTCCATGGCGGCCTGACCGCACTGGTCGTGAAGCTGGTGAATTGGCTGTATTCTGTAGTGTGGACTGCCATGGTCATAATTTGGCAGTCTTCTCTGCCAGCCTGTCAGTGGTACGACTGCTGCCGCCAACATGGCGGTCTTGGACTCACCAAACTCGTAATGACCCACCTTTATGTCCATTTTCAACACAATGATTCAACAAGGCAATAGTATCTTGCCTGCATGCTTCCTTTGTATTTGAGGCAACTAAAAGATCATCATTGTACTGAACTAATGCTGATTGGAAAGGCATTTCCAATGATTCCAAATTCTTTTTCAACCTCTGATTAAATATTGACGGCGATTCTGCAAAGCCTTGTGGAATTCCACACCAGGAATATACATGATTGCAGAATTTAAAACAGAAAAGAAATTGGCTATCCTCATGTAAAGGCACTGAGAAAAATGCAGGTGACAAGTCCACCACCGTGAACCATTCTGCGTCACATGAGATCTGAAACAAAATCACTGCTGGATTAGGTATCACCTGACAACATTTGACCACTATGTCATTAATTTTCCTCGAATCTTGAACAATTCAAAATTTCCCTCTTTTTCGGAAACCCATAATAGGAGAATCACGTGGGCTGCTCAGCATTTTTTTAGAACTCCCTGCTTCACAAAATCTGCAATTACAGGAGTAACTCCTTCAATTATATCTGGTGCCATATGATATTGTGGAGTTCGTGGAAAAACTACATTAGGTTTAAATGTGGCTTTAACTGGTTCAATTGTACCGTGTAGATCAATTGGCAGGGCTTGTACTGTAAATGCAGGATAGAAACTAATCAGTGAAAATTCTTCATTAACAGAATCATATTCAATTGGCCTAGATAAATCATCATCATTATTAGTCTGAATGGCAATTCCAACATTTGTACGGCAATCGAACATTTTGTTTTGCACAATAGGAGGAATAGTAAGGAAACTGGACTTGAGTCACAGACTACAAATTTGTGTAAACCTTAAAAATTGCCAAGCTTAACAAGAATCAGTTTAGTAATCAGGTTTGTCAGGAATGGATTTGGAACTCCTACAATCTGTACTGTTGTTCTAGGAAGTGGCATGTTAGGAACTTCTGCAGTTCTTATTGTAGAGCGTATAGCTCCTGTATCAACTAGGAATGAAACATCATGACCCATTACTTTTCCATTTACATAAGGACCCTTTTGATCCACATCTAATGAAGCGGCTAACACACATTCGTCTTCATCCGAACTCTCACTGATCAATTCATCATTTGACTCATCCTCACTGTGAATTGTAAACTGTTGTACCATTTGATTACTTTGATTTAACTTTTAACCTGTGTTCTTATGAGGAAGCATTACCTGCTGCTGTGCCATTGGAGCTTGAGGTATCTGAATTTGTTGCTTTGGTATTATTAGCATTTGAGGCTACATTTGCTGTGACTGTGGCACCTGTATCTGTTGCATCGGTTGGGGAGTTTGCATTTGCTGAGGAATCTACATTTGATTATTTATATTCTGGACATTTAAATTAGGACCCCTTATTCTCGGTCCCCTCAAATTTGAAAACAGATTGTTTTCATTCATCTGCACAACACCTTCCTGCATCATCATTGGACCTTCCAGTTTTTATTGCCCAAGGCCTCCACAAGTGTGACAAGGTAACATCCTTTTCATTGTCTGCATATCACCTGGATTTACAATTGTATGCAAATCAAAGTCACGGTTTACATTTCCATATCTACCATGACCTCTACCGCTTGCCTGGCCCTGATTTTCAAACACCTGCATATTTCCCTGTTGTGGAAAAACTTCCTGCATTCCTGATTGTTCAGCTTTAATCTGCATCACCATTGCCTTTTCCTTCAATTTCTTCTGCTTCATTTCAGTCTCGTCAGTACAGTATTTAGCAAACTGTAATACTTCATTAACCGGTTTTGCTTGCCAGCAAATCAAATGACTCTTAAGCATCTAGCTAATTTCAGGTCCCAACCGTTCAACAATTCTTAACATAAAAAGAATCATGTCTTTGGGCTCAATTGTTTCTGTACCACTGTAATGTTTAAGTGCTTGTAACAATCTCTCATAGTATGCATGTATAGACTCTTTTGCTTCCTGTGCTGTCCTATTGATTCTCTGCCAATCAATACTTTTAGGAGAAAATCTTTTTTTTTTTTAATTCAGTCACTTTATAATAATATTTCATTACATCAGGAGGTGGTGCACCTGCAACTTGATCTCGTGGAAGCTCTCTTGTTGGCCAGTCAACACCACTTTTGCATTCAACCCACACATCAGCTTGAACCACTATTTCCAACAGGGTATTCAAATCCTCCTACAGGCATTTTGTGATTTTCACAAATCTATTTGTTTGCTGGTACCATTCTACTGGTTTCTCTCTCAGTCTTGGGTAGTCATTTGCAAATGACAAACTATCACTCCTGCTCCAAGGGGCATGTACATAATTCTCTCCAGGTATTTCTCTCATAGGTAATATCTTTACTGGATTATCAGTCTGCTGCTCATCAACATTTGAATTTACAGACTCCTTTTTTTCTTATTTATTTTCTTAATCCATCTGCCATCCCATTTGTCTAATGTTCCCCATGTTTGAATATTCTGAATTAATTCCTTAATATGAATTTTCATTCCTGGTATTCTCATGTTCTCAATATCTTTTAAATCAAATGAACTTCTTTTTAATGGCTTTGGTTTCTCAATTTCTATTTCATATTTCTCTGAAAATTCTGATAATTTCTGATGTGCCAATCCTGCTCTGTTAGTAATATTTGTACACAGGAAGCATAACTCATCTTCATTATTTGAGTAAATTCTATTTAATTCAAGTGTCCCCTCAATCATTTCACTGAATTCTAATTTGTCTTGCCAGGATCAATGATTGTCCCCTTTCAGCAATTGTTTTTGCTCCACTCATTTTTCCAGCCAGTTTGTTAACTGCTGAGCTGTCAAACCGTGTAATGAGGCATTATTATTTACATTGAGCACACTCTGTGGAGTAATACATGGAGTCTCAGGGATCACCAGAAACAAATTTGAATTGAAATCTGACTTTCCTAGGATAATTTAAATCAGTTAATGGACCAGGCTTGTCAAAAGTCTAATTCATTGGAGACATGACTCCCACAGTAACATTGAGTCTCTCCATTTCTGCATTTGAATTAAAAAAGTTTTGTACATTGCTAGCGCAGGTGTTTTAATACAAATGATTAATGAGTGTTCATGTATTCTGAGTAATGGATTTGTGCTGAAAATATAATAACGTAGAAAAATAATGCACACATTTGAAAATGTGATTACGAGTGGCCACCAATGTTCACAAAGTATACTTATTAATAGGCTAATACTATGAAATGTTGAATATATCTTTGACTAATGTAGTAATATGTCATATTTAAGGTTATGTATTATGTATTAGCCTTATTAATTGTAGGCCTTAATTTAGCTTGTGTCTTGGCCTATTTGCCAAGCCTCATGTCAAGCCATATTTCTTAATGTTTAATAAATGGCTGTCCTAGAGAGTTAAACTGTGATTTTCCATTCTATTGTTTAAATGTGCTCATAGCTGAAATCTTTTTCTCATGAGAACCGACTGCTAGAAGATGCTGTTCTTGCTAACGTAACATTTTGTGTGTATTGTGTGTGAGAATGACTTTCTCAGGAGGAGAACAATGAAGACACTGACTGGAGTAGAAGCTGCAACAATATTGTTACCTGACAAGCCAGATGATGAGGACATTGCAGGACAACCAATCAACGACATGTGAACGGAGTAGTAGTAGAATTCATAGATTTGGAGTTTTAGTTTGAACATGCGATACCTTGACCAATAGGGATTTGGGAAATAGTTTTAGTGATTTTAATTTACTGAGACTGCACTGAGGGAAGACAGGTTCATTGCCCATTTTTTTGCTGGCCGAAAGATCAATATTTTCTTGTGGGTCTTGACAAGAGACATGCATAACTTTATTGCTTAAAGATTTTGCGTTTTCTGAACTTGATGCTGAATCCTGATGCCTTGCTGATTGACTGATGTCCTGAGGATGAAGGCTGACTCAGCTTGCTGATCCACACTGAGGATAGGTATTATGAATTAGAATGTTGATTATCATGAATATTAGCTTTTTCTTTCTAGGTAACAACTGCACTGTTTTGATAGAGCCATAGTTTGATGTTTTTCCAAATTCGTGTTGCTAAATTGTTTTGCATGAAGCCCAACATGCTGATGCTAATCGGGTGTTAGTTAAGGATCCTCACTAATGAAATTCTGCTAAGAGGGAATAATGCTTGATGGATTTCTCTGCTGAACTCGAATGTATGTGATCACATCGACGCAGTTGACCTTGTTGTTAATCTGCACCATAACCTTAAAATGTTTCGTAGACAAGCTTTGATTAGATTTCATTTGTTCCTCCGCTTTGAACAGCCAGTATTGTTACTGTATGTGTTTCATTTGATTTTGAGATTAATGTACATGACCTTAGCATTGTTATTATATGGAAATAAATATTCTAGCTTTTACTAAAAGATGTGGTTATTCATGACTGAAAGGTCATGGTGCATGAATCGATTATTAATGTTATTGATTATTGTTGATATTGTGTATTGGTTATTGATTATTGATCTGCATGTACTAGAATTATGGTGGGAACATCCTAATTACGAGTCAAAAGGTTCATCGACCTATTTGCGTCCCCTTGTAAGTTTACTTATTAAGGTCAGACGCGCTAACAGTGATGGTAGCAGAGGTAATGGTTAGTCTCCTTAAGAGCTCATCATAGATGTCCGGTATGGAGTAACAGGTGTTACCAGAGATAGTATCAGAGGTAATTAGTTGTCTCCTTAAGAGCTTACAATAGATGTCCAATATAGAGTATCCGGTACCGACAGAGGCGATAGCAGAGATATTACTGAGATTTGGATTTTATTTTTCAATGATGTTAGTTGAAGAGAAAATGTTTCCCTAAGTCCAGAAATGACTTTCCCAGAACCTCGGATCTTGCTAATGGTGGTTTGAAAATGTTCTTGGCATTCTACTGACAGTGTGAATGAAGTAGGTTGCTCTTGAACAGCTTATGCAAATCGCTGGTGAATTGTGAGGTTTGTGAGGGTTTAGAAGGTTTATGTACTCCAATAGAGGTTGTAGAAGGAGAGTGCATACTCCACAGTGTAAGAAAAGGGAAGTTGTCGAACTTCACATGTGTGTGTAACTTTGTGTTAAAGAATTGTCCATGTGGTTGTTGATGTACAGACCCTGCGTGGTCAAAGACTCCGAAGTATATTGAAAAGTGTATGAGACATTTGGTTTTATGTTGTAATAATTTGTCTGGTTTAGTAGGTTGATTGGGTGTGATCAACAAGTCAGAGTGTGAGTCGAAATGAGTGAAATAAAATTTCAGCTGAGATCTGGCATGTCCTATGTGCACTAGGACAGACCCACTGATCAGTTGAGAGTAAAATTTGAGGGTCAAATTTTGCTTGCGAATCTGGGAGACTGAGAAAGAAGGAGTAGCTGAAAGTGCGGGAAGAGCTGTCAGTGAAAAATCAAAAAAGTTTTTGAAGCAATTGTGTTACCTTTCCTGTAGTAAACCAGCAGATTTGGTTTTAGTTTTTTGATTAGTGCTCACAATTTTTGCATGAGTTTTGTGTGAATAGGAGTTTGGGAGGACAAGCTGAGTGTGATGTCATTGGAGCCCCACTGGGATAGGTCGTTTAGTGAGAAGGGTCACGCACGGATTGGCAGCCATCTGTGAGAGGCAATTGGTTGAGAAAATAGGTGAAGAGAATTCTGGGATTAAAAGTCACTTCCTGATTTGATTTGAATAACAAAAATTTCAAAAAAGATTACAGTTTTCAAAGCTTTAAAGAGTGCTTTAAGGGGAAATACATATATTACAATGGGTATAGGCGAGGCTACACCACCAGAATGTACACCAGCTTACATTGTAATGGAAGAAAAGGGTGTTGCACCATGTCTTTGGCTAAAGCAGTGGTTCAAAGTGACAGAGAAATATTGGAAAGTTAGCATTTCCTACAAATGGGAAGTTCAATTTGAGGGTTTTGGAGCATTCAAGGATGGTGCTATATGAATCGAAGCCCCTTCCGGGACCAGCACAGTTTGAGGCATTAGCGATTTGGGAGCTGATAGCCAGACAGCAACCACAACAGAAATTCGAGAGGAGGATGAGAAAGGCAGAAAAAACTTTAACAGAGGCTGGGTGGGACAGTGATAAGAGAGTTTGTAGGATGGAGACTTTGCACAGAATTAAGTTGTTTCTGGCAATTACGCAGGACAATGCGAAGGAAGGAAGGAAATCTACTAGAAAGACTAACAGAAGTCTGTCCAAGAGTAGGGAGGCTAGAAAGTCTTCAACAGTGTAGGAAGAATCGGACAATGATGAGTGCTGATCCCACAGCTCTGACACAAGTTAATGGGACAATGGGTCTGATGCAGAGCAATGCTAGCCTGACACAGAATGCGATGCAGAGTGGTCTTAATGTGCCTACTATTCCTGTAGTGCAAAATCAGATGCAACCATCACAGGTTCAGAGAATTTACCCTGATGTGCCCATTATGGAAATGACTTCGAAGTTAATGGTGCCTATGGTACAGGTTTACCTAAGACCGATGTTGGTTCAGACTGAACCAACTCACCTTTTACTGCCACAAGAGCAGCCGCTTGTAGGGCCAAGATTCACTACAGTAACAGGGACACAGTCAGATATGTCTTCAATGATGAATCAGAACATGGGAGTTACTCTCCCACAGAGCGTAAGTGCCAGACCAACCCCAGATGCTGTATCGCTACCTATTACTGTTAGTCCAGCTGTACCCTTATTTGCACAGAAGAAACCTACTGTAGATGAACAGGGAGCAATGCCTCAAAGTATAATGAGTGGAGGACATAATGAAAATGCTCGGGTAGTCTCTCCTGTGGCGCAGACTTTTAACGTATCAAGATCATTGTTAGACCTTAGTCCATTTGTAGCACTTCCAGATACTGTGGCAGGGTGAAACGTAAGTCAAAGTTTGAAATTATTGACACAGCAGACCCCAAATGCAGTTGCACAACAGGTGGCACCAGTCCAAGCCAGTAACATTTTGTTGCAAGGTTTGACAGCTCAGCAGTTGACTAAATGGTTAGACAAGCTGAATACCCTGCAGAGTGCTCCTAAGGAAGAGGAGTGTTTGAATTATGCTAGGCTAAGCATGGAAGCGGGAGAACTCGTTGAGGGAACTATGAATGTGAACAGGTTAGAATCCTAAGTAGAGGCAGAGTTGATATATTTGTGCCCAAAGACTATGAGGGAAGTGAGCAATGTGCATCAGAAACTAGCAGACCTGACAGAGAAGTATGGCATAGAAATAGAGAAAATGAAGCGTTGGAAAATGAGTTACAGATTAGATTTTGAGGCTAAAGATTTTGGACACATAAGATCTGCTGGAATGAAGGCACATCTTAAGGAATTGCTTCAAAGTTGCCAGATCTGGGGAGCATTAGACAAATGGGAAGGCAGATGGGTAAAGAAAAGAGACAAAAGAAAAGGGGATTCTGTGGAGCTGACTGCAGATGTGCAGCAGGATAAAGATCCAGTCAAACCTTTAGCAATAAGAGAGATTCCAGGAGGGAATTCTGTTCTTGTCCCTTGGAGCAGAAGTGACATTCTGTCATTTACAAATGATTATCCAAGATTGAGAGAGAAGCCAGTAGAGTGGTATCAGCAGACAGACAGGTTTATGAAACTTGCGAAGTGCCTGTGGGAGGACTTGAACACATTATTAGAGATAGTGGTTCCAGCTGATCTGGGGATCGAATGTAAGAGGAGTGTACATTGGCCTACAAGCGAACCAGAGAGAGACAAAATAGAAGTGCACCATCTCCAGAGGTAATAAAGTATTAATATAAAGTGATTTATTTTTTTTAAACAATACTTTCGCCCAAGAATATTGATTGGCAGAGGATTGACAGGACAGCTAAGGAAGCAAAGGAGTCAATACATGAATATTATGAGAGACTGTTGCAGGTGTTCAAGCATTACAGTGGTACGGAGACAATTTAGGTGAGATACATGATTCATTTTGTGCTCTGATTTGTGGAAGGGTTGAGACCTGAAATTAACCAGATGATTAAGAGTCATTTGAATTGCTGGCAAGCAAAGACGATTGAAGAGGTGTTGCAGTATGCGAAATACTGTAGTGATGACATTGAAATTAAGCAGAAAAAGTTGAAAAAGAAGGCGATGGTGATGCAGATTAAAGCAGCTCAAACGGGAATACAAGGGAATTTTCTGCAACAGTTACCACACCAGCAGCAGGGAAACATGATGTTTTAGCTGCAGATGAGAGGCAGAGGTCGTGGAGGTAATGTGAATCGTAGTCCAGACTTGGGTACTCTAGGGGTTCAGAATGATGTGCAGGGAATGAAGAAAATATTGCCATGTCATGTTTGCAGAGCAGTTGAACATTGGAAATGGGAGTGTCCGATGATGGTGTAGGAAGGTGTCGTTCAGCAGAGTAATGACATCCTATTCATTCCAGAACAGGAGAGGGCCGAGAGTGAGAGGTCCTAATCCAAATTTTCAAAATAATGTGAATCAAGTGCAGAATTTTCAGCCCATGTAGCAGGTGCAAATACCATGGTTACAAATGACACAGTTGCAGCCAATGCAACAGCAGGTTCCCATGGTACCTGGACAGCAAATTCAAATACCTCAAGCCCCAGTGGAACAGCAACAGATGATGCTTTCTCAACAGGTCACGGGTCAGAGGCTTAACCAAAGTAATAACACACTTCACCAACTCCCGTTGTACAGTGAGAATGGAATAAATGATGATTGGATGAGCGACAGTTCAGATGAGGAGCCATGTGTGCTTGCAACTTCCTTAGAAGTAGATCAGAGAGGTCCCTATGTGAAGGGAAAGGTTATGGGTCACAGAGTTTCATTCTTGGTTGACACCACCGCTACATGCTCTACAGTGAGAAGTGCAGAAGCTCCAAACTTGCTCCTTTCAGGTAGAACAGTTCAGATTGTGGGAGTAGCGAATCAGTATTTGACCAAGCCTATTACTGAACCAGTTCAGGTTAAGATTGACAACTTTCAGGGATTGCACAAATTTGTTGTCTGCGATTCAAATCCGGTATCCCTACTGGGAAGCGACTTGCTGTGTAAAAGAAAATGTTTGATTACTTGTTCAAATGATGGGATTGAGATTCAGACAAATAGTGATGATGATGAAGATGACCAAACCACAAAGATAGAAGGTGAAACTTCAAGGGAGGAGTACCCTCTGATTGAATTTTTCCTGATGTTCACTGTGAAAGAGCTTCATCCTGATTTGCAGGGAACAGTTAAGGAAAAAGTGTGGGATTTGTCAGGAAAAGAAGTAGGTCTGATAAAGGGAGTTGAGCCAGTTAAAGTTACTATAAAGCCAAATGCAGTTTTCCCCAACTTCTGCAGCACCACATGCTGCAAGATGTCCTTATGAAGGTCGCCCAGATAATTGCAGACTTTGTAAAGTAAGGGGTTTTGAAGGAATTATTGAGCAGTCCATGCAATTCACAATAATGCCTTAGCAAAAGCCCTGCGGGAAAGTTTGAATTGTCCAGGATTTGAGAAAAATAAATGATATTGTGGTGAAATGTTGTCCTGTGGTCCCAAATCCAGCTGTGATAATGTTTCAGATTCCATGTGATGTGGAGTGGTTCACTTATTGATTTGTCGCAAACCAGCTTTTTTGTGCCTCTTCATGAGGAATGCAAATGTCTCTTTTGTTTCAAATTTTTGGATTGAGTTTATTGTTGGTGCAGAATTCCTCAAGGGTTTTCAGAATCACCTTCCATATTCAATCAGCTCTTGAAAAAGAATTTGAAGTCGTTGGAATTGCCTTTCCAATCAACCTTGGTGCAGTACATTGATGACTTGTTGATTGCGTCCAAAACCAGGGATGAGTGCAAGTATGATACGATTGCCCTGTTGAACCATTTGGGTAGGAATGGTCACAAAGTGTCTCCGCTTAAGTTGCAATACTCTCAGAAAGTCGTGAATTACTTGGGTCACCAGATTGAGAAAGGATCAAGAACGATATCCAGAGAAAGGATTACAGCCATATTGCAGATAAATCCCCTGACCACACAGAGAGATGTCAGGATGTTTCTAGGGATGAAAGACTATTGTCGCCAATGGATTCCAATTTTTTCAGTTATTTCGAGACCATTGAGGAAACTGACTCATAATGAAGTCACTCCAATAGTGTCAGGCCAGTCTGAAATGAAAGGGTTCACTTAATTGAGAAAGTCTGTTCAAGGCTCCAGCTTTGGGTATGCTTGACTGCACGAAACCTTTCACATTGTTTTGTCATGAGTGTGATCCATGTTTTTTGTCTGTCTTGACCCAGGTCCATGAAGGTGTGAAAGGCCCAGTAGCATATTTTTCAGCTACTTTGGACCCAGTTGCTGCAGCCTTACCAGACTGTTTGCATGCAGTTGCAGCGGTTGGTCAAAGCCTTACCCAGTGTGAAGACATTGTGAAGGGACATCCCCTGACTGTAATAGTCCCTCACTCTATTGGAATTCTACTTACAAGGACAAAAACCCAATATTTGACAGGTGCGAGGATGACCACATATGAAACGAGTATTCCAGGGTCACCAAATGGGTCATTGAAAAGATGTATAGTGCTGAAACTGACAACCTTACTCCCAAATGAAAATGTTGAAATTGAGCAAGTGGAAGATGTTGAGCATGATTGTCTTGAAGTAATTGATTTGTGCACAAAACCAAGACCTGACATTAGTGATGCCCGATTGGAAAAAAAAATGACCAAATTATCTTTGTTGATGGTTCCTGTCGGAGAGACAATGCAGGCACACTGAGAGCAGCATATGCTGTGTGTACAATTACTGGTATTTTGGAAGCTTCTTAGCTCTGAGGAGTGTATTCTGCCCAAGTAGCGGAACTGGTAGCCCTTACTGGAGCGTGCCATGTTTCTGCTCAGCTTAAAGTTACAGTCTGTACGGATAGCCAGTATGGATTTGGAATAGTCCATGATTTTGCCCAGTTGTGGTCAGAGAGAGGTTTCATGACCTCTTCTGGTTCACCAGTGAGAAATGGTGAAAGGATTAAAGAACTGTTACATGCTAGTGAAATGTCTGAAAAGATTGCCATGGCGAAATGCATTGCACAGCTGAAGTCGCAAGACTTTGTATCATTGGGAAATGGATATGGGGATCAAGTCACAAGGTTTTGCGCATTACACTGTATATCGTTCAAAGATAAGTGGGAACTGTTACCTGAAGAAGACAAAACATATCCAGGTTTTGCATTGAAAGTAATTGACACCTTGGAGACATTGAAAACATTGCAGAATAATGTTCACAAGGAAGAATAACGTTCAAAATGAAATGTGTGCAAAGGCAAGATGAATTGTGGGTTTCAGAAGAGGGTCAATTGGTTTTGCCAAATAATCTGTTGTCTCTAGTGGCTAGGTACTATCATGGTCAAGCACATACTGGAAGGGATGCCATGATTCCTTTGTTCAAATATAATTGTTTCAACCCAAAGTTTAGACAGGTTGCTGAAGCAGTTTGCCATCGTTGTGTCACTTGCCAACAATTGAACGCAGGGAAAGGGACAGTCGTTAATTTGAGCCACATTGGAAGAGCAGGAGGTCAATTCAGCAGGATGCAGGTGAATTTTATTGATATGTCTGTGTGTGGAGGTTTTAGATATGTGTTGGTGATTGTTTGCATTTTTAGTCACTTGATTGAAGCTTACCTTACATAAAAAATGATAGTCTCACAGTAGCAAAACTACTGCTTAGGGAACTGATACCGCATTTTGGGTTTCGATCTCTTTAGAATCAGATAGGGTAACTCACTTCAACAATGAAGTAATTAGATTACTATGTGCAGCATTGAACATTGAGCAGAAGTTGCATTGTAGTTACCGCCCTAAAGCATCAGAACTAGTGGAACAGATGAATGGTACCTTGAAGTCAAGAGTTGCAAAGATGTGTGCATCCACGAATTTCAAATGGTGTGACACATTGCCTTTAGTTTGATGTCAATGAGAAACACACCTGACAGAAAGACAGGACTGTTGCTGCATGAGATCCTTATGGGCCGAGTCATGAGGTTGCCAGCAGTGCCTGCAAATGCACTTGTCAACATTACAGATGATATAGTGTAGGGCTACTGCAAAGGTCTGGCTGATGTGGTTCGCTCTTTTTCTCAGCAGGTGGAAGCCACCACACTGCCACCGATCCTTGAGACAGGGTACAACCTGACAGCTGGAGTCTGGGTTGTGTTCCGGAAACACGGGAGGAAAACGTGTTTGGAGCTTCTCTGGAAGGACCATTCCAGGTAGTTCTGACAACTACCACAGCTGTTAAGTGCACTGGAATTCCGAATTGGATCCATGCCTGTCACATGAAGAAAATGGCATGTCCACTGGATCATGAGGAAGAAGAGTTGTTGAGAGTACCAACAACAGTGAAACAAGTCTCAGGGACGGAAAGAGAACAAAGAGGAACTGAGACCGGATCTGAGCCCATTGAGAACGGTCCAGTCACTCCTGTGAGAGACGAAGGAAAAGACCTCCAGGAGGGTGAAGGAGAGCTTATTTCAATTGAGGCAGTAGGACAGCCTAGTCAGAAGAAGGCTTTCCCAGAAGCAGATGATCTTGAGAGACAAACAGAGCAATTGCTAGACCCAGAGGGGAAAGGAGTTGAGGTGGATCAAAGTCATTGTGATCTGACTCCTGAACCTGTTGAAGGGCTGTCAAGACAAAACACAGCAGAACAAGGGGAAGTTTCAAGTTCGATTCTGAAGAGAACACTGACAAAAGGTCCACTGAAAGGAGCTAAGTGGCCGGAATTGCAAGGAAAGGGGAAGGTAGTGGTTGTTGAGACAACAATCAAGGAAGAAAAAGTAAATACAATAAGGAGAGAAGATCTAAGTGAAGGAGAATTGAAAGGTTATCTTAAGTTGAAAAGAAAGAGAATAGCAAGTCGAGGATACACAGGTCCAGAATGGGCGTATGCAACTACAAGTGAATGGCAGCAAGAATTTTTGTCTTTTTGTTTTGATAGGGACATTCCCGGTTAGTATTTTGGCACCTGAAGGAAGCTGATGAACCGAACTGTTGAAACAATTTGAGAGAACATTTTTGAGAAAGACACTGTTGGAAATAACCAGAAGCGACATCGATTACCTGATTTGACTTTTGAAACCGGATTTTGACAAGCTGCTTACTGATTTTGACAAGGGATCCTGGAAGTGAGACTGAAAGCTGTAAATAACTGCTGAAAGAAGTGTTGTTTGCTTTTGATTTTTGTTGCAGTTTTTTTTTTTTCTGCTTTCTGATTCTTTACGGATCACGGGTAACATTAGTCAGCAGGGTAGGAATACTAGGTGCTGTAAATATATGAGTATTAGTTTGGCGATTATGTGTGGGATATTGTTTGTGGTGTTGATAGTGGGTATGTCTGTTCTTGATAAGAGTGAAGCCAGCCATACTTCTGCTTTTGAGACAACTACTGCACTAAGAGCAATAGAAAGGTTTAGGTTAGACAAGAAGTATTTGCATGGGGATACTAATGTGTAAGGAGAACTTTCTTCTAATGTCTTCTATCGCTTGTTGAGTGAGCATGTTGAGACAATGGATGCGAGGAATTATTATGCGTGTAAGATTCCATCATCAGTTGAGGAAGGAGTTACGTACCATAGTTTGCCTTTACCATATGGAATAAGTTGTAGTCTGCTACTAACAAGATTCTATAACCAGGAGTACATTCAGTACTTTTACTTAAACTATGACATGGTGTTTTCGGTTGTCCCTATAATTAGGTATCTGAGTAGAGTAGCTAAGGAGAACGACATAGTATTAGTTAGATGTTTCTTTGAACCTACATTGATGTTTGGCACAGCTTATGCGCACAGGAATAATCTGACATGCTTGCTTACACCTTTAGAGAAAAGCTTCTTAGATCATACAGATGACAGGAGAAAGGCATTAAAGGAAAGTTGGAAAAAGGCTTAAAGAAAAGGACTTACAGAAATGATTATGCTTATAGTACAATTAAAATACCAGGGAAATTAGCTTTAGATGAGGAACACATAGGGACATGTAGACGGGTCTCCACAACCGCGTCTTGCACCTCCTCAGGCTGGCGCCTTTCGCGCGCCTCCCTCGAAGAACTTCTGCGTTCCCATGGTATCATGGGAACGCCTCCAGGCGCTTCGGTCCCGGATTTCCGGGTTTCCCAAACAAAAGAAAGGACGGACTGGAGAGAGGAGGAGGAGGAGTTTCCACCCGAGAGGTGGAAGACGGAGCCGAGAGAGACGCCGAGCGCTGAGAAGGAAGTGAACAGACCGGAGATGATTTCCGAGCCCCGCAGAGAAGATCCAAAAGGAAGCCAAGACTCGGAGGCCTGCACTTCCCGCCACGACCCTGGAGGGTCGCGGCTCACCAAGGTACGGTCCTTATTAGGACGCCGACAACCTAGTGTTTATTTCAAAGCACAAGGGAGGGGGGTTGGAGAAACGAGGTGAGGGACAGACGAGTGCCAGGGAAAAGGGGAGCACTGAGAACAGAATTAGAGAGTGAATCCTTGGGCAGAGCACTAAGGGAGAGAGCCTGTCACGAGTACCCAAAACCTCTCACCCCTCACTACCGGGCACTATCTTTCTACCCCTCCACCTCTAACTCAAGAGTACCCTCCCTTCCTGCATGCCAAACACTAAGACCCGCACAAAAAACCCACAACCGACTTACCTTTGTTGTACTCCTGTGTTCTTTTTCCGGTACCAACGGGGAGACTGCGTGAACTGACGCCCTCCAGCCCTAAAAAGAAGATAAAGAACAGAGGACTTTAAAGACAAGGAAGAGTCAACCGGAATTGATATTACCACCGTACCTTTACATTACCTTTAGCTTCACCTTCCTAACTCTTTAATAAAAATTTCACCACCTACATACGGCTCAGGGTCCTCTGTACCGCCGATAACCTACCACAGGACACTTTGTATATACAGGCCTAAATCACTCACTGACACTTTATTTGTGGATATGAGTGAATGTAAGCATGTGTTTTTGTTTCAGAGTAAATGGACGTTCATGTTGAATGGACAGCATCCCACGATTCCTGGGATATATTATATCTGTGGTCTTAATGCTTATTACCGGTTTCCAAGAGGATGGTATGGGACATGTTATCAGGGGGATAGTTTTCCCAAAGACCTATCAAATGGATGATTTGAAGAAGTTTCCGAAAGTGGCTGAATTATATCATACGAGACAGAGGATAAAGTCCTTTTCTTGTATAGTGGAAGATATATTTGGAGCAATGATTCCTTCAGTGGGAGTCATTCTGGTTTCAATAAAGATGTGTAAGTTGTCTACTATTGTGGATAACATGCTGACAATTTTTTCAGGGGCCATACTCCTGATGGATACTGAATTAGTGCCAACATCAGGGCAGTGCGCGCTCTACGGGTGACTGGAACACAAAAATCCAACATTTATGAAATAACGTAATCCATGCATTATGTTGCTATGCTGTTGTTTAACCTTTTGCATTGCAGAGTTTAATCCTGAAGACTTATATTCAAGGTGCTTGTAAATACTGTTCATTTGCAATGTATTGCTGCAGACTTTCAGAGTGTGTGAGGGTGTGGTCCCTTTCCAGGGCCTTCTAGAAGCTTTCTCTGCAGCATGATCGGGTGTGGTTTGTGGGCTGGGCCAGACTCCATATAAGAGAGCCAGCCCAGCTCCACGTGCTCATTATTCAGAGGTCCCGGTGCAGAGCAGCAGCAATTTCTTGAGCTCCTGTTCTGGAGGCCTACGTTTGATCTTCCAGGCCTTGTCCTTCATTGTATTGGTGATCCTTGATCAGGGCGGTAAAACGGAGGTCGGGCTGGGCCCCCTATCCCATTTTCGAAGGCATTCGAGTTCTTGGGCCTAATTTTCATATTGGGGGATTTTTCCTTGTGCGTGTGAATGTGCTCTTGGTTTCTGGCATTTACATGTTGACATTTGAATCGGCAAGACGCGCGGTTCATTCCTGGTGTTTAACTCTTGATACTCATTGTGTGCTACCATTTCTTGGCAGTTACATGGTTGCATTCGAATCGTCAAGACGTGAGATTCATTCCTTGTGTTTAACTCTTGATACTCATTGTGCGCTACCATTTCTTGGCAGTTACATGGTGGCATTCAAATCGGCAAGACGTGAAATTCATTCCTCGTGTTTAACGCTTGATACTCATTGTGTGCTACCATTTCTTGGCAGTTACATGGTGGCATTCGAATCGGCAAGACGTGCAATTCATTTCTTGTGTTTTACTCGTGACACTCATTGTGCCCTACCATTTCTTGGCATTTACATGGTAGCATTCGAATTGGCAAGACACGCGATTAATTTCCTTGCATTTAACTCTTGATACGCATTGTGCGCAAGCATTTCTTGGCATTTACATGGTGACACTCGAATCAGTAAGACCTGCGATTCATTCCGTATATTTAACTATTGATAATTATTGTGCGCACCCATTTCTTGGCATTTACATGGCGGCATTCGAATCGGCAAGACGTACGATTCATTCCTGGCAATTAAAACTTTGATAATCATTGTGCGCGACCATTTCTTTGCATTTACATGGTGGCAATCGAATCGGCAAGACGCGCAATTCATTCCCGCATTTAAAACTTGATGTTTCAGATCGCTTGCAGTGTGCGTGATCATTTCATGGCATTTGCCTATTCTTGTTGAAATCAGCAGTGTGCGCAATTCATTTTTTCTGCATTTAAAACTAAGTTTTAAAAATTCTAGATGATGCATTATATGTGCATAATAAGTCCTTAATACAATTCCTATTGTGTTCCAGGAAACGTTCAGGTTATTTTTTGTCCTCATGCAAAAAGACCATGTTTTGATTTTGAAAACATAATTCTAGAAGGTTCTTCTATTCCTAGTCAATGTGTAACATTTCATCAATAGTTTCATTGAGAAGTTGTATTATTCATTCTTGATTCCTTCCTAGGTAACTAGATGTCTTGAGGCCTAGTAATTTAGGGCCAGATGTAGCAAAGTAACATTTTGCGAGTTGCAAATTGCGAGTCATACCGACTCGCAATTTGCAACTCGCAAAATGTTATGCAGAAAGATGTCTCAGACACCTTCTGCGACTCGCTATGAGGTCGCAAAGACCCACCTCATGAATATTAATGAGGTGGGTCACATTTTGCGACCCCATAGCGAGTCCATGCACTCACAGGGATGGTGGCCGGCTGGAGACAGCAGACCTCCATGTCTGTGACTGCTTTTTTAATAAAGCAGTTTTTTTTTTCTTTTTGCAGCCCGTTTTCCTTAAAGGAAAACGAGTTGCAAAAAGAAAAACTTCTGAAACCATTTGGTTTAGTTTTTTTCAGAGTAGGCAGTGGTCCATAGGACCACTGCCTGCTCTGAAAAAAGAATTTTGTCAGCATTCACAAAGGGGAATGGGTCCCATGGGGACCCCTTCCCTTTTGCGAATGAGTTACCACCCACTTCAAGTGGGTGGTAACTGCGAGTTGGTTTGCGACCGCATTCGCGGTCACAAAGCAACTCAGCATGGCGATGCGGTCGCAAATAGGAAGGGAACACCCCTTCCTATTTGCGAGTCGCATCCCCAAATTGCGAGTCGGTACCGACTTGCAATTTGGGGATGTGCATCGCGTTAGGCTGTTTGCATGCCGCAAACTGCATTTTTCGCAGTTTGCGACATGCAAACAGCTACCTACATCTGGCCCTTAGTCCCTTCTTAAGTTATCCATGGTTATAGTATGGCAATGCTTAGAATCCTAGTCTAGTAAATGTCAATGTGATATAATCTTGATATTGTGTGTTTTAACCTTTTGTTTACTACAGGTCTCCTTCCCAGCTGTTCCCATCCTAATCCCCTTTTCCCCCGCTTGGACTCTCTCAGTCTCTGTGATTTATCTATCAGAGTCTTGGAGCTGTCTAGTGGTGGACATGTTGGGAACGTGCGCAGACCCCGAGGATCTGACCTCCCTGACAGAATAGTGAGCCCACAGATGAATTATCCTCCTGGTTTGCGTGTGTTCTCAGCATGGCCACATTGGACGAGCTAGTCAAGGTCATCACGCAGCTCCAAGCAGAGGTAGTGTCATCAAAAGATATAGCAGCCAGCCTAGCTGAGAGAGTGAGTCAGTTACAGAAAAGGTAGAGAAGAAGGAGCAAAATCCCTTAGGTGTGTCTTGGCCTGGTCCTTCTTCTCAGGCTTCTGGAGGTAATCCTCCTACAAACATTTCCCTCAACGTTGCTTTGGCCATTCCCCTAGCCCCTCCAGAACATTTCGCAGGCGATCCCTTGAAAGCGCAATCTTTCCTGGTTCAAGTGGAATTACATTTTACCTGCTGACCACACACTTTCCCTGATGACCAATCCAGAGTGGCTTTCTTGTTATCATACCTGACTGGGGACGCAGCTACCTTGGCAATTCCTCTTGTGTGTAAAGACAGTCCCCTGCTTTACAAGTGGAGAAATTTTGTTCATGAGTTTGAACGAGTATTTGATCGTAGAACTGTGACATTGTCAGCAGATCGTAAATTATTAGACTTGCGACAAGGTAACCAGTATTTAGTGTCCTACTTAGCTAACTTTAATCAGCTGGTAGCCGAGACATCCTGGGCTGAAGAAAAACAAGCTGCCTTGTTCTACAAAGGACTCAAGGAGGAGTTAAAAGACATTTTTGCTCAAATAGACCCGCAGCCTACAGAATGTCAAGATCTAATAAACCTCGTTTTGAGACTGGATCATCGTTTAGCAGAACAAAGGGGAACACGCAAAAAGACTGAAAAATATTCCTGGCGTATTCACGATAATAGAGAATCAAGAACCCAGAAAGAAAGAATTCCAGAACCTATGGAAATTGGAACAATTAGGAGGCCTTTGACCAAAGACGAAAAGGACCAACGTAGAAAGAGCGGACAATGTCTTAATTGCGGGCGCAAGGGTCATTTCGCCAAAGAATGTCCAATCAAACCAAAGAGCAAACGAGGTCCTGTCCAGAAACTTGCAGCCAATACACAAGTCGAGCCGGAAAACTAAATCACCCAAGATGTAAAAAAGGGTTGCTCTTGGGTGTCACCGTGGACCCTTCACAGTCTAGACATCTCAAGCTTGGCATGAAAGTTAAAGTTAAAGTAAAGAAAAATAACTATTTCAAGAAGGCCCTGGTAGATTCTGGGGCTACCGGGAACTTTGTTGACGCCCAATTGGTCCGCGCATGGGGGATCCCATGTATCGAGAAGAAGACTCCAGAAATAATACAAGCAGTAGATGGAAAACTCTTGACTGGAGTCCCAGTAACTCTTCAGACTGTCCCTTTGCCGGTGATCTGTGAGGGGAAGAACCAAAGAACCAAACATAAAGAGAAACTCATCCTTGACGTGATCCATGCTCCTCAGTATGGAATTATCCTTGGCTTACCCTGGTTAACTCATCACAATCTTGAGATTAATTGGGCAGAACGGAAGGTCGTGTTCTCTTCAGCTCTATGTAAAGAAAAATGCTTCCAGACGTCTCAAGTAACCAAAGATTGCAATTCTTACATAGCCACTGCAGCGGAGAAAGAAGTAAAGTTGCCCAGACAATATTCATCCTATGAAGATGTATTTGATGAAAAAGAAGTAGAAACCTTGCCTCCTCATAGACCTTATGACTGTGAAATTGATCTAATCCCAGGGGCAATACTCCCCAGCTGTCGTGTATACGGCCTGTCAGAACATGAAAATCAACATTTACGAAAGTATCTAGCACAATTCTTGGAGAAAGGTTTAATCCGCCCTTCTAAGTCTCCTGCAGCCTCTCCTTTGTTTTTTGTCCCTAAGGCGAATGGAGATCTTCGATCTTGTATTGACTATAGGGGTTTGAACAAGGTCACCATCAAGAATAAATACCCCTTGCCCCTGATTCCTGTCTTGCTGCAACAAGTTAAGAAAGCTAAAATCTACACTAAGCTCGGTCTACGAGGTGCTTATCATTTAGTCAGAATGAGAGAGGGCGACGAATGGAAAACGGCGTTCTAGACAAGATATGGTCTCTTTGAATACACCGTCATGCCTTTTGGTCTGTGTAATGCTCCAGCAGCATTTCAATTCTTCCTGAATGATGTTCTTAGAGAGTGTCTCAACATATTTGCAATAGTCTACATCAATGACATTTTGATCTACTGTGACAATGAAAACAAACATGTGCAACATGTCAAGAAAATTCTCGCAGCCCTTCGAAAACACCATTTATATTGCAAGCTAACCAAGTTTGAGTTTCATGTTACCACAGTTGAGTTTTTAGGGGTTATCCTTACCCCTCAAGGTATGGTCATGGCAGAAAAGAAAGTACAAGCTATATCTGATTGGCCCACTCCAAAGACTGGAGATGTACAATGTTTCCTGGGGTTTGCAAACTTTTACCGCAGGTTTATAAACCAATTCTCTCAAACAGTGGCCCCATTCACTACGTTATTGAAAAAGAAGGAAAAAATTGCATGGTTCCCAGAAGCTGATCAAGCCTTTTCAACTTTGAAAGAAGCTTTTTCCACTGCCCCAGTCTTGACACACCCTGATGTGGATCGTCTATTCATAGTGGAACCTGATGCACCAGATGTGGCAATTGGTGCAGTCTTGTCACAACGAAGCAAAGACACTGGCCAACTTCATACTGTAGCTTACATGTCTCGAAAGCTGAACGAAGCCAAACAGAACTATGTCATTGCTGAAAAAGGGCTTTTGGCAATTTGTGATGCCTTTAAAGAATGGAAACATCATTTGTTGGTTGCCAAGTACACTGTCACAGTATATACTGATCATCGCAATCTCCAGTTTATGAGTTCAGCCAGACTTTTGACTCCTCAGCAATAACGCTGGATGTTGTTTTTTGCCGAATTTGATTTTGTGGTAACTTTCCGTCCTGGTAAAGACAATCGCAAAGCAGACGCCTTGTCCTACCAAGAGTCTACCACGTTGCCTACAGTCCAACCTTCCAGAGCTATCATTGCTCTAGACAAAGTCCTATGTGTCAAAAAAACTGAAGATTTTATTGGAGACATCCGTAATTCCTTCACCATTGAGAAATGGCAGACATGGGCTCAAGCAGATCCCAAAAGGTCAATCAAGCAAGGACTACCTTTCCATGACGCTTGCTTGTTCGTGCCCACTATCAAGCTTCGCAAGTTAGTATTTCATTGGTTGCATGTTATACCTACGGCAGGTCATCCAGGTACTCCTAAAACTCTTGAATTAATCCAACACTATTTTTGGTGGCCTACTCTGACGAAAGACGTCAATACAATGGTAAACAACTGCAAAGACTGTGCTTGCATCAAGGCAAGTCATTCAAAACCGAAAGGGTTGTTGCATCCGCTCCCAACTCCATGTCGACCTTGGGAACACATCTCTTTAGACTTCATTACAGGACTACCAGTGGTTCAACAACATTCAGTAATCCTTGTGGTAGTAGATAGTCTCACGAAATATGGACATTTCATTGCCTGTAAGAAATTGCCCACCTCCAGCGAACTAGCAACCATCTTACTGAATAGAGTGGTCCGTTATCACAGGCTGCCAAAAAGGATTCTTTCCGATCGAGGGTCGCAATTTGCCTCCAATTTCTGGAAAACATGGTCCAGAACACCTCAAGTCACGTCCACACTATCTACTAGGCATCATCCTCAAACAGATGGTCAAACTGAGAGACTAAATCAGACACTGAAGCAATACCTGCGTGCTTACGCTGAGAAAGCACTTGATTCTTGGACATCAATGCTCTGGTTAGCTGAGTTAGCCTACAATAACTCATTTCACACCTCCACTGGTGTTACACCCTTTGTGGGCTTGTTTGGCTATCATCCTAACACCTTACCCATCACGATCACTCAAGAAAGCTCTCTTACACCAGCTGTGTTGGAAACCATTCGACACCTTCACCAAAACCAGAAATTGATTCAACAGCGTTTAGAAAAAGCCAAACAAAAATACAAAAAGCATTACGACAAGAAACATTGTGAGGGACCTCAGTATCAACCAGGTGATAAAGTGTGGCTTTCTACAAGACATATAGGGGGTGATTCTGACCGCGGCGGACGGCGGTCGCCGCCCGCCACGCGGTTCCCGCCGAAAGACCGCAGCGGTCATTCTGGCTTTCCCACTGGGCTGGCGGGCGACCGCCGAAAGTCCGCCCGCCAGCCCAGCGGGAAACACCCTTCCCACGAGGACGCCGGCTCAGAATTTAGCCGGCGGAGTGGGAAGGTGCGACGGGTGCAGTTGCACCCGTCGCGAATCTCAGTGTCTGCTAGGCAGACACTGAAATTCTTTTTGGGGCCCTCTTACGGGGGCCCCTGCAGTGCCCATGCCATTGGCATGGGCACTGCAGGGGCCCCGCGGCACCCCCTACCGCCATCCTGTTCCCGCCGCCATGGAGGATTCTCAAGGGCAGCGGAAAGTCGGCGGGACACCGCCGACTTTCCGTTTCTGGCCGCGGCTGAACCGCTGCGGTCAGAATGCCCAGCGGTGCACCGCCAGCCTGTTGGCGGTGCTACCGCCGACCTCCGCCATGGCGGTAATTACCGCCAGGGTCAGAATGACCCCCATAGACTTCAAGAAAAAGCACATGTTTAATCCCAAATTCATAGGTCCTACACTGTTCTTCAGCAAATCAATCATGTGACCTATAAACTGCAATTACCAAGGTCAATACGTATTCATCCAGTGTTTCACACTTCCCTCCTGAAAAAGGCAGTCCAGAAGGTCCGTCCTCATCCAGCTCCAGTTCTAGTACAGGGGGAAGTGGAATACGAAGTAAAGAAGGTGTTGGATTCCAAACTGAGAGGGCGTAACATATGGTACTTAATCTCGTGGAAAGGTTATGGCCCTGAAAGTAACTCATGGGTTTCCGCATCTGATATTCATGCTCCACTACTTGTGAGGCGTTTTTATCGTCTCAATCCAGGCAAGCCAGGCCCTAGAGCGTGCTTGGGAGAGGGGAGTACTGTCAACATCAGGGCAGTGCACGCTCTACGGGCGACTGGAATGCAAAAATCCAACACTTATGAAATAACGTAATCCATGCATTATGTTGCTAAACTGTTGTTTAACCTTTTGCATTGCAGAGTTTAATCCTGAAGACTTATATTCAAAGTGCTTGTAAATACTGTTCATTTGCAATGTATTGCTACAGGCTTTCAGGGTGTGTCAGGGTGTGGTCCCTTTCCAGGGCTTTCTAGAGGCTTTCTCTGCAGCATGACTGGGTGTGGTTTGTGGGATGGGCCAGACTCTATATAAGGGAGCCAGCCCAGCTCCAAGTGCTCACTATTCAGAGGTCCTGGTGCAGAGCAGCAGCAATTTCTTGAGCTCCTATTCCGGAGGCCTACTTTTGATCTTCCAGGCCTTGTCCTTCATTGTATTGGTAATCCTTGATCAGGGCAGTAAGACGGAGGTCGTGCTGGGCCCCCGATCCCGTTTTCGAAGGCATTCGAGTTCTTGGGCCAAATTTTCATATTGAGGGATTTTTCCTTGTGCATGTGAATGTGCTCTTGGATTCTGGCATTTACATGTTGACATTTGAATCGGCAAGACGCGCGATTCATTCCTCGTGTTTAACTCTTGATACTCATTGTGCGCTACCATTTCTTGGCAGTTACATGGTGCCATTCGAATCAGCAAGACGTGCGATTCATTTATTTTGTTTAACTCTTGACACTCATTGTGTGTTACCATTTCTTGGCACTTACATGGTAGCATTCAAATTGGCAAGACGCGTGATTAATTTCCTTGCATTTAACTCTTGATAATTATTGTGCGCAACCATTTCTTGGCATTTACAAGATGGCATTCGAATTGGCAAGACGCGCAATTTATTCCTTGCAAATAAAACTTTGACAATCATTGTGCGCGACCATTTCTTGGCATTTACATGGTGGTATTTGAATCGGCAAGACGCGCAATTCATTCCCGCATTTAAAACTTGATGTTTCAGATCGCTTTCAGTGTGCGCGATAATTTCATGGCATTTGCCTATTCTTGTTGAAATCAGCAGTGTGCGCGATTCATTTTTTCTGCATTTAAAACTAAGATTTAAAAATTCTAGATGATGCATTATGTGTGCATGATAAGTCCTTAATACAATTCCTATTGTGTTCCAGGAAACGTTCAGATTATTTTTTGTCCTCATGCAAAAAGACCATGTTTTGATTTTGAAAACATAATTCTAGAAGGTTCTTCTATTCCTAGTCAATGCGTAACATTTCATGAAAAGTTTCATTGAGAAGTTGTATTATTCATTCTTGATTCCTTCCCAGGTAACCAGACGTCTTGAGGCCTAGTAATTTAGTCCTTTATTAAGTTATCCATGGTTACAGTATAACAATGCTTAGAATCATAGTCTAGTAAATGTCAATGTGATATAATCTTGATATTGTGTGTTTTAACCTTTTGTTTCCTACAGGTCTCCTTCCCAGCTGTTCCCATCCTTAATTCTAGGCATTGTTGTTCCTGTATTCCTAATAATAGTAAAGAAATTTGAGGCTTAGGGCCAGATGTATCAAACAATTTTGCATTCGCAAACGGTGCGAATCGCAAAATTCGGCCATTTGGGAATGCAAAAATGCCTTTCAAGGTGTATGAAAGGCATTTGCAATGCAATTTCAAGGAATCGCTAAAATAGTGATTCCCTGAAACTGCAACTCCATTTAGAGAATCGCAAATTGCGATTCTCTAAATAGGAAATCGCAAATAGGGAATTCCTATTTGCAATTTCCAAATCACATATATCAAGCATTTCCTAAATGTGAATTGGGCATTTAGGAAATGCAATTACCTCCAAATCCAAGTTGGTGCTAAGCATGTGCAGTTTATAAGAATGCATTGTAAATGCATTTTTTAAAATGACATGTATTACACACATGCACCTTGGGCATGTGTGTGCTTCTAATGTCCACAAATATTTTTTTGGGGTGCATCAAAGGGGGCCTTAGGCCCCCAGCACCCTGGGGTTCGCATTACCTAATTTGCGAATTCCTTACAGGAATTCGCAAATTAGGTAATGAAAAACTATTCACACCTATGGCCCTACAGGCCCATAGGGATGAATGGAGTCCCATTCCCTAATTGCGATTCGGTAATAGCGATTGCGAATTTTATGAAATCGCTATTACCGAATCACAATTTTCATACATCCAATTTTGCACTTCTTAAAAAGTGATTTCTTAAAATTCGCTATTTAAGAAATGCAAACCGGGAGCTTGATACATCTGGCCCTTTATTACTAATCTGACTAAAGTAAGTGCTGATTTGAAAGAATTGACAGAACCAGGTGTTTGGGAAAAGATTAGCAAATGTTTTGCATCTATGGAAAATTGGCTCTGTAACATTTGGAATGGGGTACTATTGAAAATCTTGCAAGGGATATTAATTATTGTGGGTTGGCTAATTGGAATATGGGGATTGTGTAAATTATGCAAAAGAATTAAATTGGAAAGGTCAAAGAATAATCAGAGGAGGAAAGAAAATCAAATGGAAAAATTGTACAGGGAGAATTCAAAAAGGGAAGAAAAGTATGAGGGGATCGAATTGACAGAATTTTTGTTGATGCAGAAATTTGTGGGTAGTAGTGTGATGACACATTTAGTCATCAGAGGAGGGATTGCTAGCGCAGGTGTTTTAATAACAATTATTAATGAGTGTTCATGTATTCTGAATAATGGATTTAAGTAGAAAATATAATAACGTAGAAAAATAATGCATGCATTTGAAAATGTGATTATGATGAATGGCCGCCAATATTCACAAAGTGTACTTATTAATAGTCTAATACTATGAAAAGTTGAATATATGTTTGACTAATGTAGTAATATGTCATATTAAAGGTTATGCATTATGTATTAGCTTTATTAATTTTAGGCCTTAATTTAGCGAGGGTCTTGGCCTGTTTGCCAGGCCTCATGTCAAGTATATTTCTTAACGTTTAATAAATGGCTGTCCTAGAGAGTTAAACTGTGATTTTCCATTGTATTGTTTAAATGTGCTCATAGCTGAAATCCTTTTCTCATGAGAACCGACTGCTAGAAGATGCTGTTCTTTCTAATGTAACATTTTGTGTGTAATTTGTGTGAGACTGACTTTCTCAGGAGGAGAACAATGAAGACACTGACTGGAGTACCTGATGAGCCTGATGATGAGGACGTTGCAGGACAACTAATCAACAACATGTGAACAGAGTAATACTAGAATTAATAGATTTAGAGTTTTAGTTTATTGGACAAAGTGTGAACATGTGATCCCTTGACCAATAGAGATTTGGAAAATAGTTTTAGTGACTTTAATTTAACAAGACTGCACTGAGGTAAGACAGGTTAATTGCCCATTTTCTTGCTGGCCGAAAGTTCAATATTTTCTTGTGCGTCTTGACAAGAGACATGCTTAACTTTATTGCTTAAAGACTTTGCATTTTCTGACCTTTGGTGCTGAATCCTGATGCCTTGCTGATAGACTGATGTCCTGAGGACGTAGACTGACTCAGCTTGCTGATCCACATTGAGGATAGGTATTATGAATTAGAATGTTGATTATCATGCATATTTGCTTTTTCTTCCTAGGTACCAACTGCACTGTTTTGATACAGCCATAGTTAGATGTTTTTTCAAATTTGTGTTGCTAAATTGTTTTGCATGAAACCCAATATGCTGATGCTAATCTGGTGTTAGTTAAGGATCCTCACTAATGAAATTCTGCTAAGAGGGAATAATGCTTGATGAATTTCTCTGCTGAACTAGAATGTACGTGATCACATCGACGCAGTTGACCTTGTTATTAATTTGCACCATAACCTTAGAATGTGTCGTAGTCCAAGCTTTGATTAAATTGCATTTCTTCTGCCGCTTTGAACAGCTAGTATTTTTTCTGTATGTGTTTCATTTGATTTTGAGATTAATCTACATGACCGTAGTATTGTTAATATAGGGAAATAAATATTATCACTTTTACTAAAAGGTGAGGTTATTCATGACTGAAAGGTTATGGTGCGTGACAATTACTGACTCTATTGATTGTTAATGTTATTCATTGTTGTTGATTCTTGATATTGTGTATTGGTTATTGATTATTGATCTGCATGTACTAGAATTATGGTGGGAACATCTTAATTGTGAGTCCAAAGGTACATTGACCTATTCGCATCCCCTTGTAAGTTTACTTATTAAGGTCAGACGCACTAATAACCTTACTCTCATAATTTCCCTGGTACAACAGGACCAATTGTAACAGGTACTGTTAATGTTTCTGGACTTGATTGAACATTCTGATTTCTAGAGTAAATCATTCCAGAAATCTGACCTGACAGCATTGAAGAATTTGACTGTGATATTGTTACAGGTGTATACCTCGGCATTGTCTGAACTTGCCCTGGATTCATTGAACTAGGTATAGACTACACCTGAACCATCTTTAGTTTCTGATAAATATGTGGTATCTGTGATGATTGCACCACTGGTACTGTCATGCTCGGTGCAGAACTTACAACAGGAATTGTAGGCTAGACTGCAGGTAACCCAAGCTGAATCATAGGTGTCTGAGTTACAGTAATAGTAGGAATGTTAGTAGTGACCTATACTTGACTTTGTGTTACTACAACTGGTACTGTTGCACTTGGACCAGTACTAGTACCTGGAATTGTCTTTTGTGCTGCATATGGAGGAGGAAGACTTCTCAGTACCTGGATTATAAATTCATCATCATCCGAGTCCTTATTCTTTTTTCTTTGTCTTTTGCCTGACACTGCTCTGTTTCTCTTGTGTATTTGCAAGAAACATATCAATTCATATCAATTCATATCAATTCAGTTTGTAATTCAGTTTCAGTTCTGCAAACATTTCTGCTAATTGTCCCACCTTGCCTCTAATTATGTTTTTTCAACTTTTTTCATTTGCCTCTCAAATTTTAATTTCTCTTGCTGTCTGGCCACTAATTCCCAAATGGCTAAAGCTTCAAATTGTGCTGGTCTCGGAGGAGAGTGCAATTAGTAACGCACACGCCTCAAATTTTCTAAAATTCTCATGTTGAAAGTTCGATAGCCAGGAAACGCTAAACTCCCTTCCTTCTCTGCAATCAAAACAGGATATAAATCAATCCCAAAATACTTTTCAGAAGTACCTGTTCTTCATTTTCTCCATTCACAATTGTCTCAACTTCTCTGCTCCTGGTCACCAGTTTCCGCAGTAGAATACAATTGTTGCAGGTTATACATGAGCACTGAAGACTACTATTCCTGGGTACACATTATCTCATCCCAGGAAGACAGACAAATGTTACAACAGAAGAACATAGCTTTTCCATAGTCAGCAAGTCACACAGGATGCTTAGAGAAACATCATTTTGCAGAGTTAACACTTTTAAAACATTGCCTCTGGAAAATTACTAAAACATGAGACCTTTTTAAAATCAATGCTACAATATGAAGAATAAAACAGTTCATAATATTTAAACTATTAATCCTTTTAGTACATATAATTTTCATTTTTTCAGTATATTTAATTATTATTAAACACAATACTTTTTCTTTAGACATTATTTTCTCATGTTTGTACATTTTGGTTTTGGTGTCCACCATATCAGCTACACGTTTTTATTTATGAATACACAATTTCAAATAGGCCTTTTAATATATATTATTTCACACTATATGTGACATACTATTTATTAATAATATTTGAGCTCCAACATTCCCCATCCACACCACCCCCTGTTGCCCATTTGCTTCCCCATCCCTTCCCACCCTCTGTTGTGTACTCGCTTCGCTATCCTTGCGCACCCTAAATTGTCGTGAGGTTCTCTCCACGCCTTTCGGTGTCCATCCGCTTCCCCATTTCCTGCCCTCTGTGAGTGTCCCCATTGTCTTTTGCTTGTCCTTCGCTCTTCCAGCTAGCATCCTTCTGTCCAGTCCTCCCTCCATGTACCCTTGTTTCCTACCCTCTCCCCACCTCGAAACCACTCCCCCATTTTTATTTTTGGAGAAAAGGGCATTTTCGATATATCAAAAAGCACATTTGTGCTATATTAAAAAAGTGCATTTTGTGCAACCTGTTATTTCCTAATCCATCACAGTAAATAAAAAGAAAACATGCTCACCTCACTTTGTAGGAGCACGCATCCCTGTCGTAGCACTTTTTAACGTTATTTTCTGTCATGGTGTACAGCAGCCGAGCTGCCAAAGCCAATAGGTCTTATATGTGAGAGCGATTTGGCACTATATCAAAAAAGCACAATGGTACTATATTAAAAAAATTGCACTTTGCGCAACTTTATATTTACTAATCCATCTTGGTAAATAAAAATAAAAAATGCTCGCCTCATTTTGTAGGAAAGCTAATCTTTATCATAACACTTTTTAAAATTATTTTCAGCCATAGTGCACTGCAGCTTCCCTGTTGTACAGCATGGATCAAAAATGACGAGATTTACTGGCATTGCCTATGCTTGTTTCAATTATATTCGTGGAAATTCAGCAGCTAAAGATCATGTGTATTTTAATTAATAAGGAATTATAGTCCCGTCAGGTTTCACAGGTCAATTCCTAAACTGCTGCCCCAGTCCAGATTTTTGTTCTTTGAATTCTGGGACCTGAAGTATTGTTTATTCCATTATGAAAACAGGACCATAAGTACCAGAATTCAACTAAAACACCTGTCCCGGAGAACTTATAATGCTTAGACCTAGGTGGTTTGGAAGCTAGAGTTCAACAGTGAAACATTTTTGTAAACATATTCCTTGTAATTTTTCGTTTGATATTTAAACCTATCTATTGAACTGCAACTCGTATTTCAGTTTATAATCTTTCATTGTTGCATAATTTAGACACTCCTGCAGCTGCTGCCTAGTTTAGTTCTCCGTCGTTGCATAATTCCTAGCCTCAGATACTACTAGTATACGTGAATGGTATATTAAAACTGAACGCATTTCTACTGAAGACAGGGGCTAAAATCGCAGTCCGAAAAGACTTGAAATATTTCCTTTTGAACACAAAAATCTAGAAATGTAACGCTGGTATATCCAGCAGCAAAAAGGTAATTGGGGACACGTTCTAGTAGGTTAGCAGGCTAGTTGCAGTTTGGTGATTATACTTGTGCCGCTGATTGCACGTTAGTCCCCTTTCTATTTCCCTGTTCCTAAACCGGAAGTTCGTGAAATTATATCGGAAGCTGCTCCTGCGCACGGGGCTGCAGGGACAGTGGGGACTCGGAGGCAGCAGCTGTGCTGTATGGACTGCAGATTCGTTGCAGTGTTCCTTGGAGTAGGGAAGGAGGCAGACGTATCTAGTCAGTATTTTTTTTTTTTTTTAGTACGGTGTGATTTCCTGCCTTTTTTTTTCCTCCTTGGAGGCTCGGCATATAACTCCTGGGACAGATTTAAGAAGCGGGGGCCCTCCTGTCTAAAACATGTATAACTTGAGCCTATTCCCTACAGTAAATGCGACCCTGTTTTGGGAGCGGTGGGACCAGGACCCCATTTCGCTTGTGGGGTTGTTTTAATAATGAATTTTGTGCGCCGTCTGGATTAGGATTTCTAGAAATTTCACTGAGACTTGTGTGAGACCGCAGTGAATGTAGGGCTCTATAAACGTGAGTGGTAGGTGTGGAAAGTCCACCCAGGCTTGGGTGAATATAGGCTTTTTTTTTTAAAGAGCTGACCAGTGCTTGCTTCTGTTACCCGTACGTAATTTAAAAGTCATAGGGTCAAAATCAGGCTAGTACACACAATGCGCTTGCCTGCTTATTATCTTCAGCGCAACAGGACTTCTGCTAGGATAGAATGTGCTGTCAAAAATGGCTATCAACACAAGTGCGTATGCTAAAAATGTGCGTTGGTGAATATATGAGTTTATGGGAGAGGCTCTGACCAAACCAGAGAACATATAATAACTCTGGACTTTGTACACATTGGTTTTATGCGCATGTCAGGACACAGTGCCACTACAAACGCGCACTAGTAACGTCTGTGGTGTTGTCTTATACAATACAGAAGTGTGTGCATGCTATGGTGATACTGGGCAGCACCTACACTACGGAGATCATGTCTGTGTGCACGAGGATGTATCTTTGCAAAAATGTTCACACATCTGTGCGCAGACTTACGTTACAATGACGGTATTTGGTGCATACTTGTGAAGGAATGGACATTTCTAGTGTCTTTTTTGTGAGTACCCTATGTGCAGTGCTTTAAATGGACCGGTACTGAGTACCGGCACTTTTTTTTATTTTGAGAGGGAGAGTACCGGCACATCTCAAGAAAAACGTAATACTTTTAATTGGAGAGTACCGGCACTTCGGGGAAACAAGCAGGTACTCTGGCATAGAGTACCTGCACTTTAATTTTTCAATTTAAAGCACTGCCTATGTGTATATATCCAGTAGAGTGCATGTGTTTGTTGCGATGTAAGTTTTCATCTATATGGCGCACACACTCGAAAATGGTGTACCCTTAGGTGCTTTGGGCATTTCCATGTTTGAAGTTAGAGCTACTGAAAGGCGCTGGATCGTGAGCATTGGAGATTAAGGGTGGACATTTTACACCACTAGAGTTCTGATGTAAGTGTCCATATTTTGTGAGTGCTGTGTTGATGTGCGTTTTCTAATGTTGTAGGTCTCCTTAGACCTTTGATCTTGGTGATTCGGTGAGTTTTTTTTTCTTCAGTATTATAAATCTATGAATGTTTGAAGTTGTGAAGTGCCCTTGAGTGTTAAGTGTTGTGACGGACTAGTCTTGCATGTGCTTACAGTTTATTATTCTGATGCAATGAGAATTTGAACGTCTGTTTGTTTTTTAGGGGGAGTTTTGTTCGAATGCTGCAAGTGCTCTGAGTGTCTTAGTGGTGAACGACTGCCCTGCCCCCCTTCCCGGTCACACTCCTACTATTTTAGGGTCCATATTCTGATGCATGCGTCTACTCACTACTTATGGCCTCACATATTACATCTCTTGTGACTCGTTAAGTTATAACATTGATGAAATTGCTGATGACATCTCAAATTACTTCACTGATGACACCTATGATGACATCATAATAATGATTGTGACAGTTTGCTATACACTTTTCATACTAGAAGGTATTCAGCTAGCTATACCTTAGACACTGTTTTTTATTACCTTTGTAATGCTCATGAGAATAATAATATGCAACATGCTGGACATCAAACATCTGTGAAGTTACCCACATACAGCAGATATTATATCTTTCCTTTTTTAATCTGTATTGAGGTGCATAAGTAACGTAACTTACCTATGGACATTAATGCGTTCAGCAATATATTAAGCCTTGAAAACCGATCGAAACAGTATTTGGTTGTTATTTACCTTAATGAGATGTACATGTTAAATACCTCATCTCATATTCAGTTCTGTAAAACGTATATAGCGCCTGACTACACGTAAGCCTCCGAGCGCTGAGCAGTCAACAGTGCAGCGAGGACCATAAGCCGGGGGACTAATGTGTAAAAAAAACAGATTTTCAAAGCCTTACGAAAGATACATTTGTTGGTCATGTCCCACAATTCAATTAGAAGGTGCTCCGTAGTTTTGGGGCAAGGTGAGGGGGGGGAAAAAACGTCTGCCCCAGAAGGATTTCTTGAACTTGGGGACCTGAAGCAAAAGAGCTGTAGAAGATCTTAGTGGCCTCCCAGGCGAATAGGGGGTGCCTAATGGGCCTAATAGTGAAGGACCTTTCCTATGAATTGCACCCGTTGCTTCATGGGAAGCCAAAAAAGCTCTTTCGAGGCACTGTTCATTGATGAATGCCTAGGGAGGTTCATGAGGAGGTGAGCCGCGGCATTTTGGGTGACCTGTAATCTTAGTCACACATTGAGAGAAACCATGATACAGGGCATTCCTCAGTCGATCCTGGAGTTAACGAGGGCCGGGATGATAAGTCTTCTTGCCAAAAAAGGAAGAAGATTCAATACTTTTCTTAGTAGTCTTAATATCCCAAAACAGTTGGCAGCAAAATACTTCACCTGGAGTACTATAGTGAGGCTAGTTAAGCCACAAAGCAGGACTCTTTATCACAGGCTTTGAACAGGGTACATTCTCAAGATGGGCAGGGGGAAAACTAAAACAGGTTGTTACCCAGTGTCATCACCTCAGTTTTGTCTTCGTTCAGTTTGAGTTTGCAGTTGGCCATCCATTTGGCTACTTCCTGGAGACCGGGAGAAAGACTTGGGTGGGAAGAGCTGGTAGTATTAGAGATTGATATCACTAGCTGAGTATTATCAGCATATGAGACTACTGAAAGCCCATAGGAGCGAACAATCTCTGCTAAGGGGCACATATAAATGTTAGAGAGTGGGGCTCAGGGAAGATCCCTGAGACACCCCACAGCTCATGTGGTCAAGGACCTGAAAGGTGCAGCTCTCAAGAAAGGAGCCATTCTAAAGCACAGCTTCCAATACCAAATTGCGCTATGCAGCACAAAGCGTGGCATGATCAACCATGTCGAAGGCCTTGCTCAGATCTAAAAGAATGATTGAGGCTGAACCTCCTTGATCTAACAGATATCTAGCTTTCTCCATTACTGCCAGTAGAGCAGTTTCTGTACTATGCTGTGGTCGAAACCCCGTACGAGTAGGGTGGAAGATCTGGTTGAATTCCAGAAAGGTGATATAGAATTTTAAGGTAACAGCTTAATATCAGGGCTCGAAAAATCTGCTCAACCACTTGCTATGTTTAATTGGCGAGTCACAATTGAACAGGTCAAACTATTTGTGAGTCATAATTGATCAGGCCTGTTTTTAGGACTTTCTTGCCCCTTCTGGCAAAGAACAGGTGGTCTGTTCAGTCAGAAAGCAGAGGGGCAATAAAATATGTTTATACATCTTGTTCTTATGTCACATTTGCTCTGTGTTCACAGACAGAGGTCAAAAGTCAGTTTGTCTTAACAATTAATTTTCCTTCTGAATGCAGAGTTCCAGGACTTTTTAAGGTGAACTATGTGACCTGCTGTTTAGAATAGAATATAAATTAAATGATAGTGTGTCTGGTTTTCCCTAACACACAACATTTAAATGACTAGCTCAACTGTACAAACATTTCAAAATATATTTCAGTAGTTGGTTTTGTATTTCTGTGTGATGAAAAACATTTTAATAGGATGAAAACAAATCAGAATTCTTTAGGTGTTGGTGTGCAAAGGATATGTTTTCTGAAACCCAATTTTCACAGATTGCTAATACACTATATAGTTTTATCAGTAAATCTGCAAGTTAATGGAAATATTTTTGGACATTTCTTGGGAATTTACTGTGTGTAGATTGCAATATGCAATGACATCATGGTTTAGTAATATATTTATTAGAAGTGAGTGTTTAAACGTAAACTGAGAAATATTCCTTCCCTGGTGACCATGCTGTTGAAAACTAAAAGCAAGTCATGGGTCATGTGTTCCCTAAATGTGGGCTAGATTCTTGTGATGCATGCAGCAAACTTTAGAGTCTACTTATTCAAATGAAATATTTTTTTTTTGTACTGCAGAAATGCTGAGCTCACATATTTGAAGGTGCAGTCATATGTGTGAATGAAGATAATGGCGACTCTGCAACCAGTTTGCCTAGGATCACACAATTTGAGACCTATTTACGGGTCAAGTACATTACAGTTAGGTCGAGTAGATTATTTAAGTTACTCGACTTGCAGGCCTAGTAACATTTTTATGATTTTTTATTTTTTTTAGGCCTCCATATGTATGCATTAGCCACTCATACGACAGCTACAGCCAGGCCCTCTACAGAACCCTCAGTAGTTTGCAAAAATTCACTACATATTTTCTTAAAATGAGCAGAATTGGGCACACCAGTAGAACAAGGGTTACAATGATTCTACAAGTTAAACTGTTTTGAGTCATCCACAACCTCCGAACCCACCAAATAGCACTCACCAGAACCACTTGATCTTATTCATCTTTGAAGACCCTTAGCCACACACTTAATCCGCTACTCGCAGTGCCACTCATAATTTTCTTGCAATTTGCCACTAAAAACTCATTTTCCACTCTATTTTGCCCACAGCAACTTCTAACTCAACCAGCTTTTTGCAGCGTAACTCTGCAATGTCACTTACTCACACATTCACATAATTCACTCACCATCGACTCGTCATCCCTCAATTGTAATACCGTTCCCATATTTCACAATATAACTCGCCCATTTACTCATGTTCTTCACCAAGCCGTCAAACTCACTTGACCTCCCGCTCAGCCATTCACATACTTATGCTACAACTTATCCTTTGATAGCGCCACTTGCATAACTCATAACATTCATCATGTATTTCACCTGTTCACAATATAACTTGCCCCTGCAACCATTCATTTACTCATTATAGCACTTTGCCTCTCAGCATACCACTTGGGCTCACACAACACCACTAAGCCACCTGCAACATTTCTGAGTGGCACTCATCACCACAAACTAATAGCACAATCCACAATACTTAATTGTTTACGCCAGTCTCTCACCGTCACTCACATATACCTCTCAGTTGCAGCATCACTCATCCATGCCACCACCCATTCACTCTTAAACACACAGCACACCACACTTTCAGCCACCTGTAACACTGGTCTTTCGGGGGAGCGGGTGGAAGCAACCACACAACCTGCACACTCCATGCAACTGACAAACCCATTGCTCACTCATAAGTTGTAAACCGAACGTACTATAAACACAATTCACTGTCATATAAGCACAATATATGTTGACCAGACTACAACAGACTAATCCCCACAGTACTTGGGCTCTGATTGCAATGACCTGCCGCTGTCATAATTTGGCCATTCACAGAACCGTTTTGACCACATCACTCATTCCCAGTCACTTCCACTTACCTGCAGCAGTTATATTATTAAGCTTTTAGCACTTGTCAGCTACATACTTTAAAACAGATCCAAATACCATCTTATAAAACCACTTTGCTTCAGTCACTTTGCACATTTACCCCCAGCTATTCTGCAACACCAGTTATACTACCACCCACAAACAGCACTTATTAAACCATATTCTTCTTTAATGCAAACGATCACCAGCAGTCAACAAATTCACCCATTTGCTCTCACATTGAACTCTCCCTCAGCCATTTTAACAACCGTTCATCAACATAACCAGTCACTCATGTTGTTCAGTTATGTCTCACCCACAGCTGTTTTCATCCTTGCACAGCATAAACTGCCAGTCGCATCTATCACACTGCAAACATATGATCGCACAGAACATTAACCTCAGCTATTTTCACCACCTCCGCTATTTGCACCACATCATTTTGTGGCCATTTTCCACAACACACTCAACCCCCTCTCTTATCATTCAGTGTTACTTGTACAACTTACTGGTACCTGTATTATCCACGCCATTCACCTTCTCAATTGATCCTGATCATTAGTCACATGATTAAGGAATAACTCATCGTTCACTTAAAACACAACTCTCCTCTATAATCTACGTGCCTATACTCTTACACCATCTAATCATTTATAGCCATTTACATCTCACACTAACACTTGCACACAGCACACCCACCATATATTGCAGCATCACTTGTTCCCCTCCCCACTGATGACCACTTGTCAAAGATTACACTGATGCTTACTCACTCCTCTCTGCATCCAGCCACACTAACTAATAACTCAAAATACCACACACAAAAATACTTCTTTCCCCACTTTTGTGATACTGTGCCACTTAAAACAGTATTTATTCAAGCTACTTTTCATCAGTTTCTAGTAAGCACTCCATCACAACACCAACAGCCAACCACTTGCATTAACATTTATAGTAACCCTCAAACCAGCCACCCTTCAGCAGCTTGGCTGCTCACAATATTACATAGAAGCCCAATTACAGGCCTCAACCACAGTTCATCACAAAATGCTTGTCTAACAGTAACACTTACCTTAATCCCCTCAACACACATTCTCCACTTATTGCATTATCACAAACACTTATAATTGCAGATTTATACCTGCCTACTACTACTACTACTACTCCCCCTCCTCCACTTCCTCCTCAGAAGGAGCCATAGACCAAAATTTCAGTCAAGGGGAGGCAAACTCAAAAGAAATGGCCTAGTGGCAACCCCCTACTCTTTCAGCACACCTATTTGGCTGCCAGGGACCAAACAGTAAAGATCTGTTGTTAGAGCTTTCTGATGACGTCACCAGATAACTACAGGAATTGACCAAGTGAAGTCATTGAATCTTTTCAAAATGACTCCAGGAAGCTATTCCTTTTTGATTGTGACAGCCTTCACTCCGCATCTTGTGAACCCTGGCAATTCTTCCTGTGCTGGGAAAGTAGATAAAGATGTCTGGTGAGAAGAGCAGTGCTGTTCTTGGACAAGGTTTGTATGTGTAAAATTGTCAAAAATAAAATGCGAACTCTTCCTTTCCCCTCATGCACCATTCGCATGGTCCACGAATTAAGGAAAATACATTGACCTTTTATGTTAGGTATACCCATCCAGCAGCTGAACTGTGGAACCAGAAAACATGGGCACAATCTCTGCTGCCTCTCGTTCCCAAACTGTATGGTCCTCAACAAATATTTTATTTCACTGGGGTTCCTTTTTCTTCATTATCACATATGAGGGCACCTTCAAAAATGTGCATTGAGGATGTGCATTGTACAAAAACCTCTGTTGTGTTTGATTTAATAGTCTTTAATTGTGCTCCAATTATAAGACGACATTAGACCTCATGTAGGGTTCGGTTCTCTAATGACAATTCCATCAGGATGGGGATAGGAACATTTCTGAGTTCATGTTTAAAAGCTCCCACCCTTAATAATTACTTGTCTGTGCAGCGATATAATTTGATATACTAAGGTCAGTTGGTGTGTTAAAGAAATACACTTTTTGGGATTTTAAAGATCACTTGTATGCTAAAATGACTTTGTTGCATGATATACATGCCACGTATTTTCAAAGATTGGCTTGTGCACAGGCTTTTAGAGCCAAAGCTGATGCTTGTTGGCTCACCCACCTCGAATTCATCGTAACATTTCAGTATCTTGAGGCCCACGCAATGTTGCACTCTTAAAAAAAAAAAAAAAAAAAAAAAAATAATAATAATCCCCCCAGCAATAAGTGGGTTAGTACAGGTGTAGCAGTAATTGCAGGAAGTCGGCAAGTAAGAGTATTTTGCACTTAATATAGGTGAATGCTTTGAGTGGGATTAGCCCGTTTCCTGGTTTGGTATAAATATGTTAACACTTTCCTTCTTAGTAACCAGATCCTCCCCAAAGGTGTTCTTACTGTTTATTTTTAGACTTTAATGAGAAGGAAGAGATGCTTTGTCATGAGCTGTTTAGTGTTGTGCTTTATAAAAGGCCAAGATTTTATGTTTTTCAGGTCTTTCTGATAACATTATGGTCCGAGGGGCAAAAGTTTATTAGAGGCATTCCATTGCTGCAGGAAATATGGACATGCCTGATCAGATGGATCATTTTAACACTTTGGGAACAGCAACACTTGATTTTTGCAATTTTAATGAAGTGTGTATAGGGTTTTATTTTAACATTTATTTTGCAAATAAGCGTACATCTGAAATTATTTTGAAAAGCAGAAACCCACAGTAATGTTTTCCAATTATTTTTCCTGCAGGACCATAGTTGAGAACACCATGGCTTCCAAAGTAATGCATTCAGAAGACATCAACCCTGTGCTCAGAATAAGTCAGTTGGATGCTCTTGAACTCAACAAAGCTCTGGAGCAGCTAGTTTGGTCCCAGTTCACTCAGTGTTTTCATGGGTTTAAACCAGGCTTACTAGCCCGCATTGAGCCTGAATTAAAAGCATTTTTATGGATTTTCCTATGGAGATTCACAGTCTACTCCAAGAATGCTACTGTGGGACAGACCATTATGGATATCAAGTACAGAAATAATCTATCCCAAATCGAGAAGTATCAGCCTTTGAATAAACAGCAGAAATTATGGTATCTGATTTGCACTGTAGGAGGACGATGGTTGGAAGAAAGATCTTATGATTTGTTCAGTAACCACCCATTTGGATCGACCTTCAGCAAAACCAAACATATTGTTAGTTTTACAGCAGGGCTTCTTAAGCTAAGTGGGCTGCTGAACTTCTTGGTTTTCCTTCAGAATGGAAAGTTTGCAACACTGACAGAGCGACTTCTGGGGATAAGGTCTGTTTTCTGTAGGCCTCAGAGTGTCCGTCAAGTAGGCTTTGAATACATGAACAGAGAACTTTTATGGCACGGTTTTGCTGAATTTCTTATTTTTCTCTTACCTCTCATTAATTTTCAAAGGCTCAAAGCAAGATTATTTTCTTGCTTCAAGCCTAGTCTGAGTGCTACTACTAATTCTGAATCAGTGTCTGTGCATAGTAAAGAATGCTCTCTTTGCGGTGAGTGGCCCACCATGCCGCATACAATAGGCTGTGCACATGTATTCTGTTATTATTGTGTTAAAAGTAACTATTTGTTTGACATGTACTTCACATGTCCTAAATGTGGATGTGAAGTGCAGAGTCTTCAGCCCGTAGAATTTAAGATTAACCTAAGTGAAATTCAGCCACTGTAAAGATTCCTATTTACAAGGATTGTGTGGTTTGGGTTAAACAGAATGTAGAATGTTAAGAATTACTCGTACTTAACATTAAAATTTGGCAATAAGCTTTGCACTTAAATGCGTTTTTATATACAGTAAACGTTTAATCTTTATTTTACTGAATGTTTTATTTCAGATTGTAATGCCGTTTGTGGGAAAACAAATGATATTTATTAGGATGTCTTAATCCTTTTCCAATTGCTGTGCAATGTGCTTGGATAGATAATATATATTTTTATAATAATATGGTTTGCTCTGTTCCCCGGTTCTAGACTTTTAGGTGACAAGTTCAGACAAAGGCCCTAGTTCAGAACATACATGCAAAAAGCTGAAACAAGCATTCATTTGAGACTTACGAGTGAATCATAACAATTAACACTTATTCTTACATGGAAATCATGTATGTATAAACCTTTGATCCTGGTTCGCAAAACAAATGCAGACATCACTGCACTGGAGGTTTCTAGCTATAACACAACATTTCCTAGATATCTTAACAGGAAGTTCCAATTCTATTAACGTCATGGAGGCAAGGTTTAGGCTTCAGCTTTCTCCACTTTTATTTTCACTTTATTTCCAGCAGCCATTAACATCAGGATGATTCAACAAAAACACTACATTTCCCATGAATCCTTGGGGAGAAGGGAGAAAACAGTTAATCCAGTCAGAGCAGTGTAAACTCATATAACAATCATAGAAGACTGTCTCTCTTCCGCTTTCTTTTTGCAAATACAGCCGTTTTCTATGAGATCATTCCTGTTTACTGGAGTCTGTCCCTAATGAAAAAATCAAAATATAAGCTGTTTGGATTTATATGATGAGAACTTACACAATTCAAAACAATTATTTAAAGAGATCTAATCATATACCGTCATAACAAACTTTCCTATGCATATTTACATTAATGGAAATAATCTAGACATAATGAAATATCATATCCCATCAGGTAGGCATGTTAACTTTGTTAGAGGAAAAAGGGGTGGGCTAATCCTAGCCTCCTTTTCCTTAATAGAATTGTAACTTTACGTTACAATAGCTAGGAAACTTTTAGTTCCATGTCAGAACCCAGAGGCAAGGAGTAGGATAATTTAAAGCGTATCCACTACTAAAGTTTCCAGATTTGTGACTGGTTTGCAAAAAAACCTTTTAAAAGTAGAGTCTGAAAATCAGTCTGCTGCTTTGAGAATGTCATCCAATATAGCACCCAAAGAAAAAGCCATAGAAGCTGTGGCACGCCTCACTGAATGAACTCCAAGCCAGGAAATATCAGAACCAATCTCTTGCTTGGTCCATCTGACCCATCTAGCAATAGTAGAGGAAGCCACCGCTTAGTGAGGTTAAGTAAGAGTGATCAACAGCTGTCGTTTCCATGGAGGACTATTATTGCCTTAACCACACACAATTTTGGAACATCAGGAAACATTAGATATGAGACAATTTTAAAATTACTTTTTGTTCGAGCAATATGAAAAGTAACCCTTTCCGTGGTAAATACCCTACCTGTTAGATCCTGTGCTCTCCCATCCGAAACACTTAAGTAGGAAATGAGGCATAACAAGGTAACCAATTAAAATGACATTCATTTCCTTGATAAGAATTAAGTGGAGGGCCATGGTTTAAACAGGTTGAGAACCTTATTCACATCACACAGCATGGAATACCTGGGTTTGGGTGGCTTGGCAACCTTTATACCCCTTATGGGTTTGGAGACCAAGGAGCGCTCCCCCTCCGGGTGTCCTACCAACATGTGGCCCACCAATTGAAATGTGTTAATTGACCTGTAAGACATACCGTCCCAGGCTAGAGTTGCCATAAAGTTCAAGACGTAGACAACATCTTCCCCCAAGGGATAAAATTGGCCTAGGAGACACAAACTCAGCCATTGAGACCAGGCGGAACAATATATTTTTATTTTTGTTATTTACCAAGGCTCTGGTGAATAACTCAGCAGCCTCTTGTGAAATTCCTGGGACTTTCCAACATTCCCAGTAATCCACCAAGCCATAAGACACATGGAGCTGGCTAGGAATAGATCAGGATTCCCTGGGGATCCTGGGTAAGATTCAGAAATGGAAGTAGATTGATTGGAAAATCCCAAGAAAGTTTAATTCGAGTTCGAAACCAAATGTGAGGTCTCCAAATCGGGGTGATCACCACCAGGTCCTACTTCTGCCTCCAGACCTGTGTGGATAGGCCTCTTTATCATTGGGAATGGTAGCAAAGTGTACCCCAACTCCATGCTCCATTCTAGGAGAACCACATGGGTGAACACTGTTGGAATCCAAAGGCCAACTGCAATACCTATCCTGTTGACAGGTCTATGGAGAAAGGCCCCAATGCTCCTGGATCTGTCAAAACACACTTGAGTAAAGTTTCCATAATCTGGTATCCCTCCAATGGCGGTATTGCCAGTTTGCCACCTGATTGATTTTCCCCAGAAGGTGTTCTGCTGACTCAGATTTAATGTGCTAGGCAGTAGTCCCAGAATGTCCGAAGACCGACATGGTCTTTGACCGTTTCCCTGTGAGACGGTTGACATATCGAACTGGTGCCACATTGCCCATCTTGAGGAGGACACAACACTGTTCATTCGGTCCAGCATTTTACAGTCCAAACCGTTCATGTGCAGAGACTGTTGTGCAGATGGCCATTGTCCTTCTATGGAATATTCTCCGAAACGTGCTCCCCAAGCTGATCTGCTGGCATCCGACAGTCACAAGGTTGGGTTGGGAACCAACCGTTGCTGGGCCGTTCCAGGCTTCCATTTGGGAAATCCACCATTGTAGCTCCTCTCTCTGTTTTGCAGACAGAGGAATGCACTGAGAGTAGGTCAGACCTGGTTGAAGGTGGGAAATCTTGCGATGTTACAACTCCTGATAATGTAGGGGGCTTGGAAAAATAAGTTGGACGGAGGATGAGAGGAGCCCCACGATTCATGCTAGAAGATGCAAAGAAATTCATTGTTTGGACAGAGTTCTCTTCAGCTCATGTCATATCTTGGTCAGTTTGTGTGACAGGAGATCAAGGGTAGCCTTGTCAGAGCCTACAACTAACCACAGGAATTGTAGAGATTGGGAAGGGTAAAGGGAAGACTTCTTATCAACCACAAATTTGAGGGATTCCAGCAGGTGGATAGTCCACTGCAAGTGTTGTCAGACATACTGGGCATTGGCTCATGAGAAGGATATAGTCTAGCTGGGTAAGACACACATCCAAGGCTCTTGTTCGAACGCCGGCTTTAGAGTTTTGGTGAAACACCATGGAGTGGAAAATAGCCAGAAATGGAGAGACCTAAATGTGAATATCGCAGATCCCCTCTGGAACTGTTAAGAAAAAAAAAACACCTGTGAGTGGAACTGTTGAAAAAAAAAAAAAATGTGAGGGGAAAGATGGGAATCGTTAGGTAGGTGTCCCTTAGGTCCAGGTGGACCATCCAATCGCTTACCTGAAAGCGGTCTCTGAGAAGATGAATTCCCTCCAGCTTGAAGAGGTGGTAAACAAGCCATTTGTTGAATTGTCTTAAATTGATAACTGGGCACTGTCCGCCATCCCTCTCTTCCACCAAGAAAAGGTTGCTGAGGAAGCTCGGTGAATGTAAGGTGGTTGGGACATGCGCACCCTTCTCTAAAAGTTGTGCAATCTCCTGTTCTATCCACTTTGATTTCTCCCAAGGAAATGTCCGGGGTTTTGATTTAATAGGTTGATGGAGAACCCCATAGAATTCTGTTTAGAAACCCTTTACAGTTTCAAGGGCCTAAGCGTCGGATGAAAGTCTCCCAAGTATGCAAAAAGTGTGCCAACTTGCCCCCAATTTTGAACCCTTCTGAGTTCTGTACTTTTACCTTGAGAATTGAGGTAGGTGCTGGTACCTCTGTAACCGCCGCTGGCATCCCGACGACATGGGTAGCTTGTCGTTGGGTAGAAATTCCCTATTTTGGATGGGTCTTGCCATTGACCTAGCCGGAAGTGTGTACCTCGAGCGAAGACTTGATGGAACGCACGGTCGGTCGAGTGCCTCCAACCACGACCGGCTGTGGCAAAAACACTGGGAGCAAAGATTCTTTTAATGGAAGACTGGGCCTTGTGTAGGGAAGTGAATGTATTTATGAACTTGCACAGTTCATAGACAAATGAAGCCCCAAAAAGATGTCCTTGGGCAACGGGACTCGCTTCTGAAGTAGATAACTCCCCCAGTTTTGGGTCAATTTAGATCGGGAGCGATCTCCAGCACTCCATTGAAATTGCACAATTGACATTCTCTTCTAAAATTATAGCTCTTTGAGCCCAGTCACAGTGCTTATGGGGAGATTAGGGAGTAAGATGCCTTAGCATCCTACGCCATGTCTAGAATCTTCGCTAAACGTCCTGCTATTTCCAGGAGCCTATCCTGGCATGAATGCCTGCAGCGGTCTATCCCTTTTTTGGGATCCCAGATACATTTTGGCTAGAAAGTGGTTCCTGTGTATCGATCTCAGAGGTAAGAGCCGCTTTACCCTTTAAAGAAGGTCTTGGACATTCAGCTTGGAGACAGCTCCTTGCCTGCTTATCAAGAGGTTTTGCAATCTGCTCGATATATAAGAGGCTACCTTAGGCGCTGGGCACCATTACACAGATTGTGGGTGTAAAAGTTTGTCTGGGTTCAACATGTCAGAGTCAGGGACTAATGGATTAGCATTCACTTGCGGGACATTATCTGATGTCAAGAGTTTGGCGGACGGGTGTCATGGCCTGCTAGAGTCCACATTGCCATCAGAGGCATTTGGGGGGGGGAGGGGAGTCCTCATCTTCTGGGTCACTGGGCAAAGGAGGAGAGGAGGGGCCCTGTGGTGCTAGGGTCCTTAGTCGAATGGGAGGGATTGAGAGTCCATAAACGTCTTTTTAAGGCAAGCAAACACATCTAGATCAACCTCTGCTTTGTTCGAGTGTTTGCGCTTACCCTTTGGGTTGGATGTTGTTGGCTGCCCTGAAGGTTTAGGGGACAGGGACCCAGTAGAGTGTACTGGAGTAATGCTGGAGCAGAGGCGAATGGTTATGATCTTGCACCGCTCTGATTGGATGAACTGTTTTCTTTTTTCCCAAGGATTCATTGGAAATGTGTTTTTGTTGAATCTTCATGATGTTAAAGGCTGCTGCAAATTAAGTGGAAATAAAAGTGGATACAGCTAAATCCTAATCATTGCCTCCGGTTCCTGAGATAAAATTTGCTCAAAAGTATGTTCTGAGGAGGTCTACAAAATCTAAATCATTATGTCCTGGAAAAGTATAAGAAAATAACTTCTAAAACTACATCTAGTCCCTAATGCGTTGCTTTGCAAATTAGATGTGATCAACCACTGTTGATGTTATTAGATATCAACACAAAGTTCCACCTTTTGTGAGTGCTCAGCTCATCCTCAATAACCAGTAACACCCATTTTTAACTCTAACCCTATCTTAATGGCAGTAGAAAATCTGGAAACATTCCTTAGTCATAACCATAATTTGGAGTTAAAAATGTCTTGAATTGTGGTGCTTTCCCGCTTCCAAATTTTCTATTTTGATTTTGTAACTTAGGAACGCAAACAACATTGGGAATGAGGTTGATTGTTACTTTGTACAAGGTAGCATATTATATATGCCAACATTTTAGAGCAGGCTAATGGGAGATGTTAAAATAAAAATAAAATAGGAGAATTCCTCTCCTTCAATATGACAGTGGGAAAAATACAATCTGCCTGAATCAGGTCTATTGGTGTGTATGGTGACAGCGGAAAAAAAAGTTGAAGCCTGTCACATACGCTAATCTCCGCCTCCAAGAATTGAGGACAAAGGGTTAACCTTTGATGTCGAGGGCTATTCTTGGACTGGGAGATTGGAACGTGGGAGACAAACATTTTATTTTTGCCAGTTTTCAAAATTGTTTGAATCTGCTTTTTGTATGGAGGAATCGGGAGGCGGGAGACTAGCCTTGAAATTGGTAGTCTCCCTGGGGAATTAGGAGGGTTGGTATGCATGGCATATTACTCCTAGACTACGTCCACTTAAAAATTGACTGGGTTAAGTCATTTTGTTGAAAGAACAAACTATGTACTGAAACATTATACATGAGTTTCAAAGTTTTACATTTAAGTCATTCTGTGAATAAAGATTTGAGAACTGTAATTTTTCAAAGAATGTGAATAAACTGATCCCACTACTTCCAATTGCATTGTCTTTGATGTTTGTAGCAGACATTTTTGTTTGTAGTTTTCCCCTAAAAAATCTGCAGCTTTTACATATTCTGAGTGTTTAAACGTTTTCCAGCTAAAACCAGCAACAGTGTGTTGAGTATGAAAAATGAAAAACTTTGTCCGAAACGAAACTCCGCTTATACAAGAGACTCCTTTCCAGCCCTGCTTCCTGGCAAGCAATCAGTTGCCTTTGTTTTGGGTAGGTGAATTGGGACTCTCCTCTTCTTAGTAAGGTGCCATCGCTCTACTCATTTGGGAATAGCTGGTGAGCCTCAATTGCTGAAAATATCTGGTCAGGTGCAGAACAAAAGAAACCATTGTTAATTCATACATATTTTTCATAAATCATGACATTATGGTTTAGAAATCTAGTATGTCTTGAGTCATAATGGTGATTACAAGCACATTTTATTGCCTAGTTCTTTAAACAAATTGAGCACTTAAATGATTTTGACACACATGCTATACATAAACATAGTTAATGTTAAGTTGCCTCTGTCAATCCTCCCCAAACCCTGCCCCCTGGAAATGGCTTTTTCCTAATGCCCCTCAACCACAGACAAGCTCAAATTACTCAACCTCAGCTATCTGACAAGACCAGGTCTCTTCAATCCCACATAAATAATGGCTCCTGCTGCATTATGCACATTGCTTGCAAGACCCAGTCTTGCACCAGCTCTCCCTGATTTGCACTGGGAAGGTGTAGTACACTAAACCAAACATTGCAACAGTTGTTCAAGTATTAGGGCTAGTCCACCTGAACAGAGCTGATTCCCTGCTTGCTGTCATCCCAAAGACCCATGTTTGTAAGATCTGGTTTTGTTTAATTTATACTGAAGCCTCCAACATGCTGTGGGATTAATAAGACATTACTCATAAAAACAGCTGTAGACAGGACAACTGTGAAGAAAGGCACTGTAAAGTCTAAAATACCATCCATTTTGGGACTATGTTAGTACAAATGAATCCAATTTACACTTTTTCTGCTTACTCAGCTGAGCCCCAAAATGCAAACTTTTTGGAGCAGGTGCAGAGCCAGTGAAAGCCAGCGAGCCAGTCATTTGAGACTGCAGCTGTGCTAGGCTGTTCATCCAGTTGTAGACTAGAAGAGTTTAAATTACCCACTGCCCTCCACCCCCACCTCAAATGATTTACTCAAAAGTTGTGGAGCAAAACTTATCTCTAGTAGGTTTGAAATGTTTCCCCACAAAAGATTTATTACAGTGGACTGAATAAGGTAACATATGGGTTGTGGTAGAAACAATACTAGGAATCACCGGTGGGCAGGGGGAGGTGGTGGGAAAGAGGCAGGGAAGAGCCAGGTTCCTTCAAGGAACTCTCACTTTAGGCCCATCTTAGGAGAAGGGTTGGCATTTTCATAGTTCATTAGCTAGAATTGGTCTATTATAAGAATTGCAGGTCTTAATTTACTATACCGGTTTGTATAGAATTTTCACATCAACACTTGCTGCTATAATGTGTGCAGAGGCTGAATGCTATAAGAAAGTGTCATGTCAAGTCCACCAATCCTGATTCTGGGCTTGTCTTACACTCGCTACCGTCCAAGGCTCAGTCGTCCTACTCTTGAAATCTAGTGAACACCAGTAGTCTCCTCCCTAAGTGCTAACAATTGTGTGAGTAATGGCCAGCAACACAAGTCTGACAATTACAGAAGCATGTCCCGCACACAGCTATAGAGTATGGAGGGGCAGGAAGCTGGGGAAGCCCACCAATCCTTAGCATAATTGAGGGTGTCAAGTACAACATTGGTTCTTTATTTACTGTCAGCACTGTTGTATCAGCACAAGATGTTGCGGAATAGTCATATAGCCATTGCTTATGACACTGTTATCTCTAATACGCAGTGTACCAGTTCTCCTCAAGTATACATCTTGTTCCCTGCGATGTTGGTGCCAGAAGATAAGTACTGGTAGAGAGACGTTTTCCACTTCCATTCTCTCATTGCCAGTGTTCTCCAATGGGTAAAAGGGCTAGCTAAAGTAACCCACTTGACTATTCGGTTCATACTCTTCCACCTAAGGTTTTGTTATCTTCTGCTTCACAGAAGCAGACCTAATCCCCTACAATGGAATATAGAGGTAAGCAATGAAGCCTTTAGTATCTACAAAGTCGATAACATAATATCTATTGTTTAAGCTAAATATTGAATTGATAAAAAAAAAAAAGTCCTCCAGTTGCAAAGCTGGTGCCTCCTCACCCAGTGTCTTCTCAGATGGTTTTGCGTTCACGATGTGTGCAGGGAGGAACCAATTATCTGGGATATTTTAAAAATAATAATTCTCACTTATAGGACTTTTATTAAAATAAGAAGCTTGCGAAGCAGCCGTTTATAATCAAGAATTCAAAAATCCATTACTTTGGAGTCCGGTACTTAGGGGAAAAAGTTTCACCGTTTAAGACATAGATATTCCTGTCCTTCTTGAAATAGTCTTCATGTTTCAAATTACCATGCTTTGTAGAGGGCAGGTTAAGTGAACTAGCGAAAGTGTTTTCTGCAAAAAATATAAAATCTGCAGAACAGGCTTTATAGGAAGCAGACCTGATGTTGCTTCCCTGTGTCAAGCTAGAACACCATGCTATAGTAAGACAATGCCTTAAACTGTCATTCTGGTCTGGTTCCAAATCCGTTAAGAAATAAGACATTGTTATAATGATCCTCCACTTAAGGTGGGTAGTAAGGGCGAATCTTACACAGTAGTAGGCTGTAATGCCTCCACAGTATTTGGAGGACATTGAAAAAATTGTAAAAGATCATATAATTCCAGTTTATCCTATCATAGTAGCTCAAATGTTAATGCTTTGGTGATTATTCATAGAGGGGAGGCCACTGTCACCAGCTTGTGTTGCTATCCTGGAATGTTCACAATTTTTGATCAATGTTAATTACAAATATTTTTGATCAACTTTATAAGTGTGTAGACATATTTATGTTTCAAGAAAACTGGCTGAGGAAAGAGTCCGGAGGTTGATGGGTTCACAGTTCCAGAAAAATATTCTTCTGGGACTAATGGGTGAAAATCATCTGATGGTGAACGAACAATCATTTCTACAAGCAATATGAAATATTGCTCAAATGTAAATACACTTTCCTGATTAACTGCTTGTGGGAAGGTAGACCTTCAGGTATGTATTGTTTATTGCAAATGGTTTGTTTTTGGAAACCTATATATTCAGGCTTCATGTACTTGCGTTTGTTGCAGGTATGCCTCCTGGAGAGAGATTTAATGGCTTTATTAGTTGACATTTCATTTTTAGTGTTGTTTTTAGCAGGCACCTTTAATATCTAAATTTATCTGCCTCGATCTGTTGCTGCGTTAGTAGATCAGTTGCTTCCCTGTAGTATTCTGAGAGTATTTTTGCTTTTTTCTGGTATTGAGACCAAGGATGAAATCCTTGGCTCCTTGTTGTCACAACTTGGTCTGATTTCCTTGAATGGTAAAATGACCAATGACTTAAACATTTAGAATAAGAGTAGCTTTTGCTTTTATTAACTGTATTTTTGTTCAGAAGGCATATTTTAATCTTTTACAGATTTTGAAATATGCAGCACAATAAATCATGACCCCCTGAAAGTCAGTGTTGAAATTAAATGTGGTCCAGTGGATCGTGCCTTGCATGCTTACTCTCATTGGCTAAGCTACCTGCCGAGAATTCATACCCATTTGTTGGAAGAAACTCTTTTCAGCCTGGCCAAGGTTAAATTAGATTTTCTGTTGCTTGAGGACTGCACCTTAAGTGCTCTGTTGGACTGGTACAACAAATTAATAGTAAGAGTAATTTGACCGGTTCGAAGTCAGAAGTGAAGGCCAACTGCTGGTCGGATACAGGGACCAGGTTCTTCCTGGTGGAAAGTTTACCTGCTAACTTAGTCCTGCTGTCACGTGAGAAGCACTCCATGACGAGGCCGTCATCAGTTGGACTACAAGCTGGATCCGGAGAGGGACATATCTCTGGCAGGTTGCTGAATTAACAGGCCTAGTTCAGAACTTCTCATAGGCGGTGCGGACTGTGTAGACGCGAAGAGCTGGTGGGCTATTGATATTTCACATTAGCAGGAAATATGGGGTGAAGATCTCTGGGCAGTGAAGTCTCTTGCCTGTATCCAGGAAGGTCCCATCGTCAGTCGGATGCAGAAATGTGCTGACCTCTGTAAAGTCTGCTCATGTTTGCTAAGAGTCCACTTCTTGTAGTATTGGAGATGGGGGTGTACACTCTAGCTCCAGCTGAGGGTCCAGGACCTGGGGCTCCTCTTGGGGGTTAAGATTCACTCCAGCAGTTGGCAGCATTCGTGTTCAGTCAGGCTGAGTAAGTGCTGGATAGTTGCTGGGAAAGGCCTTCAGATGGTTGTTATGTCCCTGTAACTCAGAGAGAAAACCAACTAGCCCTCAAAGTCATTTCTGGCATCCTGGGCTCAAGGCATGCAGGTCCTGCCTTCCTTCAGGCTACAGATGGCAGGGCAGTCTTTCTTTTGAGTCTCCCCAGGTCCAGAATTGTTTTGATGAGAAATTCTGCTGGGGGCCCTTTTATACCCAGTACCAGCTTGTATGTGGGGGACACCGTTCTGTCATATTTTCCTTTTTTTGGGGGGGAAGATGGGGGTCAGTTTGGCTCCAGTCTGTCTAGGGAGACACCGGGCATGCAGGCCCAGTTGTGGGCTGCATTTGCTGCTAGCAGGGCAGGCATTTTCAGAAGTCAGGAATGATTGGTTACAGCCATCAGGCTACCCTTTGTCCAGAAAGGGCAGGGTACATACCCCTAAGCCGTCCTGCTCCAGAGACGAACGCCCTCCCCAAATCCAAGGTCCTTTCTCTCCTGTCTGGCAGGAATTACCATCACACCAGCCAAGGGCCATTAACAGTCATGTGACACTAGCAAAAAGGCACATTTGGTTTAGGCAGAAAAATTGTATTGTTCTAAAATTGCCATTGTCAAAATAGTGAATTAAAATTTGACTATACATATAAAGAGGATTTTTAATCCCAATTCAAATGAGTGGAAGAAGTAGTTCTCTAGTTTTTTTCCCCCCAAACTGAAGTTATTACTTATTTAATGTAATAATGTAGCCCGGTGTTAGTCTGTGTGAGAGCTAACCTTGCTACAGTGAAAAACACCTGGGGGTGGGGTGCGACGGGGTGTTTAATTGCCCTGGCAAGTAAAACTTAAGTACACATGTCCTACTGCATAAATAGTATGCACCCTTCCCTGTGAGCCTTCAGTGATCCTTATTAAATAAGTCTGGATAGTGGGCAAAGCCAAGATTTGAATCCAATAGTTTTTAACAACGAGGGTGCTGGCTGTCCGTCTTTCATCTTTCATGTCAAGTTACAAGGAACTTAGATATGGTGTTCCACAAGGACCACCACTTAACCTCACCTTGTTTAAAATACATATGGCCTTGGTTGCTTAGGAAGTGAAATTGTGGGTTTTTAATCTATTTTCTTATGCCGGTGGTACCCAACTGAATCTTGCTTTTCAGCAGGTCAGGGATAGTGTGGTGGAGAAGTTCCAAGGCTGTCTCAGTGCTTGCGTATTGGATGCAATGTAGCTGCCTTAATTTGAATTTGGTCCTAGCCTTTGGTAACTCCACCCCTTTTTATTTGTCGAGGCTGTTGCCTAAAGATCTGGTGTGAATTTACTAATTTAATAACTATGACCAGCTGTCTTTGGACTGCATGGCCAGGAGGCCTGTGCCGAGACTTGTGCCCCAGAGAGTGGTGACAGGGGCAGAAGAATTGACTGAGGCGGCGGACTACCGAATGGGCACTCTCCTTTGCTGGCCCATCGCTTTCTGGAGCTGTTGGAGGTGCCAAGCTCTGATCTAGATGGGGTTGATGAAGACTGGTTCCTCTGGGGACCCACCAAACCCAGACAATTTACAGCCCTGCCCTTTTTTTTTTTTTGCCTTGCATTGCTCGCCTCTGTGTGGGGAGGTGAGTGAACAGCAGTATGAAGACGGAGTGCCTGCAGGCAGTCATGGAGCCTCTGCACTTGGCTGTTGTATCCTGGGGAACTGCAGCAGGATTGAGTGAGTGACACTGGAGAACTTGGGATCCCGGATAGTGATTAGGCATGGCACACAGCTCTCACCCTGAAATTGGTGACTGGTGAGTCACACACACCTTGGCGACCCTTGGAGGCCATTCCTGGACTGAGGAGCACAAGAGAAGTGAGATCTGAATTAAGAGTCTTGGAAAGAAGGCCTAGAACAACAGCGAAGGCCTTTCTATGCGCACCAAGGGAGGCCATCTTATAGGCATCCGTCTTGTTTTAGATAAATAGTGGAATGAGTGATAGTGCACTGGGACCTGCAACCTCAGGAGCTAGCTGAGAGGCCCATTGTAGACCATACACATCACAGGTGCCAGCTGAGGGCCCCGACGCAGTGGAAACTGGTACTGCTGAACAGACTGTGGGGGAGACCGATAGGCCTGGCATTCGGTGGAACAGCACCTTGTAAGGGCCCACCCTCTGAGCAGACCTGGGAGACCAGTACAAGTACCCACCTTGAGTGGGAAAACACCACGTGTCCCGCGACACTGATGAGGATTGTAGAGATACTGGATAGAACTGCAGGGGTGCCCAGGGGTTGGGCCTGATAGCTTGAGGCATACACTGGTGCTCAGCTCTGGCCTCCTTAAGGGAGGGGAGATATCTTAGGCTGCCATTTGCGCCAGTCCTGTGGCCTGATCGCCCCCTACCCTTTCTGTTGCCCTCATCTTTATCAATGATAAGTCTTATTGACATGGGGAAACTTAGGGCCAGACAACCTAGTGCTCAGGCAGGCACAAGGGAATCGACTACGACTACTATTAGACAAAATACTACCAGCTATAGCTGACACCAAATCCAAACTCCGGCAGGACATTAGTGCTGTCTCAGTGGGACTGGCACTGCTAAGAGCAGACCACCATAAAATAATGGATAGGGTCAGAGAAGTGAAGTTGGGGGATTGAAGAAATGGCCCTGCGCACTTGCTCTTGTCCCAACAAGTCACCACACTGACAGATAGGGTGCGTACTTTGGAACACCAGGCTGAGGATGTGGAAGGCCGTAACTGGTGGGACAGTGTCCGTATCGTATACCTGTCAGAGGGTACAGAAGGTGGAGACATGGTGTCCGACCTCGAGCACTGGATGCGGATAAAGGTTTCCCTGAATCGCCTAATGCCATTCTTTGTCTTAGAATGTGCGCAGTGTGCCCTCCCATCCATCAGTGCCTGACCAACTGTCTTGCTCAGTGGTTGCCCGACTACTTTTCAGGGATGGAAATGCCCTACTCCAAAAGGCACAAACGGAAGGCCCATATAACATTGGAAATAGAAGGGTTTCACTATTCCCGGATTACACTGCTGCAGTACAAAATAAGAGGGCCTACAGTAGTCCTTGATGTATCCAGCCAAGCTGAAGATTCTTCTAGATGGCACAACTTAGTTTTGTGAAGATCCTCAAGAGGCATTGGTCTGGCTGGATGCCTACAGAGCAGGGATGACCCCGCCAGACCATTGACGAATGGCAAGAGAGAACAAATGGAAACCTAGGAAAAGACCTCCAGGGCCAGGAGTATAAGTACCCTGAAGAAACCAACTAGAGCCCAGGCCGAGCAGGAAAAGTTGTCAGCGCTCTGGGCAGCAGCGGACATCACAGTGTAGTTGAGTTTGGAATCAGAGATTGGCTCTCCTTTGGAGACACCACAGAATTGGAGTCAGAACAATACGTTTTGGATGGAAGAGGTCTCCCTGTTGTGACGCCACAATCTGTTGACACACTGGTCTGACCCAGAGGTAACGTACACAATTTGGTATACTGTCCTTTATCCTCTATGCAGGTGCCACTAGACAGCTGGTCGGGTGCAAAAGACAACCACAGGCACCACCTGACAAGTACTCTACAAAATTGAATTGCGACTTGGAATGTCTTGGCGACATTGTCCGCAACTAACCGACCCATATACATACTTATCTTAGACGCAGGGCAGTGCACATTGCTATGTCACAGGAGACCCATCTCATGGGGATAGAAGTGGAGTGCCTACACCATAGATGACGTGGCCAAGTACATGTCACTTTTTATTCTGCATTTATGAGGGGGGCATTGGTGTGGATCAGGGCTGGGAACCCTTTTGAACGTGCACAACCTTCAGTCAACAAGGAAAGGCTATATTTTCTGATGAAGTGCAGGGTATAGGGGAAACAGGTGATGTTTGAGAGCATCTATACACCCAGTCAGGACCAGTTGGCGTTTCTCCATTCGCTATTGGCACCTTTGGGGCATTTGGCAGGTGGGGACTTGCTCACAGGGGTTGACTTCATTTGTGTTACACACCCCTTGCCTGGTGCACAGGCTCATAGAATATCAACAGGCTTCTGGAAGTGGGTACATCACTTCAGACGTGTGGCGCACCCAACACTGTATAGAGCAAAACTACTCCTTTTACTCCCACATCTATGCATTACACACTGGGCTGGACAAATTCCTCAAAGAGGCTTAGTCGATATGAAGCCTTTACTGAATGTTGTACTCACTGAGACCATAGCCCTCTACTTCTGGGGATATGACCTATTGATAATTTGCCCTTGACACTCTCATGGGGACTCCAACTGGTGGCACTGGACGATGCTTGTTACAGGGAGTACCTGCACACTCCCATCACGGAGTATTTTGTCTGTAATCTAAGCTCAGCATCCTTTGTCCTCATGGAATGGAAGGCCTTCAAAATGGTGGTCCATGGCCACTGTTTAGGGCAGCCACTAGGAATCTGCAGGGAACGTAATTAGCTAGATACAGGGGATGCCACTCTTCATACTCTTGACAATAACTGAGGAACAGATCACATCACTCATCGTAGGCTACTTGAGGCAAAGGAACGTTATACCACCACCATGGAATGCCTAAGGTGCCAAGATTATTAAAAAAAGAAAAAGTATGTATGCTAGGCTTACAAAGAGGACGGTAAATCCGGGAGGATCCTGGCATGGTTCATTTGCCCTGAACTGTGAGGTACACCCATTACACACCTACAGTCCTGGGGCGCATATCTATTCCCCAGGTGCCATTAATCATGAGTTTAGGGACTGCTGCAAGGCACTACACTGCCATCAGGAGGCACTCCTCTAAAGCTTGCAAGATGCGCACTTGGACCATCCACCTTCCCTACACTGCCACCTGAGGCACATGAGTCTGTTGGAGGACCAGTGACAGTACAAGAGATAAGGCATACCATTAAGGAAATGGCCACTGGCAAGACCTTGGGCCCCAACAGCCTCCAAGCAAAGTTTTACTCTGCATTTACAAGTCAGATATCTCTGAAGCTGGCATTTTGTGCTGACTCCCTGATGGTGAGCCAGTTGCCCGACTCCACTAGCAGTACAACTGTGATTCCCCTCCGCAAGACCAAAGTCTTGGCCGCGCCCAACTCCACATTCCGCCCACTGTCAGTTAAACATGGATTTCAAGATCCTAAGTAAGGTGCTACTGTGTAGGTTGCTTTCCTATATGTTGACTTTGGTCCATAGAGACCAAAATGATTTCATACCAAACCGCTTTCCCTCCCTCAACCTCAGGAGATTGTACTGTGTTGTCCACCACCGGGAGGTGTAGGCTTTACCAGAGGCAATGATCATGTCAGTGGACCTCGAGAAGGTCTTTTATTTGGTACAATGGGACTTCTGTTAAAGGTCATGCGTAGGACGGTACTGGGGGAAAGACTGGATTAAATGGATTACTCTTCTCTACTCTGGGCTAGTGTTAAGTATGATCACTTTTGAGGCACACAGCAGGGATTCCCACTAGCTCCCCTACTGCTTGCCCTGGCCATTGAACCACTGGTGGAACTATTTTGAATGGAGGGTGGAGGGAATGGTTTAATAGTAGATGGTCATGAACTTATCTCGCTTTGTGCAAATCCTCCTTCTGTACCTGTCTAACAGCCCTGCAGGGGATCACGATGCACTCTGATGCCTGAAGGAGTTCAGGGTGCAGTTGGACCTATGTGTCAATAGGGCCAAAACCTCCCCTACCACCCAACCTTCCTCCGGGACTTACATGACCACAAACTTTAAATATCTGGGCATTCAGATATATCAGTATCTGGACGTCTTGTGAGACGGAAATTTGGGGGCAGCGTTTCACTCCCTCAAAGCCTGTCACTGTTTGAACATTCCAACGATTCTCAATTATGGCCCAAATATTGATATCCAAAATGGTGATGCTCCCTTGCTTACTATATTTTTCACATATCTCCTGATTAAGATTCCTGGTGCGTGGTTCGAACAGTTAGAGGTCCTCCTTTGTTAACTAATATGGGACAGAGGCTGCCATAGAGTGTTGCTCGAAGTCCTGAAATGTCCGCCAGACGATGGAGGATTAGGAGCACCCGACTTTGAGGTATTCTATTTGGCGGCACAGATGCAATGTTTAGCCCGATGGCTCGATGAGTCTCAAAACGGCGAACAGGACCTTATGGGTCTAACTCCCTACCAGGGAGTCCTACTGGCCTGGCTGCTACATTCCAAAGTGTCTGTCGTACAACAAGCACCGTGTTACAGGTGGCTCTGCAGTGTTGATGCTGCTACATTGTTGCGGACCCGGAGAGCAACACTTTATGCCCCTATTTTGACATTTGTTGTATCTCTCTTATGGGGATCCTGTTACCTATGTCACTGCTGCTCAACTCTCAGATTGAACATAAGCAGGACTAACAACAGTGGGGGTTGCTTCCAGTTAAGTGATTTCCTACCACTAGAAGAATTATTTGAGCAACATGCACTGCCCGAGGTCAGTTTCTGAACTGTGAAGCATTGGTACTGACTTTTGCAGATCTTTGGGACTAGGGTCCGGATGAGCCCGTGCCTCATATGATACTCCAGATCCTGCTTTCAGTGGGGTTGGCACCACATCGCGTAACATGGTTTTATAGGTCTCTCAACAATATGGGGGAAGACCATTAGTGACCCTTAGGTCCAGATGGAATTGGATCGTAGGCCGTGAAGTTTTGGATAAGGAATGGAATAAGAATACTAGCCTACCCAAGGATGGCCTCTCGCAATGCGAGACTGAAGTACATACATTTAAATTTTGTGCACATGACCTAACTCACCCCCCCCTCACCCCCCCCCCCCCCCATAGACTACAGGTTATTTACAGTGGAGAGCCTTGGGAATGGCCCAAGTATCGACTACCAGATACAGATTTCTGCCATATGATATGGGGATGCCCTAAACTTCAGTCATTCTGGAACGTGGTTCTCCTCTGATTACACACCATGCTAGGCCACTCGCATTCCTTGTATGGTGAAGATCTGCCTCCTGGGAGGGTTCGCCAGACTTAAAACACAAATAGTAGGCACTATATTCTAGACCTGACCCTCATATTGGCCAAACATAGAATAGCAATAACATGGAAGTCTGAGATGGGACCTGTGCTTGAAACAAGGACGAGAGACATCACCACCTGGCTTAGGCTACCACATAGTCATGTGTTCATTTTAACACTTTGATTTGGCACACTTATTTTAGCTTTGGGGCTGCGGCCTATGCCCGTTTACCTAGTTCATTTTCATTTGTTCTTTATTATCATTTTAGATGTAATGTTTTCTTATTTTTTTTAATCAGTTGCCTTTCCATGCATGTATTGTTATTGGTCCCTTTGCATGACATTTTATCTTGTGCTCCTGCTCAAAGCTGTACATGATTATTTACCATGTACTACCTGTACAAGAGTACAAAGTCGACCTTACACAGAAAGACAAATCATCACATCAGACCAGTTTTCAGTACGCAACAATGTTTTGCTATAAAAACATTTGCACTGGCAAAATAAGATTAGTGGGGACATTCCAGCCATCCATCTTACTCTGTATCATGTCGTTGCAGGTCTGGTGACCTTGGCCTTATCGCTCCAGCCACTTAGGAGGACTGCCAGCAGACTACAGGCAAACCCAATTCAGCTATGGGGCCAGGGAGGTCATTCCAGGGACTAGCATGGGCAGAGAACGGCTATCACTGCTACTCTTTCTTGAAGATGCTAGAAGTGTAGGTATGGATTTTAGATTCACTAGTGTGCCAGGATGCTAGGACTTTTCATTTGTTTCATGCTCATGTTCACAATAATAATTGTTTTGTTTTTCATCTTCCTAATAATCACAGCTTATGCCTTTTTACATAGAATGCAGTTGCTTCACTAAAAAATATTGAAACTTGTCCTGCATTTCTCTGTCTGCAAATGAGAGAAAATGGTAAGATTTGTTCTACCACGACTTCCCTAGGGAGCCAGAGTGCCATGTGTTAGGCTGCCACAAATAACCTTTACTTCCTAGGTTTGGGTGAGGTGCTGCTAGCTAGCTGAAAGAGTTAGGCCAACATTTTCCAGATGGTGTAGGATCGGCTCAGTCACCCACACACAATGGTGCTGCCACCCAAAACCCGCAATCTTAACTTCATGGTAAAAGTCCTACGACAATTTCACTTACCTCATCACCAGACATGGAATCTTCCCCCTTAAAAGCCACAAGATGCTTGTATACTGCTTTACACCTTCCAAACCACACCTCCCACAACAAGTCTCCTATAACCTGGAAACTGTTTGGATGTTTGGAGTTTTGTACGTGTACTGTATTTAGGTGATTGTGAGCATGTGTGTCTGGTGTTGTTTTGCACGTAGGTTTGTGTGACTGGATGAGTGTAATGTAGATGTAAATGTGGATGTTGTGGTTGTGGGTGTGCTGGTGGTTGGGGTTGTGGTGGGGTTGCATGTGTGTCTGTTGTGGGTGGTGGGTGTTATGGTGGTGGGTGTTATGGTGGTTTTGTCTGTGGTGGTGGGAGTTGTGGTTGTTGGTGTTGTGGATGTGGTGGTGGTGGTGGTTGTTGTGGTGCCTGTGGATAGAGTGTCAGCAGTATGTGTCTATTGGATGGGTACATGTTTGTGTTTCTTAGTGTGTTTGTGTTTATGCATGGGTGTGCTGATTTTGACTGTTGGAGTGGGGGAGTGCAAAGAAGTGTGTGTGTGTGTGGGATTGAGGTTGGAGGTGGGATGTGAGATGCGTAAGGGACGGGAGTAAAGGCACAAGGTGGAGTTGATAGGGGACTGCGGTTAGTGCGTAGGTTATCTTTGTAAGGTTTCTCTGCACGCCAGATATTGAACTATGAATGGCATCCAGGAATGCAGCCATCTGATGTATTTGGGAAGTAAGCTCCTGGATGCCATTCACAATCACTGTCTGGCTTACAGAGATTTTGTGTAAGAGGTCAATATCCTCTTCACTGAGAATAGCTTTGGGGACAGGCAGGGAGAAGCTGTCTGCTGCAAAGGAGACCCCAGCCCCTTTAAGGGGGGACAGGTTTGGCCAAGTGGGATGGTGGAAAGGAGAATTCGGGTGGCGGACAAGGATGCAGGTGGGACAGGTCATGTCAGGTTTGCTACCACTGGGGACTGATCTTCTGTTGAGGCCTCCAATAAAGATGTAGAGCTGGTGGCCTCTCTGCCAGTCCCCTCAACCCCCATGCCACTGTGTCCGATGTTTCTTCACAGGACTCACAGTGACCAGCTGCTTCCTCATAAATATATATATATATATATATATATATATATATATATATATATAAATGTTCGGTGCACTTTATCAATACTCCAAACATGTAGGAAACATTATGGGCCCATTTGCTTACAGTTCAGGAAATTATGATTCTTTAGTCCCATTTAATTTTAGATCATTTTTATCAAACACTACAAATTCCTCATGGAACTGTTTACAACCTCAGAATGCTACAGGTTATCCTAAATAGTGAACTCATGTCACAAAAATAAATATCTAGCAAGAACAACTTTGTAACATGTACATTGTCAATCTGCAAAAGTCCCTTTCGATAACTCCTGTGGTCATACATTGATGCATTATCTGACAAACAAAGGGCACATTTGTAAAGGAGTAAGGCTTCATGCCAATCTGCTACTATCAACATGAACTGACTTGAATATTGCAGTGTGAACATGACTATCAAATGTTTTTGTAGGAAAATGTTGCTACTTTACTCTTCTTCCTAGTCATTTGGGACACTGTGCTCAATATTGTTTGGCCATTGTATCAACTCACAAATGTGAAGTCGGAAACATCTACTGTATCATAAGTGATGTGTTTGCCATGTCACCTGTAATAGGGCCAACACTACCCTATTCATGTTTGTGATGGAGCATCAAACCTGACAGAATCCACAATTGGGGCCTGTTTCGTACAGCTGTCCCTCATAGCGTAGACAAAATCCAGTTACCTCTTTTTTTTTTCTTGGAGAGGCATGTGTCTGCTCAAAACAGTTCTGGGGTTGTGATAAGGAATATAGTGGCAACCCTTAACACAAATCGATGCACAAAACACATTATCATACACCTTGTGTAAAACTTGCACCTTCCAGATATCCTCTTTTTCGTTGGATGTGTGTCAAAATAATTGTTGATGCCATAAATCATTGCTTTAACAAAGAATAGTTAACTAACAATAAGAGCTCAAAAAAATTAATTTACCCCCTTGATGCTGCTGTTGGGCTCTCAACTGCCAAGCCACCACAAATATACAGGATATTGGGGTGAGCAGGGGTCAGTGTGTGATTCACATGCTTCCCACGTTTGAAGGACTAGCTGAGTTGGACTTCGGATGAATTGCGGGTCCAGGGTTGTAGGTGCTCCCAGCTTTTGCAGAACTGCATGCTGCGCCACTTACAGACCGCCAGAGTCCGCACCCTCTGGGCTTTCCATATCGCCACCCGCTGATGGGCATTGACCAGTCTGGATAAGAAAACTGAAAGAAAAGTATGTTTTTTGAAGTTTTGTTTGTCTGTATTGTTTTACACAATTTTACACTGTTGAGCACCCTTCTTACTTTTAATGTCTTCATTTTACAAATACAGGCCGCAAACATCATCTAGGCCAGATGTCTGAACATTTCCTGTAGTGAGAGCTACTTATGATCAGTACATATCATTGTGAGCTACTGAAGGCCAAACAACTTGCACATTGTTAGCACATTCCCCCACGCCCAGCTTCATTGGCTTAGTGCCTAATGTTTTTATAGTCAGATACTATGTCTAAGGGCAGTATGGAAGGGCTGCCACATGTGCCAGTAAGATCATGGTTTTTGGTGCTGTATGAACAAGTGTGTGTGTGTAGGAATTGGACTTATTTGTATGAGTGATTGAGAGCCTGTGTCATATATATCTGCAGTACAGGATATACCGTTTTACATATGTGGCACCATTCCATGGATAATATGTAGCAATACTCATTTGTCAGAAAATGAGTTAAAATTAAACTGACCAAAAATATTCCGACAAGTCCATAACTTTTTTCATGCACTTTACATTTCTATCATTTTGAGGTATGGCTGTATTTTTTCACTTATACTTATGGTAGAGTTTCTACTGACCACTGGAAGTAAGGGGTATGCAGTTTGTACGTTGAAATCTTGGCTTGTGGGTAAATTTCAATGAAACGTCGCTATATACAGATGGCTTTTCATTTCAATTTGCAAACATTTTAAAATATTGTTAATAAACATCATCATGTTCCCACCCAAATCATTGCATTGACTACACTCCAATTACAACACTAAACTTGGGGACTAAAAAAAAAGTTAGCCTCTGTTTAAAAGGAAACAAGTTACTTAGACATACATTTTCCATTCAAACATGTACCTGTTCCTCTGGGTTCCAATACAGCTGGCTGTAGAGGGACAGGACTTCTGTGGTGATCAGCTCAACACCTCAGCAGAGAAATTAGGTGCCCATCACCTGCTCTGCTCAAGCAGTGTTAGGAGGCAAGTGAGCCTTTTTCCTGATGACGCGTACATGTACGGAACTTATGCAATCATTGACGGAGATGGACACAGCTATTGGCTTTCATGTGCTCCTGTCACACACGTTCACCTATGGTGGAGTCTATCGCGGAGTATTACACCTACTACACTGTCATCCTCCGCCGACTGCCATCAGATTGCCAGTGCCCTGATGGCAAGATCAGGCAGCAGCCATTTTAGGATGTGAACCAGTGTATTTGTAAATGTTAAGTGGGTCGCCACCACTCAAAATGATGGATAGTTTGTTTACCAATGTAAACCACATACAGCACTATTTTTCTTGTTAAACTTGACACATAATGTAATGCGTTACTGTGCTGAAAATCAAGTGGTGTGCTAAATTTTATAGTTCTGTTGACCGACTTTTAGAAAGAAAACAAAAAAAGTGTAATACATTTCAAATGTATTATTTACACTTTTTTTTTTAAATCAGACATGTAAAAAATTGTTATTCTAAGTTGCAACATCACTTAAAAATGATATGTACATATGTCACAAAAGGATATCAAATATATGAGATGTGTGTTGATTATAAAACTATTGGTTGCCCATTTTAAGTGATATTTCATTTTGTTTTTATTCCGACACATGAAAAGAGGTAGAAAACAACAGCTGCAAGTGTTCAGACCATTTCCAGACTTTGCCACCATGGAAGAAAGCAACATTATAAAAAAAAATCAGATAGAATAGGCAAACTATTCTTGATTTATGTCATCAGCTGGAGCCAAACCTTCTGCCTCACAATAGGAATCCCAAAGCAATAACACCAGCAGTAAAAATCATGACAGTACTCAATTTTGTGGCTACAGGATCCTTCCAATATACTGTGGCAGTATCTGGAGGCATGTCACAACCAACGTTCAGTTTTGTGCTACAAGAAATCCTTTCATCAATGATGAGACACATCAGCAGCTTTATCCAGTTTCCGCAACTGCCAATGTGAAGGGAGATTTGTATGCTTTGGGTGGCATTCCACATGTGTTTGGAGCAGTTGATGGCACACATATTGCCATAGTGCCACCACACGCCAGGGAACAGGTTTACCACAATTGGAAGAACTTCCATTCAATCAATGTGCAAGATGTCTGCTTATATGATTTGTACATCTCAAACATATGTGTCCCCATCTCCCAAGAATAACACATGATTCCTTTGTACTATGGAAGAGAAGAATACCCCTGCAAGTTTCACAACTTGGACCTGTGAGGGCCTGGCTGGTTGGTAAGTACAATATGACAATAGGATAATTTTCTCTATTTATAGTTTAGCAATATACCAATGGGATGAGATATGTTTGCACAATATATTGTTTTGCTTTCATATAGGAGACTCTGCTTATCCTAACCGAGTATGGTTGCTTTCATTGCTGAGGAATCCAACAATGCTAGGGGAAGTACACTTAAGTGACATCCTTGGAATAGCACAGAGGCCACAGGAGTGGGTTTATGGGTTCCTGAAGGCCAGGTTTCACTGTCTGGATAAGACCCTTGGAGCTCTCCTCTGCTCACCCAATAAGGTGTGCCTAATAGCCCTGAGATAGAATAATCTCATACATCGCAGAGGATGGAGACCATGAAGAGCCACCTGGTGAGGATGTTGAAATGCCAAATGAAGATGATAGTGGTGAAAAGGAAGGAATTGACGTATGTCAAGATGTAATTGACAGCTTCTTCACATGAGTGTAAGTTTACTTTTACATATTGTTAAATTAAATGTCAAAACAACTCATGACATAATGAGCATATCAGTCTGTGCAGAAGATGTTTTTAAGAATGGTCAGTTCAGGAAATTCCATGGCAAAGATATTTGTTGTCAAATGTTTTGACACATTGACTTCTGTGTTCATTGGCATTGATTATCTCTGATTGTTTTAAGTGAATGTGTCCTCATAACATAATTTGAAATCTATTTTGTTGTGTAAAATAAACATGTTCTTATTGTCTTTCTTTTTTAGGATTCTTCACCATGTCATCTTTATGTGGGCATTTCAAAGTTGTGTCATTTGCAGTTATGTGCTGCTGTTGCAAAGTGCAAAGGGAACCTGGGTTGATCCTGAGGAAGACACACACTTTCGATGTACATACCGTGTATAAAGACAACTTGCACAGTGATTAAATAGATGTTTTTGAGATTGCATTAGCCATGTTTTCTGTTGAATGTTGCCACCAAAGCAATATGTACTGCTTAACTTACTCTAACCACGTGTTGGTGAACCCAAAGAATCCTAATCTCCCTTTGCATTGACAAAATCCTCATTTTGGGGTAAGTGCATGAAGCTGTTGATGTGTCCTATCATAGTAGAAAGAAAGTTTTGTAGCACACCACAAAGTTGGTCGTGACATTCTACCAGTTACTGCCACAGTGTATTGAAATTATCCTGTGGCCAAGCAATATAGTAGTACCATTATGATCACTATTGATGATGTTAATGTGGGGTTCCTGTTGTGAGGCAGGATGTGTGGGTTCAGCTGATGGCATGAATCAATAATAGTTTGCCTACTGAATTTTTGTATTAGGATTATATCTCGTTCTTCCATGGTATCAAGGTTTGGAACAGTAAAAATACAACTGACACAGACTATTCAGGTTATGCATTGGTTGTGATTTTTTTTCCCAGATTTAAAATATATATATATATATTTCTTATAGATGTATATAATCAATACATTGAGATTTGTGTTTGATATATTTTTCCTTTTTTGGAAATGGGATACAAATTGAATAATGGTAAAAAAAAATTCATGAATTTTATTTACTTTTAGCTTTTTTATATAAGGAAAAAATAAAGAGCGAAATAATACAAGAAATACAACACCGCTCATTCACTTTGTGTTTTTTCAAACAGAAATAAACTTAAACATGTTGAAAACCAAAAGAAAAATGAAAAACACACTCAAAACAGTCAATAAGGGTGGATGAAACTTTTTGTAGAGGCTAAATTGTTTGAAGTCATTGTACAAAATACAAGTGTCCTCAAAAAAGTTAAATGTGTCCATAAAATAGCCCAAAGAGTGAATTCTAGTCTCACACTGGAGGAAATTAGGGTCTGTGTATTTTGCTGGTGGGGATGGAGGCCTTGCCATCATCTCCTGGTGGTCCGGATGAATGTCCCCTCTGGGGAGAAGGAGGCCAGTTGCAGGGACTACGGTTGGTGGAGCCTTTACCTGTTGTGACAGGGCCTCTCTGTCTGTGACTGAGACTTATGTATTTTGTCCAGAGGTTGAAGGACAACAGACAGGGGAAGATGGTACAGGAAAAGCCCTGCACATATAAGTATCAAACATCAGCCCTGTCAGGGAGCACTTATTTGAGTTGAGATTCTGCACCTCAACATTGGGCTCCCTCTGCACCTGCTTAATGTCCTGGAGTTCTGTTGGAGCCTGGCCCATCATATATTGGTACTGATGCAGGGCTCCCAAGACTTGGTCGAAGGTGGTCTGGGAGACAGTGTACCCAGTGGCCTCACTTTGCTGGCCCACAGATTCCTTCCTATGGCCTCTATGCCCACTACCCTGTGCCACTGGGTCCATGGTGAACTGGAGTTGGTGGTGTTGGCTAATAGTAGCCAGGACTGGGGGGGTAGGGGCACAAGATGGGTGTTATATTACTTTGAACATAGGAAGTAGAGGTATTCTAAGGTGGTGTTGTAGCTAGTGTAGGAGGTGTAGGTGTGTGCTGAGTGTGTCTCACCAGAGCTTTCTGCCCCGCCAGACCAGATGGATCAGCCAGCTCATAATCATCCAGAATTGCAGGAGTGGTGTCCTCACTGAAAGCTTGATCGTGGTCTGGAGTGGAGGTGTCCTCAGTGGCAGATGGTGGTCCACTGGCTCTGGGACATAATATGGATTACAATCAGAAATTAAAAGTCTGAATTGTACATCTTTAGCTACGAGGAAATAACCTGACAGTTAAAAAAAATATTAGTGGAATGATTGGACCTTTCTGTGATTTATTTTTGTTGATTACACATACAGGTGAATTTACACACATGCAAACTTCAGAAATAGTGCTGAAGAGTTGTCCCGAAAAGAAAATGTTATTTAGAAAATGTACAATGCATGTACCAGATATCCAGTCCAATGTAGTACAAAGGAGAATTGAGAATTAAACAATTCCAAGGCCTAGCATGCTAAAACTCAGACTATTATACAACTTAAAAGAAGTAATGCCATTAGTCATCTTATGAATATTGCAAAGTAAATTGTTTATCAATACTACGTATATTCAGCATACAACAGGACATGATTGAAATTTTTTGTCAACATATTATGATTTGTAAAGCAATTACTTCAATTAAATCAAATGACAAGAACGTGACCACATACTAGGTAGAACAACTTCAAAAATGACATTTTCATTGATAGCATAAAATGGTGATTGTCAAATGCATGGCACATTGACATGTGCACATATGGAAATAAAAGAGAGAATGACCAACATCACATCGCAATATCATTTTCCAGAGGCAAAAACCAGGACATCATGGTAGTTATTTCTATTCACCGTTAACAACACTTGTAAAAAATTTGAATTAAACATACCTAGTAAAATATCTGCAGTGAAAATGAACACACATTTACAATATGTTGACACATATGTGAATGATGTAAATAATTGAAAAGGACACTTAGGTGCGCTATTCCTTCTCCCCCCCCCCCCCCCCACAGGTGGTGCACTCTTTCACCCCCGCAGGTTGTGTACTCTTTCACCCCGCAGGTTGTGTACTCTTTCACCCCGCAGGTTGTGTACTCTTTCACCCCGCAGGTTGTGTACTCTTTCACCCCCGCAGGTTGTGTACTCTTTCACCCTCGCAGGTTGTGTACTCTTTCACCCCCGCAGGTTGTGCATTCTTTCACCCCCGCAGGTTGTGCACTCTTTCACCCCCGCAGGTTGTGTACTCTTCCCCCCCCCCACAGGCTGTGCACTCTTTCACCCCCGCAGGTGGTGCACTCTTTCACCCCCGCAGGTGGTGCACTCTTTCACCCCCGCAGGTGGTGCACTCTTTCACCCCCGCAGGTTGTGTACTCTTTCACCCCCGCAGGTTGTGTACTCTTTCACCCCCGCAGGTTGTGCACTCTTTCCCCCGCAGGTTGTGCACTGTTGTGCACTCTTTCCCCCCGCAGGTTGTGCACTCTTTCCCCCCCACAGGCTGTGCACCCTTATCCCCTGCAGGTTGTGCACTCTTTCCCCCCGCAGGTTGTGCACTCTTTCCCCCGTAGGTTGTGCACTCTTTCCCCCCGCAGGTTGTGCACTCTTTCCCCCCGCAGGTTGTGCACTCTTTTCCCCCTGCAGGTTGTGCACTCTTCCCCCCGCAGGTCGTGTACTTGAAACTGCCATCCCAGCGAGATGTCAGAACTCCCATCAAGATCTAAATCAGGCCCTCTGTGTTTTAAGTACATGGCCAAATGATAAAATCAAGTCATACAGGGGTGGCAAAACAAAAAAATCCCGTCAAAACTGATTGTGTCATGCCAAGCCGCTGAAGATTGAGAGATATGATTGTCTTCTCTTTCCACATCTCTGCTTCCAGTCTGTACAATGTGGACTATTAAAAATGGTGAACTAAAAAAGCATGAACATTGTGCTCCAGTGACAAAGGAACAGATTTTGAGGCTGGAGACTCTTCACCATGAAATTGTTTCTATATCTCTGAAATTCACAATACATGGTGTGTAAAATATGCACAGAGAATGAAGGTGACAGATATTGGGAGGAAAAAATCAAAGGGCAGGTGGAAAGGGGAGGAACATGAGAAACAAAGCAAGGAGATATAGAGCAGGGAGGGGAAGCAGATGGGAACAATCTGTGTTTGGGTTGGGACAGCACTGAACAAGAATGAAAAGGAAATACCAAGTGATATGGATTCAGAGGTAGGTGCACCAAAGGAAACAACAGTAGGAAAGACCAAGAGGAGGCAAAGAGTGGATCTGAGTAGGGCTACTTGGGAGGGGAAGAGGGGAGAGAGCGAGAGAGAGAGAGAGAGAGAGAGAGAGAGAGAGAGAGAAAAGAAAGGAAAGCACTCCTTGAATGCTAATATGCCAATGCTATTGAAACATGAAAAATAGTTCCCTGACCTCAGCAGTGGAAGTAAAAAAAATAAACAGGGTAAACATGCTATTCTATAGGGTTGGAATACAGAGCAAAGTGGTGAATCCAAACCAGAACATTAAAACTGACAACAAAGCCATCCAATGAAAGAGCCATTAATAAATGTGAAGGGGGGGGGAGACAATTCTTTCTTCATCTGACAGCCAAAACTGTCTGTAGGGAGATCACTAAAAGATGTATGAACACATCAAACACAAATAATTGCTATACCACCACACTGTAGAGGAAGAGCATCCCTCATGCACGGTTCATCATTGCTTTACAAATAGGTTTTCTCATTATTTTTATGCAGACATACTTTGACAGATCATTTCATGTGACATGTAAGAAAGTGGCAATACTTACTCTTTTATAATAGGTCTTGCACTTTCAAAATTCTACCTGTCTAATTCAGAGATTGTGTCTTTTCTTTAGTAATTCTGCGGAGCCTGTGTGTTTTTAAATTGCGAAGTTAGGTCTAATAGGGTATTAGAGCACTAGTCCTGATAAAAGAGCATATGAGTGAAAGCATGGTGCAATAAGAGCCACCTCTTTTTGCCCTTGGGGAAGTGGGGGAGAAGCACCATAACACTAAATTGTAGTCCCAATTTGTATTTAGATAAGTAGTTGTAAGAACGTGAGAGACATTATTCTCAGTTTACCATTTCGTACATCCCCCATTGTAGACACCACAGAAACACTCACCAATAGCATCCGGAGACTGCAGCAGTGGGAAAATGCTGTGGTAGTGATCCATTGATGACGGTGGCAACAAAAGAGCAAGGGGCTCTAACCACTAACAGGAAAGCTAAACTTTTATAGTGCAGTTCACTCTGGTGCTGCCTAGCTCTCTCAGTCCCAACCAGAACGCCTTACAACTACATCTAATCGGGCAGGGAAAGACCCTTAAAGTGGTACATCCCCAAAAGTGCAGTGTTTCAGTACCTTCCTTTGTACGAGAGACAATCGCCTAAGACTGCTGTTGTTGAGCAGACCTGATCCTGTATCCCAACCTTGACTCTAGGGCTCATATTGATACTTTTTTTGCCCCGCATTTGCGTCATTTTTGTACGCAAAAGCAGCACAAACTTATACAATATAATTGTATTTTGTAAGTTTGCGCCGCTCTTGGTATTTATGTAGATATGCAACATTACCATGTTCTTACAGTGACATGCACCTGAAAGCTGTTTTCACTGAGAGAGAGAGAAAAAAAAAAAAGCACGAACACACACACAATAAGACTAGGTTCATAGGAGGATTAAAAGACCTTCATCATATGCTTAACTGTACCCCTAGACCTGGATTTTTCTCATATATTCTTCATCTGCAGTGCCACATACTGCAATATAGATTTAATAATGGCAACCGAATATATAAATTTTTTAAAATAAAAAAATAGTGCCAAAAAGTTCAAAGCGCCAAGTGCCAACTGTGAGCAGCAGGTCACACTAGACTAGGACATAGGTATGTTTTAAGGGTGACTGTGCTGGGGTGTGGATTGGGTACAAGGACCAGTTTGGCAGTGGTCAAAGAGTTTATTTTAGACTTTGAACATTTTAGAGAAGGGAGAGTCATTAATGGGTCAAGGATGCAAACATAATCTGATGATGATCTGGGCGACAATGGGTTGACGAAGGGTGAGGTCTTGGTGAAGCTGTTTATGAAGGCAGGAAAAACTCTTGAGTTGAAAAGGTTATAGTTTGCTCCCAGGAAGCCATCAATGTCAATCAGATGCTGCCCAGCATTGGGCTCAGTGAAGATTTTTGCTTTCAGACTTAAGCTAGATTTCCTTAGTAGGACAAGGCTGCAGGCTATAGCTGGTCAGAGTTCAACATCTTGGAATGCCGGTCTGCGTTGGTCCAGCTGAAATGGATTTGCTACTGCGGAGATGAATGTGATGGGTTCTGTGGCGATGTCAGGCACATAGTGGTGCACCCTCAGCGAATCTACTGGCAGGTTGGTCCCCATCCCACAATGGTTCTCCTGGAAAAAAAGTTTCCAAGTCCTAGCTTTTTGGGTAGGGCAAGAGGAGTACACTCAGACACCAGCAAAGGGCTTCAGGACCTCAGGAACAGCATTTAGGGGGTCAGAAATTATTCCAGGGCAGGTTCTGTTGAATGTGGTCAGCTGGGCTCCTTCAGGTAACTGGGCTTCTTGCAGCTTTAGTGTCCCTGTAGTTGAACACGAGATAACCCAACTGACCTGTGGAGTCCACATCTTTGTCCTCGCATAAGTAAGAGAAGGTCCAGCGTTAGGGTTCTACTCACAGGTTTCAGGTGCAGCCTTTCTTCTGTCTTCCACAGGTCCAGTAGTGTTCTAAAGATGATACCCAGGAGCACCACATTTAAGCCTGGAACTAATCTGTTGGTGGGGGTGACTACTGTCCCTTCCCTAACCATTAGGGAACAGATTTCTAGGGCTAACTCTACCCATCTTTGCAGCAGCTCCTGTGCACTCTACTTCAAACAGTCCCAGAGTTCCCCTCTACCTAAATCAAACATGGCAGATCCTTTCTTCCCCTGTATACAGCTCTGGTGTCTACCCTTGAGGTGTGGCCTGAGAATTTTGCAACCCCTCTCCCACTGGGATTGGTGTCTGGCTAGCTAGCAAGACAAAGGGTAAGCATCCTATGAAAATATGCAAGGGCCTTGGTACAGCCCCCAGGCTATCCTGTCAGGTGAAAGTGAACTTCTCCCCACACCCAAGCTATTTAGCTCCTGGATGACAGTTGGAAGCTCAGGCAAATGGTGTTCTAGAAGTTTTAGGCAGACTAAAAGTAACTTTTATAAAATACCTTTTCTAAACTATGCGTTACAGTTCCGATTTTACCAATAAACTAGATTTGTAATAAATATTTTGAAAGTTCCTAGAATAAAATTTTAACCTGGTTCCTAGGCAAAGATAACTTTTTTTATTTTGATAAAATATCCCTGTGTTTTTCTATAGAACAGCTAGCCAGGCTACAATGAAAACAGCTTTGAAGGCATTTTCACTGTAACAACATGTTTAACATTAAACCTTTGCATATCCTACCCTACATTGTGGGCATTTAAGGCCTACTTTGAGGTGAGGTGAAATATTATTATTCAACAAGAGGGTCTAGGCCTGTGAAAAGGGCCTATTTTTACAGTTCAAATTTGTAGTATAAACCTGCATAGCGAAGTTACTGGGGGCATTGCCACTTTAGTAGTGACACAGTATGTGCTGTAGCCCACAAATGACATATAACTAACGTTCCCTGGATACACTTTCTACCATATATTAGGGACTTATAGATAAGTTAGATATGTCAATTAGTAGTTTAGACCCCTTCAACATGTATTAAAGGTCAGATATTATGCACTGGAGCCTGGTTAGTAGTCACATCACACAAAGTAAAAATAAAAGAGCATCAGTAAAAAAACAAAACAAAAGGGCCAATCATGCAAAAATAGATAGTTTCTTATAATGCCCAATACAAATGAAGGGTATGCACACTCAGTGACACTTGATGCACTCATCTGACTTTTGACACACACGCAAACTAAAACGGGCACCCAGTGATCCCAAGAACAAGAGTAATGAAATCAAGAAATGAGTAATTCTTCTGCCAAGGAACAAAAACGTATTTGTGAATAATATGATAATGGGATGTAAAATGACTTCAAAAACTAAATTCTTCTATAATATTTTACTTCTGTATCCACAAAAACATACCTCATTTTATTCACATGTATATACAATTAGTCTACCCTCCAATTTGAATGATACGGTCTGACTTATCTGTCAAAAACAAAACCCCTTAGGTCTCCAAGTGACAATGCAGTGAAAAAGTATACAAAATTGTGTCAAAGCAAACAAAAAAAAACACATATGAGACAATGAACAAATATAATGTTAGTAGAATGTGAGAGGTCAATTTCCATTATGGAAGTTCATAGAGGCAATTAAAGTAATATTAATGAGCTCCTAGTGTCCTAGATAATAATATGGATTCTTTGACCAAGAAACGTTGATGTTTCAACCCCACTTAGGTTGACTATGCCATGGTCTTCATCAGGACCAACAAAAATGGTAAAACACCTATAAATAAAAAATGACACAAATCATTTTTCACAGGGCAGTACAGCTCACCATTTTTTCCAAGGGTGATCAGAAATACCTTATCCATCCTGACTGAATCTGGGTAACAAGGTTACCTCATTATGACATTGGCGGTAAATCCTGCCTACCGCCGTGGGGAAGGCCCCCAACATACCGTCGCGGAGGCGGACATCCGCCCCCATATTATGAGACACACACCAAACCGACAGAATACTGCCACAAACACAAATCCGTGAAACCAAAGTTGAGTGCTTAACTGTTGGTACGAACACCCATACTGTTATGCCAACAAAACAACGTCTTCCACATTATGACCCACAAATCACCACAGTGGACATTCAACTGCAGTAAACCATTGGCGGTACACACTGGTGCAGTCATAATGGTCATCCAAACACAAAACAACACAACATTGGCCATTACCAAAAACACACACCTGACACTAATACACACACCACACACACCCACCAACAGCACTATAAAACACACACACACACATTACCCACAATCCTTTGCTAACACAAAAAGACTGCAATAGCTAGCCACACAAAACACAGACAACTACACACATACACCACAACCACCCATTCATCTGTCACGCAGCCCATACCCCACCACATTACTCAACACCCTCTGCCCAACACACACCACACAACACGCATGTCCCTACAAAGGTACCCCCATTTCATTGATGAGGGGTTGCGGGTCATGGTGGAGGAAATAGTCACAGTAGAGCCACAGCTGTTTGGAGCACAGATCCAGCAGATCTCCATTTCCAAGAAGATAAAGTTATGGCAGAGAATCGTGGACTGAGTGCACACTGTAGGACAGCATCCACGAACAAGGGACTACATCAGGAAGAGGTGGAACAACGGGGGAAGGTACATTCCATAGCAGCAAGGCACCAGCTCAATACCCAGAAGACTGGCGGTGGTCCCCCAGCTCCTTCCCCACAGCTGACAACATGGGAGGAGCAGGTCTTGGCAATCCTGCATCCTGAGGGACTCACTGGAGTTGCCGGAGGACTAGACACTGGTCAATATTTATTCCCTATCCCCCCAGACCTGCATGCCACCACCACCCCTCACCCTGACACCCATCACTTCACTCCATTCCACAATGCACCACCACAATTAACTAACCTAAACGCCAAGCCCTGCATGCCCTACCCACTGCATGCACATCCCTCCCAGCCCTGCATGTACACCCACCACCAATGTATGCACAGCATGGAGAGCTAACAATCCCACAATACATCACCATATACAAACAAAGGTGGCAGGGCAACAACAGCATAGGGGAATCTAGGGATGCAGAATATGTCACAGACATGTGGCATAATACACCACTTACATCCCCGCAGGTGCCCCAGCCACTCTCAGTGGCGAGGAGGTGCCACGGCTACCTAGTACCCTATCATAAAATGCCCCCAGTGATGACAGCAACTTTGGATTTCTGGATGAACTCCCTGGCCCATCAGGGACCACTGGTCAGTCAGCTACCCCAGCCCACACCCAGTCCACTACAGAGCCTCCCCCCTCAGTATCCAACCCAACATCCCCAGACCTCTGTCCCCAGGACAAATCAATCAGCCGTGTGCCCACCTGTACAGGGACGCCAGTCCACACCTCACAGGCAAGACAATGAGGGTCCTGGGGTCAGTGGCAGTGGGCACATCATTCAGGGGACACAGGCACAGGGGGCCAGGGACACTTAGAGCACAGCTGTGCGCCAGGGGGAGGACAGGCCTGAGGAACAGACTGTCCAGGAGGCACTCACTAATGTCCTGGGGGCTTACCAACAATCCCAGGACAAGACGGGTCAGGGATAGAATCATGCAGGAGAACCAGCAGCTGCAAGAGGCACTCCACCAGGAGATCAAGGACGAATTGCAGGCCCTGAACACCACCGTGGTCTCCGTAATAGGGGTGCTGGGTGATATGGCAAACATCATGCTGGACCCTTCCACTAGCTAGTCAGCTGACCAGTCCTCCACATCTGCTGCAGCTAGTGGACGGGAGGCCCTTCTGTAGGACCCACAGTCCATGAGCACCCCTCCCCCTGCAGAAGGCGAACCATCCTGCAAATGTTCCCTGCGACCCAGACAGACCCTAGAGACACTTGCCAAGACCAAGACCACCGCCAGAAAATGAGCCCTTGCTGAATGTCCCCCTTGTGTTCCACTGTGTCACCTTGTCCACTTTGAACTGCCTTTGCTTCCCTCCCTATGGCCCCTTGGACACTAGACCTGTGCTCTAAACAGACTGGACCACTACACTGGACTTTCCTCTACCATCATACTATTCCATTGCACTATTCCTTCATAATTTTCACTTCAATAAACACCCTTGAACACAACTGGACTAATAGCGCTCTAGCTGACAGAAATGTGCAATGTATTAAACTGTATCATCCTGTGCAGTTATCCAGAACTGTGCGATTCCGTCCAGCAAATGGCCTGTAGCAGTTTGTAGTCATCACATCAGTACACAGTCATTTGGGATTCTAATGAAGTGACTGCCATCATGCGATAGCCACACAGAAGAATAATTTATTAGAGGAATGGTCAGTTCTACTTTCTTACCTGTGTGTCATTGGAAGTACTGCCGTATAACTGATGTCCTGTTGTCCACTTCCTCATCCTCTCCTCCTCCTCCTCACTGTCCTCAGGGTCCACTTCTGCCACAGGATCATTTTCACCCTCCTGCTCCTGCATACAGGGCACATGTCATCTAATGGCCAGGTTGTGCAACATGCAGAATACAACAACTATCTGTCAGACCTTATCAGGGAAGTAGCAGACGGACCCACCTGTCAGATGGAGGCACCTGAACCTGGCCTTCAGGAGACTGAAGGTCCTTTCAAAAATCCTTCTGGTAAACCCATGAGCATCATTGTACCTAATGTCAGCCCTTGTCCTCGGATTCCTTGCAGGAGTCAAGAGCCAGGACAGGTTTGGGTAGCCAGAGTCACCTGCAAGAAGTGAGGGACAAACATTAGCCTTGCACAATGGCATGGGGGATGACTCCTGAAGGTATACACTGACATATTGGGTGGGGACTCAGGCTCACCTATAAGCCATACTCTGTGCCTCTGTAGCTGTGCCATCAGTTGTGGGACGCTGCTATTCCTCAGGACGAAGGCGTCATACACTGACCCAGGATAGTTGGCAGTGACATGGGAGATATACTGGTCAGCAAGGCACACCATCTGGACATTGAGTGAGTGCAAACTCTTCCCATTCCTGAACACATGTTCATTGGCCCGGGGTGGGGTGGGGGGACAAATCCTATATGTGTTCTGTCAGTGGTCCCAATAACATTTAGAATATGTCCCATTGCATAGAATCCAGCCTTCACAGTGGCCAAATCTTCTACTTGGGGGAAAGCGATGTAGCTGCCCATGTGTTTGAGGAAGGCAGTCAATACTCTTGCCAGCACTAATGAGGATATTGGCTGTGACAGTCCTGCAGCCAAGCCCACTGTCACATGGAAAGAGCCTGTTGCCAGGAAATGGAGCACTGATAGGACCTGCACAAGAGGGTGATCATAGTGGGATGAGAGATATCAGATATCAGATCAGGCTCCAATTGAGCACACAGCTCTGTGACTGTGGCCCTGTTCAGTCTATAGGTGAGGATAATGTACCTGTCCTCCAGTGTAGCCAAGTCCTCGAGTGGTCTGTACATGGGGGCCTGCCTCCTCCTCCTATTCCACTGCAGTGGTAGGTACCTAAGGGACAGAAAAGAGAGAAGGGGGTGACAACATGAACAATGGATCCACCACTTGTGTGTACATAGAACATGTATGTATCTGGACACTTAAATGGCTATGTATGTACAATCAACACCAATGACACAGTTCTTATTCCTAATTGTGTATCAGCACTATACCATGGCAACCCCTGTCCTGTATTTAGGGACAGATGGACGTGATCTCACGCCGCCGGCATTGGGTGTCATGGCGGAAGTCGTTCTGCACGCCGTGCAATTCCTCATTAGCTAACATGGAACTCCATGTAGTACAGTATCCAATGAGGATCACCGACGGTGGTGATGGTGTACACTGCCGTGCACGTGACTGCCATTTTCTGACTATAACCTCACTTGATTCCTGACTTTCAACAGGACAACAACTCCACTGCGTGTGCTGCTGTGACCTGTGTCTGGAACCTGGCATGGCCCGTGCGACAGGGGAAAGGGCCCCTGCCTTCAGTTCAGAGGAGTTAGAGCGCCTGGTGGATGGGGTCCTACCCCTGTATGGACAGCTATATGGGCCTCCAGACCAACAGGTGAGTACACCATGGGGACGCTGCATGCGACAAGGCTGCATGGAGATGTGTGTGTGTGTTGCCAGTGTGTCAATTGGATGTGGGTATGACTGGTGGTAGTATACATGCAGGGCTCCGGGTGATGTGTGTGCCATTTAAGGGGCACATGATGTCTGAACGCCATATGTGTGACAGGCTGGATATTCGGATTTATGGTGTCCCTCTGTTTGTTTTTTCCCTGCAGGTCAGTGCCCACCAGAAGAAGAGCTTGTGGCATGCCATCACCAAGGAGGTGCAGACCTTGGGGGTTTATAGCCGGTGGAGCACCCACTGCATGAAACGGTGGGAGGACCTGAGACGCTGGGCCCGGAAGACCGTGGAGGCGCAGCTGGGGGATGGCCTCCCAACGAGGAAGTTGTGCCCATCAGAACCTGACCCCCCCATGATGGTCCGCATACTGGCTGTGGCCTATCCAGAGCTGGATGGGCACTTGAGCAGCCACAAGGGGTTACGTCTAGTGTGTGTGACAACCATTTTTGTTGCCTGGCATGGGGTTCTGGTGGTGGGTTTTAGTCAGTGGATGCCCCTTTATGCCAGCGCATACATTGCTGCGTTTTCCAGCTCAGGATTATTGGGTGAATAGCAAAATCTGGATAGGTAGCTGGGTGGCTTTCCATGTCAGACAGGTCTTAGTAGGTCCAGGGAGGGGTGCAGATGGCATTGTTTGGCTCTTAGCTGGTGTAGTACCTAGCTAATGGTAGGCCGGTGCAGTGCATAGTGCTCAATCTTGGGCCCTGTGTGTGATGGTGATGTGTATGCCATCTGTGGTGTTGGGGCTGTAACTGACCCAGTGCTCCCTTTCTTTCATCCTCCCCTGTTTTCTTCTGTCATCCTGTCCATGTGTGCATTAGCATCATCTGGCAAAGGAGCAGGAGCACCAGCGAGTGAGGGAGCAACAGCCCACGGAGGGCAAAGTCCACTGATGCTGGGGGACCAGTGGGACAGAGGGCGAGGAGAGCACCACAGTAGGGACAGAAGGTGACAACACTGACTCTGAAACCTCCTCCAATGGGAGCTCTCTGGTGGTGGTGGACCCCTCTGAAACCACCTCAGCTACAAGTACAGCCGCCAGCACCCTCTCCCAGTAGCCGCCCACTGAGTTGCCCGTGCCCGCTCATCCAGAAGGGTGGGTGTCTCCGTCACCCCAGGTACCTCAGGCCCAGTGAGCCCTGTTGCCCTCAGAGAGGAGGCTATTGACCTCCTGAGATCCATCTCTGTAGGGCAGTCAACCATAGTGAATGCCATCCAGGGACTGGCATCCCAGAAGCAGCAATGCAGTGCCTTCCTGGAGGGCATTTACGGTGGCTTGGCGGGCCTACAGAGATCGTTTCAGGCTCAGGCCTCCTCTCTGATGGCAGCCACTGTCCCTGGTCCTACCGTCCCCCTTCAGACTACCACTTCCCAGTCCCAGTCTCCTCAACCCCAACCATCCCATGCACACATACAGACAAGCATGCACACAAAACCTCACAAAACAGTGGCACAGACAAACACAGGCAACACACTTCAAGCCACAATCACTCACACAGACAGATGAACACACAACAACATCCACTGCCTCCACTGTCTCCCCCTCCTCCTCCCTCACAGTCACATCTGCACTCACACCTGCATGCACTGCATCAACAGTCCTAGACTCTGCCACCTGTACACCCTTGCCCACAGACATCACAATAGCAGACTCACAGACATGCACCCCACACACCACATGCGCAGTCACCACCCCCACCAATATCACCACCTCATTCAGCACACCCACGTCACTTGCAGACACCAGCACAACATCCATCTGCATCCTGTTTGTCCCCTCCCACCCTGTCTGCCCCCTCCAAAGAAACACAAATGCTTGCACTCCGACCCCCAACAGCCATCCACCTCACACATGCACACTGTCCATGCACCTGCACCCAAGTCCAGCACACCTACTCCTCCTACTACCACTCTCTTTATCGCCACACCCATCCCTCCTCCGACAACCTGCCCCAAAATCCCTAAGAAGGTTTTCCTTGCCCATCTTGACCTCTTCCCTACACCTACACCTCCGGCCTGCCGGTAAGTGCAAGGTCCCCACCACCCAGGCCAGACCCTCAGGCAACTAGTCTGCCACTACTCCCACCCAAAAATCTCCTGCTGGCACTAAGGGGCCCCTGAGTGGGATGGCAGCCACTCCCAGCAAGGACACACACCTGCCTCAAAAACGGAGGCCTAGGGTGGCGTAACCTAAGAGACAGTGGACAGGGTCAGTGAAGGCACCTCCTAAACCTGGAGGCAAGGACACAAGTCACATGACAAAGGCCAAGGGGGCCCCTCACAGGAATGAACCCAAGGATTCCTATCCACCATCTGAAGGCAAGGATCCCAATCCAGTGCCTGAGGGCAAGGATCCCTATCCACCACCTGAGGGCAAGGATCCCCCTCCACCACCAGAGGCCATGTAGCCTCCCTTCTAGAGGTTGTGGCCTAAAACTCCCCTCCAGCGACAGTGGGCAAGGATCCCCTTCCAGAACCAGTGGGCAAGGAGTCCCCTCCAGAACCAGTGGGCAGCGAGCCCCTTAAGAGACTGTGGCCTAAGACTCCCCTCCAGGGACAGTTGGCAAGGATCCCCCTCCAGAACCAGTGGGAAAGGAGCCCCCTCCAGAGACTGTGGCCTAAGACTCCCCTCCAGGGACAGTGGGCAAATCAAATCATTAGCATTTATAAAGCGCGCTACTCACCCGTGCGGGTCTCAAGGCGCTAGGGGAAAGGGGGGGTTACTGCTGCTCGAATAGCCAGGTTTTCAGGAGTCTCCGGAAAGTGGAGTGGTCCTGGGTGGTCCTGAGGCTGGTGGGGAGGGAATTCCAGGTCTTGGCCGCCAGGAAGGAAAAAGATCTCCCACCCGCCTTGGAGCGGCGGATACGAGGGACGGCAGCGAGTGCGAGACCAGAGGAACGGAGGAGGCGGGTGGGGACGTAGAAGCTGAGGCGTCGGTTGAGGTATTCCGGTCCCTTGTTGTGGAGGGCTTTGTGTGCGTGGGTGAGAAGTCGAAAGGTGATCCTTTTGCTGACTGGGAGCCAATGCAGGTGTCTCAGGTGTGCGGAGATGTGGCTGTTGCGGGGTACGTCGAGGATGAGGCGTGCTGATGTGTTTTGAATGCGTTGCAGGCGATTTTGGAGTTTGGCTGTGGTCCCGGCGTAGAGGGTGTTGCCGTAGTCCAGGCGGCTCATGACGAGGGCGTGGGTCACGGTTTTTCTAGTGTCGGCGGGGATCCAGCGGAAGATCTTGCGGAGCATGCGGAGGGTGAGGAAGCAGGCGGAGGACACAGCGTTGACTTGCTTGGTCATGGTGAGAAGAGGGTCCAAGATGAAGCTGAGGTTGCGGGCGTGGTCTGTGGGGGTCGGTGCGGTGCCGAGGGCCGTGGGCCACCAGGAGTCGTCCCAGGCGGACGGGGTGTTGCCGAGGATGAGGACTTCAGTTTTTTCAGAGTTCAGCTTTAGGCGGCTGAGCCTCATCCAATCTGCGACGTCCTTCACACCCTCTTGTAGGTTGGTCTTGGCGCTGGCGGGGTCCTTGGTGAGGGAGAGTATAAGTTGGGTGTCGTCGGCATAGGAGGTGATGATGATGTCGTGCTTGCGAACGATGTTGGCGAGGGGGCTCATGTAGACATTGAAGAGTGTCGGGCTGAGCGATGAGCCTTGAGGTACGCCGCAGATGATCTCAGTGGGTTCTGAGCGAAACGGAGGGAGGTAAACTCTTTGGGAACGGTTTGAGAGGAAGGAGGCGATCCAGTCCAGGGCCTGGCCTTGGATCCCAGTGGAGCGGAGGCGGGTGATTAGGGTGCGGTGACAGACGGTGTCGAAGGCAGCCGAGAGGTCGAGGAGAATGAGGGCGACTGTTTCACCGTTGTCCATCAGGGTTCTGATGTCGTCAGTGACTGAGATGAGGGGGGTTTCCGTGCTGTGGTTGGTTCGGAATCCGGTTTGTGAAGGGTCGAGCAGGTTGTTGTTTTCCAGGAAGGTGGTCAGCTGTTTGTTGACAAGGATCCCCCTCCAGAACCAGTGGGTAATGAGCTCCCTCCAGAACCAGTGGCAAGGAGCCCCCTCCAGAGACTGTGGCCTACGACCCCCCTCCAGGGACAGTGGGCAAGGATCCCCCTGCCCATTGCCCTCCAGGGACAGCGGACAAGGATCCCCCTCCAGAACTAGTGGGCAAGGAGCCCCCACCAGAACCAGTGGGCATGATACCCACTCAAGAGACTATGGCCTAAGACTTCCCTCCAGAGCCAGTGGGCAAGGAGCCCCCTCCAGAACCAGTGAGTAAGAAGCCCCCTCCAAAACCAGTGGGCATGATACCCACTCCAGCTGAGGTGCCCACCCAAGCCCCCTCCCCCCTGAGGTGCCTACCTATTTCCAACATGATACCCCTGAACAATGGAATCCGAATGATGTCAGGAGTCAAGTTGGGGCTTGGACGATGCCCTGTGGCCATGTCGCCCTTTAGTACTTTGGACTGGCCACTGTCCCAATCTGTACACATACATGTATATAGTTATTAATTTATTCATTATGGTGGCTGTTGGCAGCAAACTACAGTGGTTGTACTACAGGTATGCACCCTTGTATTCTTTGCTCTTGGGTCCTGTAACTGTCGATGTACTGTGCAGCTGGTTGTGTGTGTGTGTATGGTGTGTGTTGTGCGTGTTTGTCACTCTCCTTTTCCTCCCTCCCTTGTGTGCTAGGCGGCTGTACTCACCGTCGTGATCTTCGTCGGCATTGGTGCTCCAGGAGGGCCATGGCGTGGTAGAGCATCGGGAAGACTTGGAGTTCAGGTTTGATGGCAGCAGCGGAGTCCTCTGTGTCCCTGAAGGTGAGTCTTTCCTTTTTTGTTATATGTTTCCACCAGGCTTTTTATGGCGTTGTTAACGCCCCGGGAAATCCTGGTGGTTTACTATGCCATAATATGGTGGGTGGTATCTTGACTTCTGTCTGGCTGTAGGTGGCTACCGCCGTGGTCAGTGGTGTTAACGGTCTGGCTGTTGGTGTGGTACATTGGCTGTCTATGGGAGGTATCACCGCCATGGTCATAATTTGGCAGTAATTACCGCCAGCCTGTTGGTGGTATTACTGCCACTTTAGCAGTGACGGTCATTACACCACCAATGTCATAATGAGGACCAATGTGTCTGGAAGTAAAACAAAGCCATACCTTTAATAACGGTGGTTGAGAACCTCTGCAATACAAAGGAAAGGAATAGGTGATGGAAATGATAAAAAGGTCATAGAGAGCGAGGAGTACTACTATTTGGTGTAAGATAGATACATACTGCATAATGACAGGAGAGAGCGAGCATTTACCCTGAAAAGCAACTTTCGCAGTTCCTGGCAGAATAATGATTTATGTCCTGTCTTTTGACACTGGCAGCCATAAGGCACACATAATGCTGATTGTATATACTCTCAAATTATTGTAACCGATTGACTTGGACATACTACAATGCACCATACACACAAACTACTCATGACCCATTTGTGACTCCATGCTTCTGAGTCTACACACTCTTGAATGACACACAATTCTGACTCATGACACAGTCATAAACACATACACTTCTAACTTTACGTGCACTTGAATTAATGTATATGCCTGATGCACAAGAAGGATACACACGCTACAACACTATACGCATACTCCTGACATCTGAAACACAAACTCATAAAATCCAAACACTTTTGACAGTAAATACACTCATAATAGTGTAGATGCCTGACATACCTCACAGCAAAACTCTGCAGACCTGACATACGCACACAACATACACAATCCACATGATAGAGACCCAGGCTGCTGCCTTTGCACACTCTTGAATCATTCAGATTCCTGGCTTATAAAACAGACAGTACTAAAACACACACTTCTGACTCATAAAACAAACAGTAATTAAACACACACATATGACTCAATATAAACTTCAGCTGGAGCTTATGTCCAACACACATTACAGATACATAATCAGTAACACTTGACACCCATTCCTAATGTCTAAAGGGGCAGCCACAAAAATGCACATGTCCAGACTCTATATCAACTGTGATACACATCAGTGATACACATACTCCATTTGCTACAAAGTTCTAGTACATATACACTCAATGTGATATATGCAACTGTCCAGTAAACTGATAACACACACTCTTGACTCCATGCTTTTGTCTCAACATATAATTAAACAACACTTTACTGATGCACATTTATGATTCTGAATGCACTCACACTGAAGGCACACTCCTGACTCCGCTGCTTAAACACACACACGCAGTATTAATGCATTATACATTTGGAACACAAATTGCTGTCTCCACAAAAATGCTTAACTGTTTTGGTGCTGAGGATGGAACAATTCTGTCCTCAGCCACGGTGGTTGTTTGCTGAGGACTGGACCAATCTGTTCTCATCATAGGACCACCAAATCTGTCTCCTGTAAACAGAAAAAGGATTTCCTTTTTTTTTTTTTTTTTACGTGCACTAACGTCATTGCAGTGAAAGTGTAATGAGTCGATCTGCTTATTTCACTTTTACTGCTATGGTGCTTGCGTGGCTATCTCAGCCCTCAAAGCACCAAAACAGAGGGAAGCATTATCACTGGAAAGGGGATAATCTCCCCTTTCCAATGATACCTGTCCCAAGTGGTCCCTACTTGGGGATTGCCAAAGGAGGGCGATCCCTAAGCAGGGATACACCCCACTAGACACCAGGCATTTTTTTGGGAGCAGCCTCTTAGGCAATTTTAGCTAATGTCTGCCTCTGAGGGCAGATTGGCCTTATTTGTAGGCCAATTTGACCCTCAGGGGGGCAGAATGGCACTAGACACCAGGGATTTAAAAAAAACAATTTGGGGCAAGGGAAGCTCCCCATTATGGGGTGATTATTTTGACCATTTTCTGCCCTCCGGGGGCAGATTTGCCTTATTTGTAAGTCAGTCTGCCCCCGGGGGGGGAAGAGTACTACTAGACACCAGGGATTTAAAAATATGTAAGTTAGGGAGTGGCCCCTTGGGCAAGGGTCACATCCCATTATGGGTTGATTATTTTGGCTGTTTGCCGCTGTATTATTAGGCCAGTTTGTCTCCCGGTGGAACAAAACGACTAGGCACCAGGGATTACTTTTCATTTTATTTGTAGGGGTGAGGGCTGCCCAACTTGGGCATGACCATGCCCCCACCTGCCCCCCCAAAAATACAAACAGTCTTTCTGCCTCAGATGGTGGGGCATAATACCCACTGGACACCAGGGATTACTTTTTTTTTGGAATCACATTTTCTATATTGAGTTTTGTGGCATGATATATAACATCATAGCAACAGTGTGATGAGAACCTTCATTAAAGAATGCTACATACATGTACAGTATGTCAAGTTGTTGGTCCTTTTATCATGAAGTAAAATAGGAAGCAAGTATATCGCTTATGTCATACGTCAGAGAAAAAGTCTGAAATATGCCTTGTTTCATATAGCACGGTATCCTATATAAGAAAAATAAACGTAGTAACTATAATACACTAATGTAAACTGAACCAAAGAGTACTCTGTAGAAAATGGGTGTCGTTGTCCTGGTGGTTCGAAGGGGGGGCAGAGTTGAATGTATCACATGGTGTGAAGGAAGTTTGTGTCCCTAGGAAGAGTGTCATCCAGATCTGTTTAAATTTGAAATAGATGAAGAGCTTGTGTGGAGGGAAGGCATGAAAAAAGGGACAGTGTTCGAGAGAGAACCCTACTAGTGGTCCTCAAATACAGTTGAACCCCTTCCTAGTGTCCGTTATAATATCTGTCATCTTTTCCATGATGAGGGCCTGCCATAGCCTGGTATACTACTGTGATATGGATGGGGGCTTCTGTCTTCTTCCATGCTGCTGCCAAGGTGATTTTAACGTCTCCCAAGCATAGTCACACAATGAAGCAATCGCCTACTGTTTGGTGTTTCAATGTGGGGTCTCAGAGGCCCAAGAGGGCCAATTCTGGACTACCAGGGATGGGGTAGCCTAGAATGTGTTTGAGGTGTGATAAGATTTTTTCCCAGTATGGGCGAATGGTTGTGCAATCCTACCAAATATGTTTAAAGTCCCCTTGCATACCACGGCCTCTTCAACAAGGACTGGATGTACTGGGGAAAAGTTTCTTGAGTTGTACTGGGTAGAGGTATCAATCACGAAGGAGCTTATAGTGAGCTTCCCCCATGCCCATTGATTTATTAAATCGAGCAATGTCCTGATAGAGTATATTCTAATGTTTATCATCTACCGATCATCCCAGTGCATGTTCCCAAAAGGAGATATGTTTTAAGGGGAAGATTTAGCTGCCTCAATCCATTTCGAGTACAAGGTAGAGATGCATTCCTGTGCCGTACCACCCCCAAAGACTAAGGGGGTCATTCTGACCCCGGCGGTCTCAGACCGCCGGGGCCAGGGTCGGCGGGAGCACCGCCGACAGACCGGCGGTGCCCTGCAGGGCATTCTGACCGCGGCGGTTCGGCCGCGGTCAGACTAGGAAAACCGGCGGTCTCCCGCCGGTTTTCCGCTGCCCTACAGAATCCTCCATGGCGGCGGAGCGCGCTCCACCGCCATGGGGATTCTGACACCCCCTACCGCCATCCTGTTCCTGGCGGGTCTCCCGCCAGGAACAGGATGGCGGTAGGGGGTGCCGCGGGGCCCCTGGGGGCCCCTGCAGAGCCCATGCCAATGGCATGGGCACTGCAGGGGCCCCCGTAAGAGGGCCCCACTTTGTATTTCAGTGTCTGCTTTGCAGACACTGAAATACGCGACGGGTGCCACTGCACCCGTCGCACCTTCCCACTACGCCGGCTCAATTCTGAGCCAGCGTCCTCGTGGGAAGGTTGATTTGCCCTGGGCTGGCGGGCGGCCTTTTGGCGGTCGCCCGCCAGCCCAGGGCAAATCCCAAAATACCCTCAGCGGTCTTTCGACCGCGGAGCGGTATTTTGGTGGGGGAAGTCTGGCGGGCGGCCTCTGCCGCCCGTCGGACTTAGAATCACCCCCTAAGTGTTCAATGGGGAACAATTCCCTAGTGGCTGCTTGTTTCATCAAGGATAGTGATACCCAGTGTACCAACTGATTATAACAGAATAGTTCTGAGGGTGGCAAGTGGTAGTCATGACAACAATTTTCAAACATTCGAATACTGTGTCCATGGTATATCTAGGATATTTTCAAGCATCCGCCTTCCTTCCACTTATCGAAAGGTCCCAGGAGGTACGCTGGGGGAAAAGCTATATTGAAATGTATGGGAGTGTGTGGTAAAGGGGAGGTTGTCAATTCAGACGTCTTTGTGACCGAGTCCCAAACTTTCAAAGTTGTGGCCATGGGGGTGCTTAACTAGGCGTTTCTGGGGCGATCCATCCTTGGCTTTCAAAGAACATCCCACATTGTCCGGCCTGCTATCTCTCGACCCATCTCACTGACCAGTGCCAGGACCCCTGGACCTCTCACCCAGTACCGCTACATGCCAGCAGCACTCATCGCACTCAATCCAGGACACAACAACAACTGTAAGCAGGCATTTCCAAGTAACGCCAAGGACCCTCCACTTGTCACCACTGCAAATTCACTAGCCTCTGTCACTCTAGTCCACCCAGAGGACCCACAAAGCAGATCACAGCCTCACAGCCACAGATGTATCAGGATCAACACTCACTCCATCCATAGTCACACCATCGAACTCTGGAACCTCATCAACACCACATCCCCGGACGTCACCTCCCTCACAGAAACATGGCTTAACCCCTCCTTAGCTCCAGACATTGCCTATGCCATCCTAGATGGCTATAAGATCATGCACAAAGGCTGCACAAACCACACTGGGGGTGGCATCGCCATCGTCCACAAAGAGTCCTTACACCTCTCCACCAGCACCGAAGACTCCACAACCAACATAGAACTCCTCTACTTCCAGATTGGAACCAACCCTAACACCACTCTGTTGGGCACCCTCATCTACAGGCCACTTGGTCTCCGCACCCCATTCTGCGACACCATTGCTAACCTAGCCACCACCCATGCTCTCTCACATCCAAGGACGACATCCTACTGGGGACCTCAACTTTGACCTGGAAAACACAAACAACAACAATTCCACCACCCTGATCGAAAACATCGCCAACCTCAGACTCAAGCAATTCCTCACCGCACCCATTCACTCGGCCAGTTGCAAACTGGACCCCATCTGCTCCGCCAGCAACCACGTCTCCGTCAACCACACCACCAAACTCCAAAGGACCGACCCCTGCTGCATTCTCTTCACCTTCAACAAACCCATCGGTCGCCACCACGCTCCCCAACTTCCCCACAGAAATTGGAACATGGTCTTGGAGGCCCAGCTCACCGCCAGCCTCAATGCAACACCCCCCCCAAGCCGGCGACAACGTCAACACTGCTGCACACAACCTCCACAAATGGATCACTGACTGTGCCAACACCCTCGCCCCCCTCAAGGCAGCCCACTACAGAGGCACAGCCAAGAAAGCAAACTGGTTCACCCCCACACTCAAAGAATCGAAGCAGGTCTGAAGACTTCTAGAGAGGAAATGGCGCACTGACAAGACCCCCGCTAATCACAAAACCTTCATAAACGCCGTCAAGCATCACCACCAGCTCATTAGGACCACCCAAAAACTTGCCCTGCAACAACACATCAATAAAAATGCCCACAACAGCAAGGAGTTCACCAACCCCAAATCCAACTCCACTGACATCCCCCTTTCGCAAGAACTCTGCGAAACCCTCGCCAACTACTTCCACTGCAATATCGCAGACATTTATTACAGCTTTACCACCCAGGGCCACCCCACTCTCACCACCAGCCCATCGACCGCAGCGTCACCACTCCCCTGTCCTCCTCCGCTGGAACATCACCGACAATGAGACATGCAACATCATGGCATCCATCCACTCAGGAGCACCCACTGACCCCTGCCCTCACCACATCTTCAACAAAGTCAGCGACATCCTCGCAACCAAACTCCGGCATTGTATCAACCACTCCTTCGAAAACCGCCACCTTCCCAGAGAGTTGGAAACACGCCAAGATAAACACTCTAATGAAGAAACCCACGCTGATCCGTCAGACCTCAAGAACTACAGGCCCATCTCCCTGCTCCCCTTTCCAGCCAAAGTCATTGAGAAAGGTGGTCAACAAACAACTCACCGCCCTCCTGGAAGCCAACAATATCATTGACCCCTCTCATTCAGGATTCAGAAGCAACCCTAGCACTGAGACCGCCCTCCTCGCCGCCACAGACAACATCTGCACCCTCCTTGACCCAGATGAGACCGTGGCCCTCATCCTCCTGGAGCTTTCTGCTGCATTCAACACAGTCTCATACGACAAGCTACGCACCAGTCTCGACGACACCGGCATCTGAGACTCAGCACTGCAATGGCTCTCCTCGTTCCTCACCGGCAGAACACAGAAGGTCCGACTCCCCCCCTTTCTCTCAGAAGCCACCAAGATCAGCTGCGGCATCGCCCAAGGATCCTCGCTGAGTCCCCCCCTCTTCAACCTCTACATGACCCCGCTGGCCACCATCGTTGGAAGCCACGCACTCAACATTGTCTCCTACGCCGACGACATCCAACAACCCGACCACCACCAAGAACAATTTTCACGAAGGAATGAAAGCATTCGCCTCGTGGATGAAAGACAGTTGCCTCAAACTGAACTCAAACTGAACTTGGACAAAACAGAAGTCCTCATCCTCGGCTCCACACTCTCCTTCTGGAACTATTCCTGGTGGCCCACCGCCCTCGGAAATGCTCCCACTCCCACCGACCACGTCCGCAACCTCTGCGTCATCTTAGACTCATTGCTCTCAATGGACCGACAGGTGAGCACCTTCGTATCGGGCTGCTTCCACATCCTGCGCATGCTTTGAAAAATCTACAAGTGGATCCCTACCGAAGCCAGAAGGAGAGTCACCCAGGCCCTGGTCAGCAGCCGCCTCGACTACGGCAATGCACTCTATGCCGTAACCACCCCCAAGACCCGGAAAAGACTACAACGCATCCAGAATGCCTCTGCCTGTCTCAACAAGAATGCCCCACAACACAGCCACACCTCCGACCTTCTGAGAGACCTAAACTGGCTGCCTATCTACAAGAGAATCACCTTCAAGCTCCTGACCCACGCCTACAAGGCCCTACACAAACCTGGACCGGCCTACCTCAACCACAGACTCTCCTTCTACACCCCCCACCAGACAACTCAGCTCCACCGACCAGGCCCTTGCCATCGTCCCCCGCATCCGGAGGACCACAGCTGGAGGAAGATCCTTCTCCCACATCGCCGCCAAGACCTGGTCCACCTCAAGCAGTCCCCCACCCTGTCGCATTTCAGGAAGGACCTCAAGGCCTGGCTCTTCGACTCATCCTCAGCTCACCCTACCTCTCCCAGCACCTTGAGACCCTCATAGGTAAGTAGCCGATAACTCTTAATTGTGCTGCTGTATAGTATGAAAGAAAATCAGGAAGGGACAGTCTTTCCTGGTATCTCGGGAGGGAGAACATTTTGATGGATAAAAGTGTCAGACGCCCCTAGCAGATAAAATAAGTGATTATAGTGTGAAGTTCAATAAAGGAATCTCTGTGGATTTCAATCGGGAGTCCCTGAAATAGGTACAGGAGTCATGGCAATACTGTAATTTTAATTGCATTAATATGCCCAACCCATGTAAGACATGCCGATGCCCAGCTTTTAAACTCTGGTCGTAGTTGTCTGAGGAAAGGGATATAGTTTGCCTTGAATAAATCGGGAATTCTGGGTGTCAGTTTTATTCCTATGTAAGTAATCTCTTTTTAGCCTCACTGAAAGGGGAAGTTAGCAGAAATGTCCTCTATGCCCCTTTGGGGAACTGTTAAATTGAGCAGATATGATTTTTTAAGATTTACCCAGAATCCCGAGACCTCTTCATAGGCCTTGAATTCCTCCTGAAGGGCTGTGAGGTAGTCAGAAGGGGTAGCAAGCACTAGCAGGACATCATCCAAGAATAGCAAGACTTTGTGTTCGTCTGTCCCAAAGGCTATGCCTCTAATTTCAGGATTATTTCTAATCCTATCCGCTAAGGGTTCTATATGGAGGGCAAAGAGTAAAGGGTATAGGGGACATCCCTGTCTTGTCCCTCTTATCAGGTCAAAGAAATCAGAGGCTTTGCCATTGATAACTACCCGCAACTGGGGGCAAGAATAATTATTCATAACCATTGTAATGAAATGTTCATAGCGTTGCTACTAAGAAGGACCATTCCACCAGATTGAAAGCTTTCTCAGCATCTAGCACCAATAGCACTGCCAGTATATTTTTCTGTGTGACCTCTTCTATCCAGTGGATCACCCGCTTTAAGCTGTCATGAGTCCCGGCAGCCTTCAATAAACCCAGACTGGATCAGGGGGGATCTCTTCTAATCTGCTGGCTAGAATGTTTGTGTAGAGTTTAGCATCTAAGTTTAGTAAGGCAATCGGCTTATAGGAGGCACATGTCTGGTAATTCCTTGCCAGGTTTTGGAAATACCGTAACTAAAGCTTCGTCCAAGGTGGGGTGGTTACCGTCTGCTGGTCTGTCATGAGGTTGAAAAGTTGAATGAGGAGTGAGGTCAGAACTGAGAGTTGTTGGGTTTTAGGGTATCTAGAGCTCTTTGTAAGTCCTCCCTGAAGATAGGGCTATTAAGGGATTTATACGTTTCCGCTGTGATGATCTGTAGCGTTGTCGCAGAGGCTCTCATTATCCTAATGAGACTACTGGATTTGAGTGGCAGAATCGCCTGTGGTGTCAGAGACTGAGACTTAGCCCACCACAGGTGACACCTGTTGCCCCAATCCGGGTTTCTTGCTCCGGTTTACTAGCAGTGCCTCATCTCTACCCAAGAGCAGGGATGATTGGGCAGCCGAGGGCATGACACAATTGACTCCTCAGGGAAATCATGGTCACTCAGATCTCATCTGTTTCTCTCAGTTGCATTAGTCTCACGTATACAAGGACAAACAGAGGCAGGATATGTTTCAATAAGGTTTTAATGAAGCAACTGCATCTTATATCATAATGCATGTACTGCAATAACCAGGATGATAAAGCATGACAGAATTAAAATTGTGACAAGGAGAGTGAAGCATAGAAATAACGCTACGATATTGTCAATAGAGTCAATAGACTAATTCCTACCTTGGCTATATTAGATCACAGCGTGTTAAGCTCTAGTTCTGCCCTTCAGGTTCCCCTGGAAAGACATCATCCCCCATACCTGAGCAAAGGCCTGAAGTCTGCATAAACAGCTATAGCGAAGCGTTCAGCAATCAGCATACATTCATGGTCATCTGGCTGGAATCTCCTTCTAACGTGCATGGGACAGGGAAGTGTTTTTATAATAAAAGAGCTGATGTTCTGAGAAAATGTCAGTGCGTAAGGATGTGTATGTTTCTATGAATACCAGAGACAAAATGTTACCACTTTCACCAGCAACCTATTTCTAGTGTGCTAAAATAACGTGCATGGAGCTATAACTAAAATGGCTACACAACAGCATTACCCCTTCTAAGTAGGCTTTCTGCTCTGCATGGTCCACCTGATTGTCAGGGTATAGCTGTTTGTAGAATTCCAGAAACAGTTGGGCTTTCTCTGCTTCTGAGTATTGTAAAACCCTGTTCCTATCTTGAATCTGTCCTATGTAGGTTTTCACTCGTTTCATCCATAAATGTCTTGCTAGATTTGTGCAAATTTTGTTGCTATATTTGATACAGTGTTTTGCAAGCATAGTAGTATAGTTTCAGCTTTATTAGTGTATAGGGAATGTAACTTGCCTTTAAGGGACTTCATAGTTTTCTGCAACACTAGGGAGCGTGTTGTTTTATGGGATTTTTCTGCTTTATCAAGTTCTGTTTCTAATCGGTATCTCTCCTCCATTTCATGTTGGCATATCGTAATTGCAAGCGAGATATATTTGCCTCGGATGACCAACTTAAAGGCATCCGATGTCATCAAGAGGAAAGTATCCCCCATTTGATTTAACCAGATATATTCCCTTATAGTGTTCCTAATCTCATCTGTCATAGGTCTATCACGTGTTAGTATTACCTCCATTGGGGCATGATCCGAGATAACAAGAGAGTATATTTTGGATGAATCTATGGATTGCCAAAGAAGGTGGATAAGGAAGAGATAATCAATCCTCGAGTAGATCCTCTGGGAGCGGGAGAAGTATGGTTAATCTTTTGCATTTGCATATACACTTCACCAGGTGTCGAAGACCCCTAAGTTATGCAGGGCGGATTTCACCGATTTTGAAAAAATGCCTGCCGTCACCTGGTTAATATGGGTGGCACCATGGCCGAATCCCAAATCATATTAAAGTCTCCTACTAAAATTATTTCCCCTTCTGCGAAACCCCTTGTACAATTAGGAAATCCAAGAGGAATTGTGATTGGCCGTGTTGGGGGTGTATAGTGTAGCTATTGTACATAATTTACCCTGAAGCAACTCCTTGATCACAATATACCTCCCTTGTTTGTCAGTTTTAGTCCCATTTGATGGGAAGTGTGGCGAGGATTTGATAACTATAGCCACCCCATTGTGCTTCATGGGAGCAGAGGAGATGAATATTTGTGGGTACATTTTGTGTAGTCTTATATCCTCCCCTCGTTTTGGGTAAGTCTCCCTTCAGGTGAGTCCTATTATATCAAAGTGATAGTCCCCAAGATATTTCCAGAGCTGAGATTGTTTGTTGGGGGAATTCATGCCCTTCACATTCCATGTTATAATGTCAAGAACTATCAACTTTAATGTGGATGTGAGTGGCCTTTGCCAGCCCCGCCTCCATGTGGCCTACTTTAGCTGGCAATAAAGCGTCCTCTCTCCCACTGACCGTTCCTCCCTGCCCCCCTCCTCCCATGTTTTCCCCCACTACTGTAACCTTATTAGAGTCATGTGAACAAACAAAACAATTTAACAAAACATAAATCAACAGGTAACTGGACTGATGTGCTCCAATTTCATAACATAAGTCTGGTACCATGTCAGGTAGTGGACCTATACCAGCATCAATACCTCGCTTGTAGTTGTGTAGATGCTCAGTCTGATGCCAGTAGTCTTCAGCCTGTGAGTGGTCATTGACATCTCTTGTCTACGCTAGAGCTGCAGATCCCCCACAGTTGCAAGCTCTCCTGCTCCTTGACAAACTCACCTTTGGTTTATGTTGTTCTTTCTAGGGGGTAGGGATGAAGATATTACATCGGTCCTCCTAAGGAAGTAGTCCCGCCCTATTGCCTGGTTCGGAGAGGTTGCACAACTTTTCTGCCATGTGTCTCTTCATCTCTAATTATTTTTGACCCCCTTTCTTCCGTTGCTGCCATGAAGATGAAGGAGGGGTGGGTCCCCTGGATTCTCTGGTGGTGAATCCTCTGGTCCCACAGTTTCATGATCGCTTCCCCTTGTGAGACCAAGGGCCATATGTACGAAAGCTTTTTCCCATAGGCAGAAAAAGGGTAAAATCCTTTGGTACATATGGCCCCAAGAAAGGCTGTCACTTTGGCAAGTTTTGTGAAGTGGACTTGTTCATTATTCTGTTTGAATGCTATTCCAAATGGGTAGATTCATCTGTATCTAATTCTCCTCATCCGTAGGTCATCTGTGTCCGATTGAAATTGCTGTCTACGGGCCAGTGTCAGTGGGTTGATATCTTGGAATAAGGAGCACGTAGATCTCTGAATGGTTACTGCTTCCTGGCTTCCTGGAGGATCAGTTCTTTCACCTTAAACAAAGCCATTTCAACTAGCACATCACAAGGTCAGTATCCCTCTCCTTGTGAGCTCAATCCGACCCTGTGGACGCGTTCCAATTGTACTTCTGAGTGGTTATCACCCAAGATTGTAGAAAATAGTCCATCCACAAAGGCCTCCAAGTCCAGCCCTTCACCACCTTCTTCTAGGCCTCTGATTCTGATGTTATCTCTACGAGATTGGATCTTCAGGTCTTCACATTTAAGAAGGGACACATTCAGTTGTGTTTGAAGAGAAATAAATCCCTTAGACAATGGTTGAAGCTGCTTTTCTAAGCTTTGTGCCTTTGTTTCCAAATCCAGGGTTTGAGTTCCGACTGAGTCTATATTGGCCTGAAGTGAGTCAGAGGGAGAGTTAATTTCCGATTTGAGGGAGTCTAGGGAAGCTTTAAAATCCACTTTAAGCTCCTCCCTAAGCTCGGTCTTAAACTCCCTGAGACATAGCATTAAGTTCTCTTTTGTAAGTGCCATAGTTGCTTCCAGTGATGGTGCTGCGGTGTTTTCTCTTTTCTTCTATTGGTGGAAAATAACTGGATGCTATTTTTAGTTCGGGCTTCTTGCACGACATAGGGGCCCACACCTTGTTTTCTCATAGAAGTGGGACAGATGGTTATTGCTTTAAGTGGGCTGTAAGTGTGGGCATCTCGTAGGTAGTTCACTGGTTTTGGAGCCCTCACAGTGGTGTTGTCCCCTCCTGGATAAATGTACTTTTGGCACTGGGTCTATGCAGATCCTGGCCAAGGGCAATTCTATCATTGTGAGTCAGCGATCGGTGTTTGATATGTTCAGTCTCATGTACTCTTGTTACATCCCTGTTCTCCATATGTGGTGAACTAATGGGCTCTTATCATCATGTGGAGCCCACTAACCATGTTTGCACGTGGGTGTCCCTGTCATGAGAGATTTCTGAATGCAGATTGTTCGGGGACTTTCAATGTTTTACATCGAAACGGGTGCCATCTTGAGGTCAGGCAGCTTGGTTCATCCCTCCTGTCCCCCCCTTACAGGCCTTCACATTCGGCCCATTCAGCCCCTCTGTGCTCACAGGTAAGATTCACTAGATATGTAAGCTTCGTTCACTGTCCCCAGGAGATGTCTGTCCATCCGCCAGTCTCAGGCTGAGGCCCAAACGCCACTACCATTAGGCCTTGTGTCTTCTGGCCGGCTACCGCGTTCTGAGTGCCGGCCCCAATGCGCTGGTTGTTTCTTTGTTCCTGTCCACGTCTCTGACAAATATTCGTGCTGGTGGCTGCTCCTACATGATTCCAGCCAGGCGCCAGAGGACTTAACTTTCTCTACCGCTGCGAGTCGATGCCTCAGCCATCTTGGACTAGGCCAAGTAGGCACGATCATTGCCAGAAATAATGTTCTTTTCCAGGAGTCCCTGGTTGCCGAGTGGGACATTTCAGCTTCCCCCTTCTACTTTGTCAGCTGCTGTGGCATTTAGGGTCATAAATGGCATTAGAAGAAACCCGTTTTACAGGGTATGTCGGCGGAGTCTCCGTGGATCACCTCCACTCAGCCATGCTGGCGGGTCACGCCCCTACTTTTTATTTTTATTTGTATCAGAGGATGCTGCCCAGCATAGACATGGGCATGCCCCTGATCCACAAAATAGGGAAACAGTCTTTCTGTCCCCCTGGGGGGCAGATGGGGCTGATTCCGCCCCCCATCTGCACCCTTTTGAGGGCAAAAAGCCCACTAGACACTAGGGATTACTTGTTTTAATTTGTACCGGTGGGGACTGCCCGCATGGGCATGGCCATGCCCCCACTGACCCCCCCCCCCCAAAAAGGGAGTCTTTCTGTCCCCTGGGGAGGCTGTTGGGGGCAAATATCCCCCTTTACCTCCCCCTGGGTGGGCGGGGCAGAAAGCCCACTAGAAACCAAGGACTACTTTTTTTTACATGCCCCATTCCCCACCCCCTCAAAAACAGGGAAACAGTCTTTCTACTCCTGTGTGGACTAAATCATCTCATCCCAATGGCAACAAAGAGAGTATTTGATTCTTTGGGGTGTTGTTTTTACAAGTGGGCCAGGAGTGTTTGGCTAACTCACAGTATCATCCCACTTGTAGTGTTTTGGGCTTGGGTAGGCTGCCACCTCAAAAAACCTACCAGACCCAGACAGTTCTGAAAACTAGACATCTGGGGTAGTCCAGGGTGGTGTGCTTCACATGCATCTCACACCATTTGAGCACCCATAATGCCCTGGAAAACCTCAAATGTTGACTAAAAACACATTTTCCTCACATTTCTGTGAAGGAAACGTCAGGAATATGCAGGAACCCACAAAATACCTGCCACCCAACATTGCACCACTTCTGCTGATAAAAAGTCTGTGCCTCTTGTGTGGTTGGGCCTAGTGCCAGAGACAGGAACCTATCCAACCGATGCCATTAGTAGTCCCCAAGCAAGGGCTCCAATTGCCCTTGGTACGATAAGTTCCTATCACTGGCACTAGGCCCAGCCATACAAGTGAAGTACCATTTTTATTAGAAGACTTAGGAGAATGCTGAATGAAAAATAGTTTGTGGCTCTGTGCAGATTCCAGAACTTTATATCACTGAAATGTGAGGAAAATGTGTTTTTGTGTCATATTTTGAGGTTGCAAGACATTTTGGATAACAAAGCAGGTTTGCTATGTTTTGCTAGGTGCCAGATGAGCGAGGGCCCAAAAATCACAGCTACCCACTTTGCAAAAAAAAGGTTTGTTTTGGAGAAATTTCATATGTCCATGTTGCATGGGGTCATTTCCTGTCACGGGAACCAGGCCTGCCCTCTCAAGGGAGGTACCATAGCAGTGCTGAACAATATTACACCACATAAAGCAAAGGCACCTTCTTGAGTAAAGTTCTAGTTTCATGCTAAATTTCGTTCATTTCTTTTCCGCATTTTTTAATGTTTTTTAAAGAAGTCTAAAGCGGTTAAACTTGGAAATGCTGCTGTTTGGACTCACCCCTTAAGTGTTTCTTTGACAGAGTTACATGAAACTCAAAATAAGCTAAACATGGTAACTGTCTGTCAAGTGCTGTGCAGATCAATAACACTGTCCAAATGTGATTAGATTTTTGTAACATCTCTAACTTTGCCCCTCTTGCAAGATCTCCATGAAACCTGACATTCCATTAGTTCATGCAACACTGAAGTTATTAGCACATGAGGTTACCATCAAGTCACTGAACTTGGCAGTTCTGGATGGACTGCACCTATTGGAGCAGGGCCAAGACTGTTATGCATAAGTCAGAGTATAATCTGAGGTGGCATGGTAAGCAGAAATATGATGGACTGGGAAGTGGAGCTGAATTATTAACAGCTGCTAAGATTAATTCAAGCATTTCATCCATCACTTGTAGTAGGTTTGCCCTGTGCAGTTTTTATATGCAACATTGTGAAATGCATTCTATGTAAGACTTTCAAACAGGACTTGCCTTCCCATGGAACACTAATGTGAACAAACTTTTTAAGGCCACTTTATGTTTTTGTATTTGTCCACAATCTGAGCATTTGTATTCCCAAGCATACTTTATTAGCAACGCATTTTCCATAGTCAATCCTTAATTTTCTATTTGATTTTAAGGATCCTTCTTGAACGTTTGGACATCTGCTCCTTCTGATCATATTCATACTTGTTGCAGACTTTCAATACCGCTTTTCTAATTCTTTTTAAGTTGTGCACCTGTTTTGGGTCATTGTTTATGTCTGCTCTCATTTTCTTTAGTTCTGAAGTGACCTTGTTCATTTTGTAACAGTAAGTCTGTTAATTATATAGGAACAAATAATGTATTAACTGCAATATTGCCTAACAGTAAACCACACATGTTTGAGAAATGTACACCAACATCTGCTTGGTGAGTTGTTTGCCCTTTTTACGGGCGAGCACAAAGCACTCAGTGTTATTATCTCTCTTTGGGCTTCAAACCACGGCCATGACACGTCAGTGTCTTTCATTGGTTCGTGGGCTTGCCTTTCAAAATCTGCTTGCTTTCATTAGTGTAAGGCATACATACGTCATGTCTTTTCCCATGTTTAGCCCTCCTTGAGAGCATAGCCCTCCTTGAGCGCTGAGACGAAGTACTGAAAACATACGAGGCTCGTTGTTTTCTGTCCGGTTTGTGGACTACTTTTTCTCTTTTTTCACAGCACAATCTCGCTTGGCATAAGTCGAGCGCTTTGCATGACATCGACCTTGTTACATAGTTAATTGCACTTTTGACGGTTACGTAGATAATTGCACTTTTACTGATAGATTTCACTACAAGTGAACTGTTATTTCCGTTTGTCTGTCTGCTTTGCACTGATGGCGGCTGTCAGCTCGCTTATGTGAAACTTTTACTTATCAGTTTATATGGCAAGAAAAGTCCAGTTAGTTATGTGAAACTGTTTTATTTTCATTTTCAATTTATGTGGCAAGAAAAGTCCGGTTACGAGTTTACAATGCTAATTGCTTGAGCTCAAGCAAACGCAAGACCGTTTGCATTGCAAATGCTTGTTCTTTTATGTGGTTCTTGTTTCCTTCATTTTTTATCTTTTCACTTTTTGTGTCTATTCTACTTCTCTTGGTTTTTCTCCAGATACCATGTTTCATGTGTTTCATATTGGCCAAGATGTGGAGCTTAGAAGCTTCTACATCTATTATATTCTATAAGGCAGCCAGAATCTGCATTATTTCCATTCATCAAAATGGTGTAATCCTAAGTGTTTTTACTCTTGACAAAGCCATATAGGCCATATTTACTTTTTTAAAGCATTGGTCCAATATCTACTATATTGACACGTTCAGTGATGCAATTCTTACCTGATTACTTGCACCACAGTGCTGCAGAGACAATAAGGGCCCACCTCCTAGTGCCCTACATGTCATCCAGGGATTACAATTTACTCCAGGAATTACAGGTAAACTAGGGGAGGAGGGTCTTCCATGGTGTTGTCCTCATGGTCACATAGTCCTGTGTCAACCTTTAAAAAATGGGAGGAAGTTGCTAGATGGATCTATATGTGGGCTAAACCCTTATCCACCCCCTGTGAAACGTGACCTATTACCCTATTGTGTAGTACCTGCAATCAACTGGCAGACCGTTTGGTAGAAATTGTGATGTTTGCAAATCTCCTCTGACTGGGAAGTTTTTTGTGAGGGTTGGTCACTGAAAATACATTTGAATCATGATCACACACTAAATAATATATTAGCACGCCCTTTATATGATTGTCTTTACAGAAGTTGTGTCACTTTTGCCAAATACTAACTGGACACTGCACGGTTCTGACTTTGAGTTCCTCTAACTGCGTGAATAATACAATGTCGGGCAACATTTGGTGATCTTGGTAAACATCCATGCCTTTGTGCCATGACCATTAGTATGCACGAGTTATGCGTTAATGTCTTCGGGAATTAATTCAGTGACAGCTGTTTAGTGTAAAAGGTCATTTATTAGGACAGGATTGCAATAAGCAACATAACTTTAACTTTTAATCAAAACCGGAACTTTAATAATGCCCTCTCTTTAACATCTCCCCGCTCATCCTTCCCCTCCAAACCCTTATTTCATTTCCATTCCCCTACACACTCCCCTTTTCTTTCATGCCCCATTTGGTTCATGCGTACCCCCACTCACAGCCTTCACCTGCTTGTTTATTCCCTGGAAGGGTGGCCAAGCCCGCATCTGACTCACCACCCTCCCCCATCTACTGCCAACCAGCACAAACCCATTTGGCTTGTTGCTGCCCCACCCCTCCACCCCGGCAGACACGCTACTGCAACCTCACCTCCTCACTCCTTCTCCCTGATCCACATGTCTTCTCCCCACAACTCCCCAACCAACAATCTCAAAATCAGTAAATAATATGCATTCCCTAACTTGGACAAATGCACACCATCACCCCTAAACAGTGTCTCATCCTGCTCGGTAATGTCCTCGTGCTTCAGGATTTTTATCCCTTGTGACCAACAAAAAACTCTCATCGCTCTGTTCAGTTTCCTGCGAGCCCGCTCCATGGCTCCCTGTTTGACTGCCCCTCTCCACACCCTATGAGGTACAAATTCTATCCACACCAGGCATGTGCCATGCAATTTCTGTTTGATAATTTCCAAGTCCCTCTGCATGTGTTGCAGTAGCATGAGTCCTGATAGTTTAACAAGATCATTCTCTCCCAAATGGATGACTAACAAATCTGGACATCCCCAGTTCAATAAGTTAGATGTGATGAATGAAAGCAGGTTACCCCACCGCATGCCGCTCTTTCCCCACCATAAGACCTCATGGCGTTCAGTGGAAAGTCCTAGGGCCCAACCATAAATTTGCTTTTCCGCGAACTTCGCTGCCCAGTGGATAAATGAATGGCCTACAAGCCACGTGATCATCTTGCCATGCGGTAGACCATACGTATCTCCTGCAATGGAAAAAACAGCTGTAACATATGTTCACATAACTTATCCCCACCCCTCCTTCCACCGTTGTCAATCCCTCCCTTTCAAGGCCTCACATAACGTTCACAGCACCGTGACTTCCAGCGACCTATTGCCTTGATCTTTGCCCAATCCCAACCCAAATGCAATGCGGGGATAGCTGCCCCAATTCCGAATGAATGTGTGCCAAAATCCATGGCCCGGCGACCGGTCCGTCCCAGCGCCATCCTCAACATGCGTAGGAGCTGAAAACTGGTAAGCTTGGCCCCGGACTTGTGAACAAACACCCCAGCTTCCTTATTTGCAGAACCCAAAAATTTAAACTTCGCCCATTCCCCGACTGGGCAAGCCAAAGCATTGCCCCCTTTCTTCAGCCACACCAATTTTCCTCTACGTAACTGGTCGGTCTTGGATCGTCTAAGCCAAATCCCCAACTGTTTGCCATGTAAGCAAACCTCCCTGTACTGTACCCCTATTGCTGCTCCAACCCCTAAAAGTTCTGACACCCGAAACGCGCCAAAAAACATCCACACCATGCATAAGTAGAACAGTGCTAACTCATATTAGTCTGCGCAACATACCGGCAGCACATGCAACAGCTCCAGCAACAATTCAAAACTGACTGATCTAACCCTGCCCCAACCTTTTAATATCTTCCCCAATAAGTCGTTTTTGGCCGGGTCGTGATCGAAGGACAGCTTCCCGTAGAATGAAACACCCGCCAGTTTGCTGCCAATTGTCGCCGCTGACAAACCTTTCTGTATCATGAACGACACAAAATGCAAAGCGCGACGCTCTAACTGTTTGCCCTGCTGTAGCCAAAAATTCCCTGCAAACGGCTCAAATGATTGAAAGTCCAACCAGGCCAGCCGGTCACTTCGCCAAGTGGATTCCACTAAAGACATCTCCACCAGCCCAGTGATCATCATGCCCCCCACTCCCAAATGTCTGCCGGGACTGCTGTCTTGCTCTGCTGTGCTCCTGGTGCCAGGTTGCGAAAACGCTGCCACTGTGAACGAGACAGGGAATCCGCAATCTCATTGAACACTCCCGGTATGTGAGCAGCTTTAAAAATTACATTCAAAGATAAACACTGCAACATAAATTGGTGCAACAAGCGCAACACCCTGAGGTCTCTTGCCTTCTGTCTGTTAACCAGTTCCACTACTGTCATGTTGTCAGCTCTAAATAAGACTGTCCTATTTGCTAATATCGCCCCCATACTGCCAATGCCACCAAAAGGGGAAATAATTCCAAAAAGGCAATACTCCTACCTTGTTGCAACCATTGAGTTGGCCATGGCTCTGCGCACCACCTGCCGTCCCAAAACACTCTAAAACCCTTCGCTCCTGCCGCATCCAAAAATATCTGCACCTGCCATACTGTCACCTCATCGCAGAAGAACATAGACACCCCATTGAACTGCCTCAAGATAGTTTCCCACACCCTTACATCCTCTCTCAGACCCACTGACACTCGTATTCTGTGGTGTGGCAACACTGCTCCCGACATAGCCAGCCCCAGTCTCCTGCAAAAGGTCCTACCACCTCTGACTACCCTGCAAGCAAAGTTGAGATAGCACAATAACCTTTGCGCTGTTCGCAAATCGATTTTCCGTGCCTCCTTCACTGTTTTCAGAAATTCCAGCATTTCTTTGACTTTCTGTGTTGGTAGTCTGGCTGTCAAGGTAAAGGAGTCTAGCTCAATGCCCAAAAAGGTGAGTACCGTCACAGGTCCCTCTGTCTTTTCGGGGGCCAGCGGCACCACCATATGGCACGCTATATCTTGAAAAGTCGTCAAAGCCTTCCCGCAAGCCCCAGAATTCCCTGACCCTATGAACAGGAAATCATCCAAGTAATGGGTCACTGCATAATGCCCACTGATCTTGCAGAAGACCCACTGCATAAAAGTGATAAATGCCTCAAACAGGGCGCAAGATATCGCACAACCCATGAGAATGACCCTGTCCACATAAATGGCCCCTTCAAATTGCATCCCCAGTAAATCAAAATCTCCTGGGTGTATAGGCAATAGCCTGAAGGCTGATTGTATATCACACTTTGCAGATTCAGCCCCAGCGCCACATCCCCTGACAAGCTTTATAGCATCATCCACTGATGCATATACTACTCTGGTGTCCTCCGCTGCAATAAAATCATTGACTGATGCGCCCTCCGGCCATGACAGGTGATGTATCAACCTAAACTGACCTGGGGCCTTCTTCGGCACTACTCCTAAAGGGGAGATCATCAGCCTTGTACTCGGCCAATCATAAAAGGGGCCCGCAATTCTGCCCAATGACACTCCCTTATCCAATTTGCTCCTTACTATCTGTGGCAGTTTTTTTGCAGAAAGCAAATTGTCTGCCCATCGCCTCGTACGGGGACCTTGGTAGCTGACCCGAAAGGCCTCCGCTAACTTACTTGCCGTGGCCCTATCCGGGTATCTGTGCAGCCATGGAATGAGGAATTCTATCCTATCTGGCGTAGGCCCCCTTTCGAGCAGGAGCACCCTGTGTGCCTCTTCCCTTGGATGCCCTCCACTGCTCTGCTGGACTGGAATGGGAAAAACACTGCGTAACTGGTTGACGGCACCCGCATTTGGAGCAGTCGTGCTTAAATTTACAAGGCTGTCTGGAACAGAAACCTTTGTTAAAGTTCCAGCAAGCTCCTGTCGTGTTGGTCGAGGTTCTTTGCCCCACGCCTGCCCCTCCCGGGGCGGGACGTGCCTGAAACGGCTTATAAATCACAGACAGCCCACTGGCCGTATGGGTAGATGCCGTGGATTGCGACGATGCCATCCATTGCATCCATAGTTCTGGATCTACGTCACCCCAAGGTCTATCGGGATTGACACTCACCGAGCCCTAAACTCCTCATCATAACTCAACCAGGCAAAACCCCCGAAGGGCATTTGTGCTTTCCGAATGATTTCCATATATTTGAATATTGCTATGGCCCTGTCTGGGTATTTTTCGCAATATATGCTTGCGAAAATCAGGAACGCCGATGTCCAATTATCCATTGTAATTGATAACCTTGGCCTACGGGCTAATTCCCATTCCTCCTCCTTGGAACCCTCCTTGGCCTGTATGTCCCTATGTAAGAGTTTAAAAACTTCTACATACTCATGTCTCCATATTCTCGCCTTTGTTTTATCTGCCACATGCGATCCCAAAGGCATAGCTAGACCCATATAAGGAAGCCTCTTTTTGTGCCCCCCATCCTCTTTCTCCTCTGCCCCTGTTTTCTCCCCGGTTACCTTGGCCCCACTGTCACCTTCAGTTGAAGCACTTCCTTGCGGCTCCTTCCCCTTTTCACTGCCCTGTGTGTCTTTGTCCGATGGTGCGTCGAAAATAGTACAGTCCCCTACCCCAGTGGACTTCCGTCCCGGAGCATCTCCGCCCCCCACGTCCTCCCCCCAAACTGACCACCAATGCCCTTTACCTCTTCCTTGTGATCCCACAGGTCGCGAAACCTGCCGGGCTCCTCGGCCCGTGCTTGTTCTTGCCTCCCTTCGTGTTGTTCTCCGCTTATCGCCCGGTCCTGTAAAATAGAAGCGGAAAGAGGGGTTGCGCCGCTCCTGCTTCCCCTTCCCCTCCCCTCATGCTGTTCATCTTAGCCTCCCGAATCTCCCCCTCCTCCCATTCATCCAGCTCCTCCTCATAATCGAACTCCAACACATCATCTTCGACCACATCCAGTCTCTTGTCTACACCACCACTCCCCATAATGTAGTTAGCTGAAACATCCTCTTGACCCTCATGGCGCCCACCATCTCTGTGGAAACCCCGATCCTGCGTAGTAGAGAAGGCCGCAGAAGACCCCTCTAGCACTTCGGACCAACGTGCTGAGGCCGTGTTGCGCCCCGTTGGTGTCGCCTTCTTTCTGCCAATCTCATGTGTTAGCATTGACCTTCCGTGCCACTCATGGCCGTGTGCGCCACTGGCTCCCATCGCGCTACCTAACCCACAGGCCGCACCAGCCTCCTGGCCCTTTCTATTCGGTACCCAGATCCAGCTACCCTTTCAGGCTTCCTGTGGTACATCTCCTATACTCCCGACGCTCTCCACTGGCCTCTTCAGCTGCTGGCCATATGGTGCGGCCATCTCCCTCTCCATACACAATTGGGCCCACCTGTCTTCTGTTTCTGCTACTATGTGGTGTTGCTCCCGAATTCTGGCCTCTAAATCCCATGCTTCGCCCAAGTCCAGCTTGCTGGCCCTGGTGCCGCTCGGCCCCGGCCCAATAATGGGCTCCTGCGCTCCGCCCCCACCGCCTTCTTGGTTTGTGCCTTGCTGGCCCTGCCTTTTGTCGTGCCAGCCCCCAGCCGGGCCCTTGACCTTCTTTTTTGCCATCCAGGGGGCCCCCACTGTATCGGCCCCCCTGGGGAGGGACAAGTCCATAGGTGTAATTTCTATACCCGTGTCCGGGAGCTCCTGCACCACTACCTCCTGCAAAGGTTCTCCGTCCCCTAAAGGATGTTCCTGTTGTGCCTCAATGCCCCCTTCCTGGTGTTCTGGGGCTGCCCCCTCCTCTGCTGCCTCTGTTTCGCTGTTGGGTGCCTCACCTTCACCCATATGTCTGGATGGGGAAGCAGCGCCATGCGCCCGCCCCGCCGCCGCCTTTTTGGCCCTTTCAGGCGATGTACAAGCGGCTTATTTTATTGTTAATTTTTTGGCCTAAACGGTGGGCGTGCATTCAAAAGGCTGCACCGTCGGGTGTGACCTTTACAATTGTGCCCCTTAGGTCGGCGAGCGTGCCCCAAGCGCTCGTCGGCCTTGCCGTGCCCCTGAGACCTGTCTGATTAAATGCTGGCGGCCGCCCTCGCGGCCCGGCCCAAGCGCAGGTGCGCTCTGGCGGAAGGTGCCTCGCGAACGAGCGCGCCTCCGCAGTATGCCTCACTAATCTTTGTTTTTTCCTCTGAGCAGGGAAAAACCTGTTGAACCGCCGTACCTGCTTGCCGATAAAATCAGGCTCCCCCGGCCCGCCCGACTCTCCTGCTGCACCCTTTACCCTGGGGACCGGCCAAACTAACCATGCGATGGGCTGCGCGGAAAGAGTCCGGTCCCTCCCCCCACACCACTTATATCCCCACCCTCTACACCCACCCCCACTTACCTGAGGACCAATCCTGTCCCTGCGCCGTCACTTCCCCTTCCCGAAAGAGCTCGCGCGGAGACTAGAGCGGTGCTCTTACTCTCTGCGGGCCCCTCCATTCGGCGCTGGGTTAGTTTGTGCATTTAAGGTTTATGTCTTTAAGTGTGAGGCATCAAAATCCTAAGATACTTATGTTACCTGCCCTGGGCGTCACCCGTTCTGCTGCACAACGAGTTTTAATTTACCTTTTGTTGTTGGTTCTTTTCAGCATAGGCGCTTGAAATTCTTAATTCTTGTCTTATTTTTCCTTGTAGGTTTTCAGGAGATGCTGTACAGGCTGCCAATGAGGTCGGGTGATCAAGAGCTTCAGGGTACCCGCGGCGCAGTGCTGTAGCAGGTAGGTGTGTGCTGTATAAATCCTCAACACAAAATGTGAGCCTGCGGTTAGGGTAGTATATATAGGCCACACCCAGACTGCACCCAAGATGGCATATGGTGATCACTAAATTTAGTGAGATTTCAGTTCTAGCTGTTATGGGGGAATATAGTAAACAATATACACGGTTGGTCTGCAATTCTATGTCAGGACCGGAGGCTCAGATTATGCTTCTCTTTCCAGCCTGTTGGAAAAGATCTTAGAGATGGCTTACATAGCTAAGGAATCAAAGTCCCCTATCGACCCGGCCATTCTGGTAGGTTGGGCTCAGCGAGCCATCTGTCACCTGGGCAATGCCAACGTAGCCTTATCTACGGAAAGAAGACGCTCTATTTTAATGAGAATTGACCCTCAACTCACTGAACTCGCCCCTTCTGAAGCAGGCCCGGTAGCCCAAGGCCTCCTTTTTGGAGCCCCCTTCATTAAGGACCTAGCCAAATTTGCCGCAACTTTCAATACTATGGATAAGGCCCAATTGTCACTTAAAAAAGTCTTCAGAGAGACTCTTTTTCAGAGAGCCGGACGTCTGCGGGGTCGCTCGTCTGGCCGCTTCTGTTATCAAGGCCCCAGACGAGATGCCCTTTCCAGGCGCCGTGGGTATTACAGAGATCAGCAGGCAAACACCACCTTCTATCCATCACGACCCCGAGGAGACAGGGGCCGTTAAGGAAAGAACTCCTATAAGGGACAACAAGGAGCCACCCAAGACTCTACCAATTCATGTGAGAATCATTCACCCCTCGGAGGTGATTCTCGGGGTCAGGGTTTCAGGAATGGAAAAAATTATCCAGGGACCACTGGGTGTTACAAACTGTTCAAGGGTTCGATTGGAATTTTACCAGACCCCTTTTCAGCAATCCCCCCCTCCTCTTCTCCATTTTTCCCGTCATGATCAAGACATCATAGACCTGGAGGTTCAGGCCCTTCTCAAGAAAGGGGCTATTTGTCAGGCTGTTCCCCATCCCCGGGGCTTCCTAAGCTTTCTGGTAGACAAGAAAGGCGGGGGATCATGTTTGGTCCTAAATCTCAAGGAATTCAATGCATGGCTAGTCTATCGGCATTTCTAGATGGAGGGAATCCACCTCCTCAGAGATATATTTCAAGAAGCAGATTGGTTGGTTCGACTAGACCTAAAGGACGCTTATCTAAGCATTCCTATCTTCCCTCCTCATCGGCGTTTTCTTCAGTATCTCTGGCGAGATCAATGTTTCAAGTTTCAGGTACTACCTTTTGGGCTTTCCTCCGCTCCTTGGTGCTTTACCAAGGTAATGAGGCCTGTGGTGGAATTCCTTTGCACCCAGGGCGTGAGCCTGATAGTTTACCCCGACGATCTGATCCTTATGGCTCAGGACCCCCTTCTCCTTCAGGTCCAATTGGCTTGGACGATCCAACTCCTTCAGAATCTGGGTTTCATAATCAATCAACCCAAGTCTTGTCTCCGACCATCTCAACAGATCGAGTTTTTGGACTTCGGGATAGACTCCATGAAAGCTCAATTGATCCTTCCTCCGCTGAAGGTGCACAATATCAAGAAGGAATTGTGCCTACTCCTATCCAGACAGAAAGTGTCCTTGAGGAGCTTAACCAGGATGGTGGGTCTTTTATCATCTTCGATCCAGGCTATTTTCCCGGGCCCCCTACACTACAGAGCCCTCCAACGGCTCAAGATATCCCATCTCCAGAAGGGTTTGTCATATACAGACATGGTACCTCTGACTCTAGAGGTCCGCTCGGAGACAGCCTGGTGGTTAGAGCACAAGGAGGCCTGGAATGGACGGGCAATTTTTGGCACGTCCCCGGATGTGATCTTGGAGTCAGATGCCAGAAGAAGGGGCTGGTGAGCCCGTTGCGGGGATCTGACCATGGGAGGCCGTTGGTCGGAGGAGGAACTCCATGTCCACATCAACTGCCTGGAGCTGCTAGCCGGATCCTTTGCATTCCAGAGTGTCTCACCTCTGAAATCGGATTGTTGCATTCTCTTGAGAATGGACAACATTTCCGCTGTCAGATATGTAAACAAGCTGGGGGGCACGAGATCTCAGACCTTAGCTCGCATTGCCATGGATTTCTGGCAGTATTGCCTCCAACATCGCATTTCGGTGATTGCGGAGTACCTTCCGGGGACTCACAATACAGTGGCAGATTGGAATTCCAGATTCCTTCGGGATGGCAGCGATTGGATGCTCCTCCCAGAAGTGTTTGCCACTCTGAATCAGAAATGGGGCCCTTTCTCGATAGACCTTTTTGCCTCGAGATTGAATCGCCAGCTCCCTCTCTTCTTAAGCTGGAGACCAGATCCGGAAGCGATTGCCACCGACGCCTTTCTCCAGGACTTGTCACCCCATCGGGGTTATGCGTTTCCCCCATTCAGCATGATTCCTCGGGTCCTGTCCCAGGTCCGCCTTCTGAGAACGGAAATTGTATTGATAACCCCTCTTTGGAGAGCTCAAGCCTGGTTCCCCTTGGCGCTAGAACTGCTGTGTGATATTCCCCTTCTGATCCCTCCTCTACACAACCTACTGCTGGATCCTCTGGGGACTCCACATCCCTTGATTGTAGAGGGCAAATTACACCTGGTGGCCTGGAGAATTTCAGGCGTCAATGGTCCTTGCCAGGCCTTTCGGAACAGGCTTCTAGTCTCATCCAACAAGCCTGGTCTTCCAATACACACAAACGATATACCTCCGCCTGGAAGCGATGGGTTCATTGGTGTGAGGAACGGGGTTCCAATCCCTTTAATGCTGATGTCAGTTTAGTAGTAAATTTTCTGGCTTCACTGGCCACTGCGGGCCTTGCTTACAGATCGATCAATAATTATAGATCCTCCATCTCAGCAGGTCACCTGCCAGTTTTGGCTAAACCTATTGGTGAATACCTTATCGTCTGCAAATTAATGAGGGGCATTCGTCTTTCGAACCCTCCTCATCCTAGGTATTCTTCCCTTTGGGATGTGAACGTGGTTCTTTCATTCATTTCTTCTTGGCCAGACAATAGATTCCTGTCATGCAAACAACTCTCGGCCAAACTATCCCTATTACTATGCCTCATTTCTTGCAAAAGAGTATCTGATGTCCGTTCCCTTGACCTTGCAGGCAGGATTTTTTCTCCTACAGGAGTGTCCTTTTAGATTTCCAAATGCACTAAAACAGCTCTATATGCCATGATGAAATTGGTGTAGGCTACCTGAGTGACACTATTCAAAGAAGGGCCATGTTATTATGGCTGGCTGTGTGGAGCTCCAAAGATACAATACTAACTAAAGAAATAATAGCAGATTGCTTGGCTTGTGACAGAGGACTTTCCATCCCATGGTTATCCTTTGTTAAGAATGGTTTGGCTTCAGACTAGATGAGTGCTTTCCTTACGTGAATCAGGTTGCGCCTATTAGCAGAAGGCACATCAAAGAGCTGATGTTTATTGTTTAGGTTTCGAGCCGGCATTATGAAGTACTCCCTTTGCTTTCCTATTGGTTACCAACCAAATCTTGGTTCTAAGTTATATCCCTGCCGTAATTTACAAAAGCAAACCATGACTCATTTTCTTTTCGTCTGTGATTACTATTTGATGTATACTAAAAGATACCTTAAGCCTCTTTTGAAGCATAGAAATATTCATACCTGCCTCTTTGCTTATCATTTTTTATGAGCTTGGGTGATAGTGAAACTTGTAGATAATTGTTGCTATTTCTTCGGGCTGTAACCCGTTCAAGGAGAATCATGAGCTTAGATTAGTTACATAACTGTATGGGTTATAGCTGATATATTTCTGTAAAGTTTGGATATTTTAGTGCATTATTTTAGTGCATCACTAATTGTGCTTTTTATCATATGATGTTTTGTATTTTATAATTTTAATCTATTTTATTGTTTCTTACTTTGTATGTGTGTTTTTTTGCTTTTATGGCTGTTATATTAGCTGACTAAACATGATTTCAACTGACTTGACTGACTGACGAGTGCGGACTGACATCCTAATCATGAGAATCCTAGAGTTTCCAATAGCAGCTTGTAATCCAGTGTGGGCCAGCACAGGCAATGGAGGGGCATGTCAGCTGTACAACTTTAAGCAAGAATCCTGGTTGCACCTACTGTGCTGATGCCCCGCCTTAGGCACAAGCAGGAGGTCTCTACTGAAAACAATTTTCTTAGCTGAGGGGGTGCATACTTCCTGGGAGGCCGCTAAGCTCTGTTTTTTGTGTATCAATTCATCTTTGTTGGCCAGATGCGCTAAATTTGTGAAGGAGCTCAGGGTTCTTCTGCACCCCCCAAAGAATAAAAAAATATCACACACAGTCAAAAACTTATAATAGACTATTTTCCATGGGGCTATATGGCGTAAGACTGAATGACTCTTGGCCTGTAGGTGCATTATTGCACACTGCACTTTAGTCCAGGTATCGGCACGATTTGCTGCAGTGCTCCTTTATAGCAAGTTCCATTTTAAACACAGCTGCATGCACCTGGGTGATGAAGCTGTATTCTCTGTAATGTAATTGCAGCAAACTCAATCTTCTTTTACATTTTTAGTATTGTACTATGTTAATTTCCTTTAAAAATGTCCTGTTATGGTTTTTATTTAAAAAAAAAATAAAAATAAAAAATTATAAACTACTTCTACTCCAAAAAGCAGCAGCAGGAAAGCCATGTAATAAATTATTTGTTTTCTAGTGGTTTCATAGATTAGGTGTCTAGGGTTTATGACACTTGGTTTGGAAAATTTTACAGAGCTTCCCTGACAGCCTATTACAGGAAAGTGGGTAGCCTCTTCATTGGATTCCACTCTTCTTTCATATGAGTATTTTTGTATTACTTCATATAAACAGACGTTTTCTAATATTGAACTTCTTTCTAGATTGTCAGTGTTCATCTTATTTTTTTGCAGTGTCCAAAGTTGCCATTGTGTTAGAATATCGGAAAGACTGCAAAAGCTTATGTGTTTGACAGCTGGTTTTTGAAGAAGTCAAGCACTTATTTTGGGTCTCCAATAACATGGACATGCACTAATCCAGTTGCACCCCTCATATGCTCCACATCCTCAGGTGTGTAGAGTGTTGGTCAGAGCCATTTTATATGATATGTCATTCCACACATCCTTAATTTCTGTTTTCTCTGACCTTTTGATGGATGGAGTGCCATACCGTGCCACTGCTGTTGAGTGGTCTGCAAGAAGCTGCATGGCAAAGTTTGATTTCCATATCCTTGAAATAACTGTGTTATAGTAATTTATGAATGTGTGTTTTGGGTGATTTTCTAGTCACTGAATGCCTAACTGCAAACATACAGCTCTTCTCTTTTTCTCTTGTTAAGACTGGTCTCAGAAGACCAAACATGCATTTGTGTAATACTTGCTTGCTTGTTTTGTTTAAAGTGTAAAACTGTGTTGCTCATATATTTGTGTTCTGTCTGTGGTGGAATTGCACAAGTCAAATATGATTCAATTAAATCCATCACAACTTCACCAGAATCCTCCCTAAATTTTGAAGCATCTTGTATTTATAATAACATAAATTTGGGGTGATCCTCTTGCCTGATACTCCTTTTCCAGGCGGCATACACAATCTCTTCCAATGGTGGTTTCTTTTTTGTTGCATATAAAGTACAATATTGACTGAAATCATCTGTGAAAGTATCTTACTACACTTGCAGTGCCAATATAAAATATTCACTAAGCTTGAGTCAAGTATTTTCTCTTTGTGGAGTGTTTTTTGTATCAGTTAACTGGCAGACATATTCCTAAAGCGTACTCCCACATTTATCATGTGGCCTACCGAGAAGCTAAAATTTGACATCTCACACTCAAGTAGAAGAGCAAAGATAATATCCCATGTTCTGTCTCTCGCATGCATCTTCAGAATATGACCAACTTGCTCCGTATACTGCAGTCAGATTTCAATAGGACAACCATCATCTGGTCCTTCTGGTTCAGGAGGGAAAAGTATAGGGTAGGATATTGCCTCTAAGATTTTTTCCCATATAATTACAGCACCCTATGATTGTTGCATCTAATACATTTTAGTCACACCACCCATCACTTCTTTTGACAGCAAAGGATGACTTGTGTAACAATCATATATTCCGTCTTGTACATTCTATTCTAGTTTTTGCAACTGTCCTCTTTTTCTGTAAGCTATTGCAGAGCTGTGTTAAGTTTTTCAGTCTAACTTGTTTTGCCATTTTTGTTGTATTGTTGAAACACCAGTCTCACAAATATTAATGTGCCAACAATGAGCTCTGCTATTTGTTTTCATATCTAGTTCTAGATAGGCTGTCTTTCCGTTATCCCCCTTCAGTAGTTCATTTGGGGTAGTATTGCTGTCTTTGGCTAAATTTTTATTCTTTTATAATCTCTGAGCGGAGTTAGTTCTCTTAGTAATGTCCATTGACCTCAGAACATATCCTTTTGACATAATGTTGTGACTCAATGAGATTTGACACCACATGACAATCTCTTGCAAGTCACTTCTATCAAACCTATCATCAGTCACAAAGCACACTACCAATTTAAACCATGAACTAGTCCCATTAACTCTTTTCTTTTTGTTTTTGGTGGTGTTCCCTGTGGCTGTTCATTGTTCCTGTTCTTTTTCTCACCTGTTAGGTCTGTCTTGCTTTTCATACTTGGATTTTGCTTCTAGTTCATTTGTGTGTTTTCCTGTTCTTTTCTATTATGTATCTTCCTATATGCTGCTGTTTCTTTTTTTGGGGTTTTGATTAGAACACCGTCCACTGCCAGAACGGGAAGTTGGTATTCCCTAAATAGTAGAATGTAATGTACTTAGATCCAAGTAGGACTCACCTGGGTGCTTGGTTTCACCAAGTCTTTTTGCTGTTGGCGGATAATCCAATCCATCAGGGATCCTTGACCATGACAAATGCACAAGACCAGTTAGACTAACCATGGAGGCAGAATCATGTTGGCCTAGGGAGATGGTCTGAATCTTTATTCTCAGTGACCATCCCAGAAAGGCTTTTAGATATACCTGGGGTCCCAGCATTAAAGGTAACAGGCTTGGGTTCCCAAAGGTATATTTAGTTTATCCTAATCCCATTACTTGTCCAGTCAAACTTTATGTAAGAATACCTTTCTTCCTTTTAACCTCCGGGAGGTTGAGTCCGCCCTGGTGGCATGGTCCTACCAGGGTAGGGAGAGGTTACCAAGGATGAAGCATGACACAAATAGTGTGTGAGGCTTCCGCTCCCAAATGGAATGGCCTTCGCACATTACTCGACAGGATTAGGGTGATGTCCAAATAGGACTCAGACATATATCTCCAAGTAGGGGAACAAGTCTTGGTGTCTCGTATACTGCCATACCTTTTGTGGCTAAGTACACACAAAAGTAATTACATGGACTAAAAGGAAAAGGTTAAATGACTAAGGGCCAGATGTACGAAAAAAGCAATTTGCGACTTGCAAATTGCGAGTCCCTGCGACTCGCAATTTGCAACTCGCAAATTGCTATGCAGTACGGTGTCTCAGACACCGACTGCAACTCGCAATGGGGTCGCAATGACCCACCTCATGAATATTCATGAGGTGGGTCGCAAATTGCGGCCCCATTGCGAGTATAGGCACTTGCTAACATGGAGGCCTGCTGACGTCAGCAGGCCTCCATGTTAGCGACCTGCTTGTCAATAAAGCAGTTTTTTTTTTTTTAAAGTGTAGCCCGTTTTCCCTAAGGGAAAACGAGCTGCACTTTAAAAAAATCCGAAACCTTTAGTTTCGGTTTTTCAGGGCAGGGAGTGGTCCCTTGGACCACTCCCTGCCCTGAAAAATTAATATCTGGTCCAGTCACAAAGGGACTGGGTTACCATCCACTTCAAGTGGATGGTAACTGCGAGTCCATTTGCGGCCGCTTTCGCGGCCGCAAATGGAATTGCATACCAGTGCGAGTCGCTAATAGGAAGGGAACACCCCTTCCTATTAGCGAGTCTGAAATGCATTTTGCGAGTCGGATCCGACTCGCAAAATGCATTTCTGCATAGCAAACCCACGTTTGCGAGTCGCAAACTGCGATTTTCGCCGTTTGCGACTCGCAAACGGGTTGCTACATCTGGCCCTAAGAGTTGTGATGGGAGAAAGATAGGTAGTCTTGGCATATATAAGACATAGAGACATGAAGTGTAAGTAAGGAACATAGTGAACAATAGGAATGCACTAAGACTGAGACACATTTGGAGCTTTTTATTTAGAGGAAGTAGTTTTTTATAGGCTAAGGGCAGAGAAATTGATATATGTCGGGAACCCCTACCTATGACATCTCTTAGGTATTTGAGGATGTATGAAATTTACAGAGGGTGCACAAGCAAGAAATCATTTGAAATAGAGACATACTGTTGCTTCCCTCTTAGCACAATAATCATGATTCTGCCCTGCAGAATCAATAAGGAGGATATTGCTCAGATTACTTATCAGTAGCTTTAATACTCCTTCCTACTTCCTTCGCTACTTTCTAATATGGCAGACACTTATAGTTCCAGTATCCGGCTACGAGGAGAGGTGAAAGAGAAACCAGTTCTGTAATAATAAAGAAAGACAAACATCAACTAAATTGCAATTTTATCCTTCATCCGAAACTGGAAGGGTGGATATTTATAATGACTGTGAGGAGGAAGATAATGACTCGAAGTACTGAAGCTTACCAGTAAGAAATTCAAGCCTTTTCTCCTTTCCCTTTTTCTCCAGACAGTTCTGAAGTGGTAAGCATATACCAAAGCAATATAAAATTGCCTAATTAACCAATTAACCAAACAACCGCTATTATGCTACACACACTCTATTTATTTGAAATACAGAGTCAGGTTATGGTAGCCAGCTCAGCTCCACCAAATAAAGAAGAAAATATTTCTCCTGTGGAAAGCCTATCACAGGAAATAAAGGTAATGCGAGAAGCCCATGTTGCTGCTGTGCAGTTTTCCTTTAAAGATGCCCCTTTAAAGGCAGCCATTTTAAAGACAGTCTTCTAGCAGATCTCTCCGGCACGGCACAAGAGGCACATCAGCATTTGAATAGGACAGGGAAAGAGTGGTTTTCACCCACCGACTAAAATAAACTGTTGTGGGTTTATACCCTCTTCCCACCAGATCTAAAGTAACAAACATGGCTTCTGTTTGCTAAAAATATGATGTTCTGCACAGAGAGATAAAGCTCTGTGCAAATCCAGAGTATGCCATAATCTCTCCTGGCCAAAGATGGACCAGACAAAAAAACACAGGGGGAACCAATTCCTGAGAGCAATGAAATGCTAATGATACTTTGGGTAGAAAGGTAGGATTTGGTCTGAGGTCTAGCTTATCATCAAACACTCTTATGAAGGGATTATGCGAAAGCAGAGACCCAATCTCCTTTCAACAGTAGTGGCAACTAGGAAAAATACCTTGTAGGTGAGGAAAGTCAGATTTACAGGCTCACGATGTTGAACAAAGCTCTCCCTCGAATAATTGAGGACAAATGGAAGATCCAAGGCTGTCATTGGAGTGTGACATACTGGTCTCCTTACAGCAAAAATCCTTAGTAGTTTATTAGTCAAGTTGTTCACAGGACACAACTCCTTGCCTCTGGTGACAGACCACTATCTCCAAAGAATGAAAACCGCAAACCCCAACAAAAAGCAATTCCTCATAAAGTCCAAAGCCATATTTCCATCACAAGATGAGGCTATCAGGTTCCAGAAAAATTACATTTCTTCCACTACCTCTTGTAGATTGTGAGAGTCACATGTCTTTAAGGATTCAGGTTTTGGAAAGCAATGTCATATGAACATGTCAGGCCTTTTGCCTTTCCCTTGTAATCTTGAAGATGCCAATGCCACACAGCTGCTCTCCATTACTAAAAAAAATGGGAATCTCCAAGGAGGTGGATAGGTTGGAAAAATTAGAGATGGTAGGATCACCAGCGGAAAGAGAAAATACCAAAATTGAAAGGTCAATATAGGGCCACCACTGTCACCTACACCTGCTCTGATTTTCCTCAGAACTCTGCTGAGCATTGTGGTTGGGAAAAATAATATAACAGACCTCTTGACCAGGGTACACTCATGGCATACACTGCTTACACCCTTGGGAATGGAAGGATAGAGCTGAAATCCTGAAAGGGATAATTCTCGTGGGAGGCAGAGAGGTCCTACCATAGGACTCCCGTGGTCTCCTGCAGAGATGAACAGGGCTGGGGTGGTAGGAACATGGCCATTGAGGTTGAAAAGATCTGACTCAGACTTTTGGCAGGCTAGAGATTGACCTGAGCCCATGCCACTAAATCCTCAACTAACCGATTTAAATAATCGACCCTGGAACTACCCAGGTGGTTGACATGGGTCCTGGTTACTTGATTGTCAATACGACTCTGGATATGCTGATTCCAGTTGGAGGAGCTGACCCAATTCCCTGAAAAGAGATATCAGCAAATGTGGCACCTCACCCCCAACTGCTGCATCTGAGGTTACAACCAGAGCAGGAAAAAGAGGAAAAGGAATTTGCCTGCTCAAGTTGTACAGTGGTAACCACCTCTGAAGCTTTTGAGGAATGTCGTCAGTCACTGTTTTTTCTGGCTCATAGGGCCTGATTATGTTCTTGGCAGATGGGATACTCCATCACAAATGTGATGGATATCCAGTCCACCGTATTACCACCGTAATGCCACTAAATACTATGGAATTTGTAAAATGGCGAACAGGATATTTGTCACGTTTGTGATGGAGTATCCCATCAACCAAGATCGTAATCAGGCCCACAGTCCTTTCAGGCTGGGTTACAATGGGATACAAGGTTGACTAGGTAATAACGATGGAGCCAAGTCCACGGGACCAGGTGAAGTGCAGCTGCCATATCCCCCTGCACAGTCAACCAGGTCCTTTCTGTCACCAAAAAGCTCTGGATTTCCCCATGTTCAATGGGAATTTGTGATCCTAAAACATTGTGCAATCCTCTGGGACGCCTTCTAATGCCTTTGAGAAAGAAGAACCACAGATTAACCAATCTTTGAAATAATGAAACATCAATCTGTTCAAACCATGAAGATTATGCACCACAGGACTAAAATGTTTGTGAGGATTTTGGGGTTATGAAAGCCCAAAGGGCATGACTCAAAATCGATAATGGCCTACTGCAACCACAAACCTTAGGATTCTTTGAGAGTCTTGATGCATTGTTCTGTGAAGATCATTTGATAAGTTCAAAGAGGTTATATACATTTCAGGGTGGATAAGGGGGATAATAAACCACCTTCAAACTTAAATACAGGATATGTGGATCACACTTTCCAAGTATAGAAGTGAAAGAAGCTGTCCAGCACATTTCTGGACCAATAACCTCAGTGACTAACAACTGCCCTCATTCTTTCACAGGTACATTTTTTATTGCTTCCTTTGTCAACAGGTCTGAGTCTTCTCAAATAGAGCTTTGCATTGCTGTGGACATTTTGGAATAGGAGTAAGACAGAAGAAATCTGGGATGGAAGAAAATTATATTCTGTATCATTGCCATAATCTGCAGAGCAAACTAGTCCCTTATGGATACTCTCCACACAAGGGAGTAGAGAAGGAGCCTTCATCCCTCTCTGCTAAGTATAGTAATGATGTCTGAGAGGTTATGATAGGAATAACTGATGGCTAGTTCTGGGACTTGTTGCATATTAGGCTTCCCCAGCCTCGTCCCCTTCCTTGAAAACTGCCGTTAGCGAAAAATGAAAAACATGACAAAAACCAGAACCTCTGCCCTGTTGGAAGGCCACAAGAAATCCTCAGTTTTCTGTCCTTGGTTGACTTTTTAATGAGGTCATCCAGCTGAGGGCCAGACAGCTTTCTCCAAGTAAAAGAAATATGGGACATAAGAGACTTGGACTTTTCCACCTTCCAGTTCCTGAGCCATAGATGTCTTCTCACAGAAGTTGACAATCTTGAGGCAGATGCCGTGGCACACAAGTTGTAAAAAGATATTTCTGACAAAAATCTTACATCTTGCTCCATTATGGAAAGCCTTGAATTACCTTCACCACATTGCTGGATCTCTGCAAGGTGGTGATGGTAATTCCACAAGCTCCTGAAAGGTATGTAACAGGGACTGGACTACATGTGTGGCATAGGCACCAGTTATTATGGTGAAGTTTGAGGTGGCATAATTCCTCCGTCTACCTTCTTATCTCAAGCGTCAGAGGGAGAGGCATCTTATGAGACAATCATTGAACCAGAGGACAACTCACTCACCCACTAGAGCGAATAAGCTTGTCCGCTGCAATGACGTTAAACAAGTATTAGAAAGGCATTTGAAACACGCATTTCTAGTGACATGACAATGAGAGTGAATAGAAAGCTATATAAAAAATACATTTAAGACGTAAAACACTACAGCCTTCAACATGACATTGGCAGTAAATCCTGCTTACCGCCACAGTGACGGCCGACAACATACCGCTGCGGTAGTGAATATCCATTCGCCATATTATGACACACACACCAATCCGGCAGAATATTGCCACATACACAAATCCACAAGCCCAAAGGTCAGTGGTAAACTGTCAGGACCAACATGCATACTGTTACACCAACAAAACAATGCCCATTACTTCATGACCCACGGCAGACATTCAATGGAGGTAAACCATTGGTGGTACACACCGGCGTGCTCAATATGGACACCCAAATACTGAACCACACAACATTGGCCAATACCAAAAATACCCACCTAACACTCATACAGACACCACACCCACCCACCCATAGCACTATAAAACACACACCCACATCACCCACAAACCTTTACGAATACACATTTTTCTCACCAGACTGACACCAAGAGCACTGCAACAACTAGAGACACACACCACATACACCCACACATCCCTCACGCACCCCACTTTGCACACCCAACCACAGCACCCAACACCCACACACTTACACACACAACACCCATGTCCCCAAAAGGGCACCCCCATTTCACAGATGAGGAGTTGCGGGTCATGGGGGAGGAAATAGTCAGGGTAGAGCCACAGCTGTTTGGAGCACAGGTACAGCAAATATCCATTGCCAGGAAGATGGAGCTATGGCAGAGAATCGTGGACAGAGTAAATGCCCTGGGACAGCATCCAAGAACAAGGGACAACATCAGGAAGGGGTGGAACGACCTACGGGGGAAGATATGTTCAATAGCAGCAAGGCACCAGCTCACCATACAGAGGACTGGTGGTGGACCCTAACCTCCTCCCCTACAGCTCATAGCATGGGAGGAGCAAGTCTTGGCATTACTGTATCCTGAGGTACTCACTGGAGTTGCTGGAGGACTGGACACTGGTGAGTCAACATTTACTACTTATCAACCCCATACCTGCATGCCATCTCACCCCCTCATAATCACTCTCATCATTCCACTCCATCCCACACACTACACCTACACATCTGACTAACCCCAATGCCAAGCCCTGCATGCAATACCAATGCATGGACAGTCCTCCCAGCCCTCCATAGACACCCATTACACAAGCATGCACAACATAGGGGAACTAACAATCCCACAATACATCAACATACACAAACAAAGGTGGCAGGGCAACAGCATTGACATAGGGGAAGCTAGGGATGTACAGTATGTCACTGGCATGAAGCATAGTATATCACTTACATCCCCGCAGGTGCCCCAGCCAATGTCAGCAGAGAGGAGGTGCCACGACTATGCAGTCCTCCAACAGAAGATGCCCCCAGTGATGACAGTAACTCTGGACTCCAGGATCTGGATCAACAAACAGGCCCATCAGGTACCACTGGACAGTCGGTCACACCAACCCACTCACAGTCCACCACAGTCTCCTCCATCAGTATCCAATACCACAGCATCCACCCAGCACCCCCACACCGGTGTCCTTGGGACACCTCAATCAGTACCCCAGTCCACACCTCACACCCAAGACAGTCAGGGACCTGGGGTCAGTGGCACTGGGCACACTGTTTAGGGGACAGGGGCACAGGGACACTGGGAGGACCGCTGTGCTCTGGGGGAGGACAGGCCCATGGAACCGACTCTCCAGGAGGCACTCACCAAGATTCTGGGGGCCTACCAACAATCCCAGGACACAATGGGCCAGATCCTTGACAACATGCAGGAGAACAAGCGGCTGCAGGAGGAACACCATCAGGAAGTTAGGGAGGACTTGCAGGCCCTCAACACAACCATGATCTCCATAGCAGGGGTGCTGGCAGACATGGCCAACATCATGAGGGAATCGACAGCACAACAGCGGGCCCCTACCACTAGCCAGTCCATTGACCAGCCCTCCCCTTCCACTGCAGCTAGTGGGCAGGAGGCCCCGTGACAGGACCCACAGGCCACCAGCACCCCTCCCCCTGCAGAAGCTGAGCCACTCCACAAATGTTCCCTGCGACCCAGCCAGAAGCCAGAGACACTTGCCAAGGCCAAGACCACCTCCAGGAAATAAGACTCTCCTGATTGTCCCCCTTGTCTCCCGCCCTGCCAAATTGTCCACTTTGAACTGCCTTTGCTCTCCTTCCTATGGCCACTTGGACACTGAACCTGTGCTACAAACAGACTGGAACAATACCCTGGACTTTCCTCTATCATCACCCCATTCCATTGCACTTTTCCCTCAATTTTATAGCACTACAATAAATACCCTTGAACACAACTTGACTGATAGTATTTGATGTGTTTAGAATGTGCATTTAGGGGAACAGTCACATCTAGTGCAAATGATCTGAAGACTGTGATAGCATACAATTAATGTCCTGTACTTATCTATAGTAATCACATCAGGACACTGTTGTCATATCACCAACATCTGTAAAATGACAAGCCAGAGGTGACATTTAGTTGAGATGCAAAGAAAGTGAATGCCATCATGCTACAGTCACACAGATGAAATCAATAGTCAGAGCAATCATCAGTTCCACTGTCTCACCTGTGTATCATTGGAAGGATTGACGTATAACTGATGTTCTGTTGTCCATATCCTCATCCTCTGCCTCCTCATCCTCACTGTCCTCAGGGTTCACTGCTGCCTCAGGGGCATCTCCTGTCTCCTCCTCCTCCTCCTGCAGAAAAGGCACATGTCATCTGAGATCCAGATTGTGCAACATGCAGTATGCCACTACTATCTGGCAGACGTTCCCGGGTAAGTAGCACAGGCACTTGTCACCAGATCCTGGCCTTTAGGAAGCTAAAGGTCCTTTCGATTGTTCATCTGGTTTTCCCATGTGCCTCATTTTAATGGTTCTCAGCCCCTAATCTGGCATTCCTCACAGGGGTCAGCAGCCACGGTAGGTTTGGGTAGCCAGAGTCACCTGCAAATATTGAGGGACAAAATCTAGCCTGACACAATGCTATGGTGATCACACCTGAAGGTATACACTGACATACAGTGGGTGGGGAATCTGGCTCACCTATTAGCCACAACCTGAGCCTCTGTAGTTGGGCCATCACATTTGGGATTCTGCTATTCCTCAGGACAAAGGCATCATGACCGACCCATGATACTTAGCATTGACCTGGGAGATGTACTGGTCTGCCAGGCACACCATCCGCACATTCACTGAGTGGAAACTCTTCTGATTCCTGAACACCTGTTCATTCTGGTGGGGGGGGGGCAAACGCAATATATGTACAGTCAATCACACCAATAATACTGGTGTGGGAATATGCCCCACTGCATAGAATCCTGCCTTCGCAGTGGCCAAATCTTCCACCTGGGTGAAAACAATGTAGCTGCTCATGTGTTTCACCAAGGCAGACAATGCCCTTGCCAGAACAATTGAGAACATTGGCTGTGACATTCCTGCTGCCAAGTCCACTGTCAATTGAGAAGAACCAGTTGCCAGGAAATGGAGCACTGATAGAACCTGCACAAGAGGGGGGAGCCCAGTGGGATGACGGATAGCTGATATCAGGTCAGGTTCTAATTGGGCACACAGCTCTGTGATTGTGGCCCTGTCCAGTCTATAGGTGAGTAAAACATGCCTCTCCTCCGGTGTAGCCAAGTCCACAAGGGGTCTGTACACAGGGGGTTGTCTCCTCCTTCTATTCATCCGCAGCAATAGGTATCTAAGGGACACAAGAGTGAGTAGGCTGTCAAAATTTGAACAATGGAATCACCACCTCAATGTACAAACAGCATCATTGTGATGGGACAGTGGGAATGGCAATGTATGTACAGTTCTAGGCAATGATGCAGTTATGGATAATCTGATCGCTGTCCACCACCATGAAATGGCGACCGCCTGTCCTGTATCTTGTGACAGGTGGAAGTGAGGTAACTCTGCCGATGTTGGGTTTTGTGGTGGAAGGTGGTCTTGCACCGCCGTGCAATTCCTCATTGGCTAATATGGGGTTTAATGGAGCACAGTGGCCAAATGGGATCACCGCCTGCTGGTGACGTGTACACCGCCGTGAACGTGACTGCCATTTTCAATCTAAATCCTCACTTGTTTCCTGACATGCCATAGGACAAAACCTACACTGCGAGTGCTGCTGTGACCTGTGTCTGGAACCTACCGTGGCCCGTGTGACTGGGGAAAGGGCCCCTGCCTTCACTTCGAAGGAGTTGGAGCGACTGGTGGATGGGGCCCTACCCCAGTATGGACTGCTGTATGGGCTTCCACACCAACAGGTGAGTACACCTTGGGCACAATGCATGTGGGAAGGATGCATGGAGATGTGTGTGCAAGCATTGTGTCATCGGGGGGAATTTGTTGGTGGTAGTGTACACGGTGGGCGCGAGCAAAGTGTGTGCCCATGGAGATGGAAAGGGGATTGTTGGGCCACATGTGTGACAGGCTGGATTGTATGTGTAATGGTTTCCTCCCATCTGTATTACCTCTGCAGGTCGGCATCCATCAAAAGAAGGGATTGTGACGTGTCATCGCCAAGGATGTGCGGACCCTGGGGGTTTATAGCAGGTGTAGCACCCACTGTTGGAAAAAGTGGGAGGACCTGAGATGCTGGGCACAAAAGAAAACAAACCCCAGCTCGGGATGGCCTCCCAATGAGGAAGGGGTGCCTGTCGGAACCTGACCCCCCTGATGGCCCACATACTGGCGGTGACCTACCCAGATCTGTATGGGCGCTTGAGGGCATCACAGCAGCCACAAGGGGGTGATTACCGTGGGCATTACAACAATAATTGGTAGGTGGCATGGGATCCGGGTGGTGGATGTGAGTTACTGGGTGCCCCTTAAGGGCAGGTCAGACATTGCAGCGTGATCCAGCTGAAGGGTAATGGGTGTAGCAAATCCAGGTAACCTAGCTAGATTGCATTCAATGTCAGAAAGGGCTTAGTGGGTCCCAGGAGGGGTAAATTTGGCAGTGTTTGGCTATCCTCTTGCTGTGGCATCTAGCCAATTGAATGCCAGTGCAATGCATAGTGCTCAATCCTGATCCCTGTGTGTGACGGTACTGTGTATGCCAACTGTGGTGTTGGTGCTGTAATTGACCCAGTGCTCCCTTTCTCTCCCTCCCCCCTTTCTCCTTCGTCATCCTGTTCATGTGTGCATTAGCATCATCTGGCCGAGGAGCACAGGCACTGGCGACAGAGGGAGCTGCAATCCACAGGACCCAGGAGGCAGAGTCCGCCGATGCTGAGGGAACCAGTGGGGCGGAGGACGAGTGGAGCACCATGGCGGAGGCAGGAGGTGACTCAGATACCTCCTCCGATGGAAGCTCCCTGGTGGTTGCGGACACTTCTGTGACCACCCCAGCTGCAGGTGCAACTGCCACCCCTGTACCTGCATCGCCCTCCCAGTAGCCCCTCAGCGAGTTGCCCGTGCCCGCTCAACCAGGAGGGTGGGCATCTCCTTCGCCCGAGGCACCTCAGGTCCTGCCCCAGTGAGTCCTGCTGCCCTGAGTGAGGACCTCCTGTGATCCATCTCTGTAGGGCAGTCAGCCATTGTGAATGCCAACCAGGGGCTGACATCCCAGATGCAGCAATGCAATGCATTCCTGGAGGGCATCCATGGTGGATTAATGGCCCAACAGATATTTATTCAGGCTCTGGCCTTCTCTCTGATAGCAGCCATTGCCCCTGTTTCTACCGTCCCCCCTCCAACTACCACTTCCCAGTCCAAGTCTCCTCAACCCCAACCCATCCCATGCACACATACAGACCAGCATGCACACAGGACATCACACAAGATTGGCACAGTCAAACACAGGCATCACACTTCAGTCCACAAGCATCCACGCAAACACCAGACAGTTGCACACACAACCACATCCATTGCCTCCACTGTCTCCCCTTCTCCTCCTCCACCTCCCTCACAGTCACGTCCACACTCAAACCTTCATGCACTCCTTCAACATCCAGCACCAGCATCACCACACACACCTCACTTGCAGAAACCTCCACAACATCCATCCACGCGTCCCCTGTGTCCTCTCCCACTCTGTCTGTCCCCCCTCCTAAAGGACACAAACACAGGCACGCAGACATCCAACAGCCATCCACTTCACATTAGCACACTGCCCATGCAGCTGCACCCAAGTCCAGTAGACATACTCTTACAACAACCACTCCCTCATCCATCTTCTCCCATCCCTCCTCTCTCATCCCGCCCCACCATCCCTAAGAAACTTTTCCTTGCCCAACTTGACGTCTTCCCTTCTCCCTCTCTCCCCCGTCCTGCCTGTAAGAGCAGGATCCCAACGACTCATCCCAGCACCTCAGCCAAACAGTCCACGGAGACAGTGGAGACACCTCCTAGTCTTGGAGGCAAGACAGTGAAGGATCCCACTCCACCAGCCAGGAAGGGGAAGGATCCCACTCAACCAGCCAGGAAGGGGATGGATCCCACTCCACCAGCCAGGAAGGGGAAGGATCCCACTCCACCAGCCAGGAAGGGGAAGACGCCCTCACCTCCTCCCATGAAAGGGAAGAAGTCCTCACCTCCTACCATGAAAGGGAAGAATCTCTCACTTCCTGCCATGAAAAGGAAGACGCCCTCACCTCCAGCTGAGACACAGCAGCCCTTGCCTCTAACAGAGGCTGCCTAGGACACAGCAGCTTTCACGTCCTGCAGAGACTTGCAGGGTACCAACACCACCACCACCAGTGTGAACGGGGCCCTCATCCCTTGCTGGGACACAGCGGCCCTCACCTCCTGCAGACGCTGACCAGGAGGCACCTTCCCTAGCTGAGATCCTGCAGCTGCCACCTCCAGCAGAGGCTGGCAGGGTACCAACGCCACCACCACCAGTGGTCACAGAGCCCTCACCTCCAGCTGAGACAATGCAGCCCTCACCTCCAGCAGAGGGCATGTAGGCCACCCTCCAGGGACTGCTGTACAAGGAGCCCCCTCCAGAACCAGTGGGCAAGTTCCCCACCTGAGAGACTGTGACTTTATACTCCCCAACAAAAGATAATGGGCACGGAGCCCTCTCCAGAACCAGTGTGCAAGGACCCTACCTGAGAGACTGTGACCTTACATTACCCAGCAAAAGATAATGGTCATGGAGCCCCCTCCAGAACCTGTGGGCAAGTTCCCGACTTCAGCTGAGGGGGCCCCATCCCCTTTCCCCCTGAGGTGCCTGCTCACTTCCAAAATGATGCCCCTGCTCACTTCCAAAATGATGCCCCTGCATCACAGTTCTGTGCAGATGTTGTCAGGAAACTAGTTGGGCCTTGGACTGTGCCCTGTGGCCATGTGGGCCCTTTGTACTTTGGATTGAGCATTGGCCCTTTGTGTACAATTGTACGTATCTCTTTGTTATCCAATTGGTTCATTTGGTGGCTGTTCCCATTCAATACATTCTCAGTACTGACTTACTGTTGTCTTTGCATTATTATGACGTGTGTCGTGTGGCATTATTTTCCTCTGCAACTGGTTGTGTATATGGTGTGTGTGTGTATGGTGTGTGTTGTGAGTGTGTTACTCTCCTTTTCCTCCCTCCCTTGTGTGCTAGGCGGCTGTATTCACCGTTGTCGTCTTCATCGGCGTTGGTGCTCCAGGTGGAACATGGCATTGAAGAGCATCGGGAAGACTTGCAGTTCCGGTTCCATGGTGGCGTTGTTCTTTTCTGTCTATCTGATGGTGAGCCTTTTGTCTTCTGTGCAGTGTTTCCGCCAGGCTTTTGATAGCCTTGGTACCACCCCAGAAATCATCGTGGATTGTAGTGTCATGATATGATGGGCGTTGCCTTGTCTTCCGCCTGGTTGTTGGTGGCTACCGCCGTGGTGCGTGGTGTTATCGCCCTGGCGGATGGTGTGGTACATTGCCTGTCTATGTGAGATATCACCGCAATGGGTTTAATTTGGCAGTAACTACCGCCAGCCTGTTGGTGGTATTACCGCAACTTTAACAGCCACCGCCAATGTCATAATGGAAACCAAAAAGCACAGCCAGGGCACTCCAAATAATAAGTCCAACGATGAAGAAATAGGCAGATTTCTTTATTTCCTTGTGTTGAGAAATACCAAAACAATGTTTTGAGAAGAATCAAATCAATGTTCAATGTTCATTGTTTTGGTATTTCTCAACACAAGGAAATAAAAAAATCTGCGTATTTCTTCCTCGTTGGACTTATTATTCGGAGTGCCCTGGCTGTGCTTTTTGGTTTCCACTTTGTATTTACAGCACGAAACATAGGAGGTATTTGGATATCCCTCTGTGTTCTGTGCATTTCGATACCCATGGTGGTTGGGTATCTACACCAGGCGGCACCCTCCTCATGACTCTACGCCTTCAACATGAATTTTACTTGCTTTTCGTCTCAGATGTGCGATATCAATCACATCAACCACCTTCTAGTAATTTTTTGCCAATGTCATAATGACCACCTATCTGATTGGTTAATAACACAAAGTGGGCTATAAACACAGCCCAGTACTGCTAAATACCCCATAGGGACTATATTGACTGTTGGGTAGCAATACAACTCTATTTACAGAGAAATTGAAAATCATACCTCTCCACCTCCATCTCTATATTTCTAAATAAAACAGGTACATTTCAATATGGATCAGTACGGCTGAGCTAGGAAATTGCACTTGAGTTGCAGTTAGATAAGTCAAGAGAAATGTCATTATGTGGCCTGGCATGGGTGATGACATGTGTAAAAATCTCCTTTATGACATTTGTAAAAATCTGCTCTTAGTATTGTCTTCTATGCTTTCACGTGTATATCAAATTACTTAGTAACCTAGATTAACAGTTGGACATGTACAACATCTATGAGGATTATTTCACATTCCAATTGATTTGTTTCCCCCCCCTTGTTTCATGATGCCTAGTACCATATGATCATGTTGAACTGTAAATGTTCTAAATGACATGGTAGTATAACAAAAACTGTAGTTTTGTCTAAAAACACATAAAATAGGAAACTAAAATGGATTAACTTTGTGTTATGTTTATTAGAAACAATCAGATATCACTATAGTAGTTTATTATTAACTTACCATCTACTATGAAGCCAATATGAGGCACATGTTTAACCTAACGTACACTTACTATTTATAGCTATATTAATTACAATTTAGTATTTCTAATACCTAACATATGGTTGCTATTTATAGAAGCTCTATATCTTTTGAGACATTCGGTTAGTTCGGAAAAACATTTTTGTTCTTTCTCTTTTGTTTTAAGATTGTTTCTGGAAGTTTTTATTTATTTACAAGGTCAACGTGACCAATCGAAACAATAATCCCAAAAGGAAACAGGAGGACAACAAAGAAAAAAAACAAAGGTTATAGGGACACTAGTGAGCGATGACAAGTTTACGATGGATGGTCATTTCTCTGTCTTCTCATGATCCTGTCTCAAAAGATGTTTTGGCACTTCAGTACTAGGAGCATTTAGGGGGTCATTCCAACCTTGGCGGGCTGCTACCGCCACCCGCCACCCGCCAGGCGGAAACCGCCATTCGGCCGCCATGCGGCCGAATTTAGGCGGACCCCATTCCAACATTCCCGCTGGGCCGGCGGGCGCTAACCAAGTTAGCGCCCGCCGGCCCAGCAGGAAGGAGGCCGCAACACAGGAGCCGGCTCCGAATGGAGCCGGCGGTGTTGCGGCCGTGCGACGGGTGCAGTTGCACCCGTCACGCTTTTCACTGTCTGCTAGGCAGACAGTGAAAAGCCGGCCGGGGCCCTGTTAGGGGACCCCTGCACTGCCCATGCCAGTGGCATGGGCTGTGCAGGGGCCCCCAGGGGCCCCAGGACACCCCTTACTGCCAGCCTCTTCCTGGCATTGAAAACCGCCAGAAACAGGCTGGCGGTAAGGGGGTCAGAATCCCCAGGGCAGCGCTGCTTGCAGCGCTGCCCTGGCGGATTCTCCCAGCCGGGGCAAAAACGGCAGAAAACCGCCGGCCCCGGCAGGGCAGCCGCGGCTTTACCGCCGCAGTCGGAATGGGTGAGAAAGCACCGCCAGCCTGTTGGTGGTGCTTTCACTCATTATGGCCTGGCGGTCTCGGACCCCCATAGTGCCTAAGGGATAGATTCTCCAGATGTTGGTGGAAGTGCTGGTGAGTTGTAGTTGAGGTGCTGATGAAGAAGAAGAATTTGAAGGTGTTGCATTAGCCAATTGAATGGCTGCTGCCGATCTTCGTGCTTCAGCTTCTTCTATCTCCTTCTGATGCCTCATTTCTGCACATGCCAGCCTGGTGGAACGAATTGCCTGCAGGTATTTTCTCAGTCCTGTGGTACTGAAGGATTATTGCTTGATGTGTCCACAGTAAATAATTTTGTTACATAGGTTGCATGTAACAAGTTTGGAATTAACTTTTTTTTCCCTCCAGGTGCAAAGAAAAAAATCCCCATTCAATGGAGTCTTTTAGGCCCATATTTATACTTTCTTAGCGCCACATTTGCATAATTGTTTGACGCAAAAGTGGAGCAAAATTGCTGCAAAATACAATTGTATTTTGCAAGTTTGTGCCGTTTTTGCGTAAAAAAGCAGCACAAATGCGGTGCTAAAAAAGTAAAAAAATGTACCTTAATTTTTTACTCCATGCCACCTCTTCTTTCTCCTCTTGCAACAGTGCAGGACCATCTTCTTTAGACTTTGTGTTTGTCGAAAACTTCCACGGTGGCGTTGGAACAAAAGAGTTCCCCTTTTCAAAAGAGCAGACCCTTCTCCTTTAAAGATATTAAATTGAATGGGGATAAGAGACATACACTTCCGGTTTCCTTCAATCGACTGAGTTCTATACCAATTAAATGCTGTTTTACAAAAGCAAAAGTGCCACAGTAGTACAATATTATTGCATCACTATTGCAGTACCTACATTGTTCACATATACAATCTACAATTACAATACTAAAACATACACCATTTTAAAACAAAACTAGTGATGAAACTCTGAATCCATATTTTAAACCAATAATAATTCTTTGGTGTAAGTAAAATTTTAACATTTTATGGAGGTATTGCAGTACTATCAAGAAACTGCCATTCAACACTAGACAACGCTGACATTCATAATAAACTTTGACCTATCACCTAATACCATGATAAACAACATTATATGATTAGAAATAAATTTTAAAAAATATGCAAATTCGATGAAAAAAACAAAGGTTTAAGAATAGTTATAATTAACATTACCATCCCAATATAATTAAAAAGAGAATGCTTACCTGTCTGATGGGATGCTCTCATGTTGCGGAAACAAAAAAACAGGAAGGAAGTTTCTTCTTTGTCCCTCCTAAACAGCTTGACACAGTAAGCATTAGAGTGTGCCATATTAGGAAGGGTGAAGAACTTTTTTATCTGTGTAAGGGGAATCTGCATAGCATCTTCACTTATGCATGAAATCATTTTCTTGGGTCAAATTCCCACAGTAATACCACAGCATGGAGGCGTGCAAAATGGGGCCTCCTATTTCTAATAGCCTAATTTAGTGAACTTTAGATAAATGGATGCACATCATAGTTGTCAGTCCAACATTTCTTTAGATTTTTGACGTTTTGCCTTTAAAGAGTCTGTCAGTAGGATTTATTTTGAGGGAGCCTTTCCTGGACAGAGTTGAAAAGACAAAGCTCCAATAAGTCTGTAACTAGTAACATACCAAACATTGACAAAGCCAATAGGTTTTGCCTATTTCTATTTTTATATGGTGCACAGCAACAAAAAAACGCGTTTTGACACCAGTGTTGATCACATCATAGTGCTTTTTACTCCTTTAAGCTGGGTTGCACAGCAGCCTGCATTACTATGCAATATGTGTAAAAAACAGCTCAGGGTTGGGTGGGGCAAACAACATGAGGGAGAAAGGGGGGCTGGAAAACAAGCAATGGACAGTGGAAGTAAACAAATAACAGAAGGGGAGGATTGCAGGGGTGGAAAACAATGGGCAGCGGGAGAAGGGTGTGGTGGTGATGAACAGACCACCAACATTGGGAGGAGGGTGGGGGTGAGGGAGTGCAGGAGTGCATGTAAAAAAGCAAAAAAAGAGTACCTGCAGCTGGTGGAAGGACACTGGCCACAGCCACAGAGCTGTACTTGGGTTTCTTCTACTTTAGGAGGGGGGGACACAAAACCCCAAAAGGAAGCATAGGAGGAGGTTCAGTCGACAGTGATGTCGGAGCCAAACAATGATAAGTTGTAGTAAATAATAAGTGGGTTCTAGTCTCTTTTGAGTTTTTTTTTTTTTGTTTACAAGAGATTTTGCAAGCACTGTGTAGTCAAAACATAAAAAGAGGTTCAAGCCACTTAACCCGGAGTGATTTAATGTGAACAAAGGAAAGACTTCTGTCAGGAGCAGTGGTTACGAATTATTGTGCACAACATCTTTGTTTGTCCAGTGAACTCTTTTAAACTCTATCACAAACATCCAAGACTCATAGAATGTACTTTCTATGGCCATTTGAAAAACAATTACAATATTGTATGGTATGTGCATGCATGCAATGTCCCTTAAATAGAATCCAGAAATTGTAAGAGTGAGATATTTTGGAAAGTGCATATTGAAAATAAAGCTTTAATTCTATGTGATTTATAATTCCAACCACAGGTGAAAATATTCTTAAAGACTTTCTGATTTTCTCTAATACATTCCACAGTGATGAGAACAGTAAGCAAGCAAATGTAGCAGCCCAACACATAAAGGTCAGGTAGCAATTGGGAGTATAAGACTGAGAAACCTGAACATCTTAATCTTTAGTTGCTTCACAAAATAATCATTTTATTGTGATCATTACATGCGCCTTTCCCTGCAGAAGTCATTCCCAACCACATTTTCCCTCACCCAGACACATCAGCTATCTGCTTACATTCGGTGCAGAATTAATAGTGCCAAGAGGTGCACCTACTTTGAGCATTATGGCCCTCATTACGAACATGACAGTCTGCGCCACTACGCCAGCGGTGATGGTAGAAACCGCCAACAGAAGAGCGGTTCGGACCGCCAAATAATGATCCAAACGAAACACACGCATCCCGCGAACCACCCACCGCCAGGAGAGGAGTCCCGCTGATGACGGCAGTGTCTGCTCACAGGCCGTCAGAAAGGCCTAACCCGCCCATCAAATTATGAACCACCATTCTGCCGCCAGTTCCGGGGCGGAAACCACCGCCACACAAAGCCAGACGGAAATAAACCAAATATAAGGAACCATGTACCGGAGTCCCACAGAACGTGCAGCGGCAGCCATGGATAGAAAGCTGCAGATCATGCCAGCCCTGCTCCTTGCCATATACCTACACGACCGAGACCGCCGACGAAGACGACAACGGTAAGTACTGCAACCTACGAAACAAGGGCGGAAAGGGCGCAGTTACATACCCACCCACTCCACCCATAAGGCAATGCCCCCCAACCCTTCCCAGCAGCACAAGTCATACACCCCACACCAAGAGGGACGTACCCGACCGAAGGCTATTGCAACTTGACCTAAGTATAAACAAAAGCCCCACACCCATAAAAAAAAACAAAAAAAAAACACCAGGGTGTAACTGTGTGCAGCTTAAACACAGGCCACACAGAAACTTTAATAAGAAGCTCACTGAGCCAAACAGTGCAAACAGGGCCAATGGCCAGTCTGTAAAGTCCCAATTGTCATGGGCCACAACGGCCCACACCTGATTCCCAAAAGTGCTGGGTACTCCTCAGAACTGGGCACCATATGGGGATGCAGGCACCTCACGTAAGGGGGGCAGGGGATTGTGATTTTTGACGGGGTGGGCTTTTGACTTTCTTGTGGAGGGTGGAGGTGGGGTGGGCTTTTCCTTTGAAGGGGGTGGGGGCTGTTTGGCTCGGGTGGAGCTGGATGGCCTAGGCTCTGACTGGGCCTTCTTCTTCTCTGGGGAATGGGCAGGGGAATGTGAAGGGTGGACCGGGGTGGGCTGTGATGTGGAAGGAGCGGAAAGGGCAAGGAGGTGGGCACGCTTGGGGACAAGACAGGATGGGCCAGTGGGTTGGAATAGGTCAGCACGGGAGAGGAAAAGTTTCTTGGGAGCAATTGGGGTAGGCGTGGATGAGGGCGTGGGAGTGGAGGCAGAGGGAGTGGATGTATGGGGTGTAGGGGTGCGTGTAGTGGGTGCAGGTGACTGCTCAGTATGCTGTTGTGTGGTGGATGTCTGATGGGTGGGTGTCTTGGTGCGTTTGTGTGTCTTGGGAGGTGGGGGATTGGACACAGTGGGAGAAGACAGTGAGCTAGTGTGGATGTATGTTATGTGGGTGGGTGTCTGCAAGTCTGGTGAGTGTGCTGTATGTGTCAACTACAGTAGAGGTGGCGAGTGCAGGTGTGGTGTATGGGGTGCATGTATGGCTGTCTGCGATTGGGGTGAGTGCAGGAAGAGGAGCAGTAGCAGTGATTGAAGGTGCAGTGCATGAGGGTGTGGATGTAGAGGGGACAGACAGGGAGATGGAAGAGGTGGGCACATAGGGGGAAGTGGACGTTGTTGTGTGTGCCGGTGTCTGTTGGCTGTGTGAATGCTTGTGGTGGGAAGTGTGGTGCTTGTGTTTTGAAGTGTGCTTCTTATGTGTTGACATGCCTGTCAGCCGGTCTGATTGTGTGCTTTGGATGGGTGAAGGGAGTGGGGTGCTGGATGGGGTAGAGGAGGTTGGAGGGGGGACAGAATGGCCAGGGAAACTGTTTGCTGTCTGAGAGGAGGCCAGAGCCTGAAAAGATCTCTGTAGGGCAGACACAGCACCGTGAATGCCATCCAGATAGGCACTGGCCTGCTGCACCTCTGATGCTAGCCCTTGGATGGCTTTGACAGTGGTTGTCTGTGAGGGCTGGGGCGGGGGAGGAGGTGCCTGGGACGAAGGAGACGCCCACCTTTCTGGGTGGGTGGGCACGGGCAAATCGGTGGGGAGCAGAAGGGAGGACGGTGATGTTATGGGGGTGGCAGAAGATCTCACGGTAGTGGTGTATGCACTAGGGTCTGCCACTGCCAGGGGACCCCCATCGGAGGAGGTCTCAGAGTCACTACCTCCTGTGGTAGTAGCCTCCCCCGTGGAAGTCCCTTTGCCCTCCCACCCACTGGTCCCCTGGGCGTCCGTTGTCTCTGCCTCGGAGGATCCGTGGGCCGCTGCCTCCCCACTTGCCGGTGCCTCAGCTCCTCCCCCTGATGTTGATGCTATACCAAGCCAACACAAAAGAACAGGGATGGGGAGACAAAACAGGAGAGACACTTGTAAATAGCTGAATGCTGATAAAGAATGGCCATACACCCCCCAACAAACACACCCAGCAGGTAGCACCGTACACTACGCCCATGGCCATGCCCCTAAATACTGACCAGAATACTGCTGTACACCCATCCCCAGAAATACTTTTGGAGCTGAGGTAGGTGAAACCTGACAGGGACACCTCTACACCCTTTGGGGAACATACAGTAGATGGACCCCAGTCAAATTCCCTGCTCTGAGCAGCACGTGCCCTATTGCACACCCAGACATCCTTACAGACTGATGTATGGTCAATGAGTACTCACCCCCGTGTGACTGCTGTGCAGCCTTCAAGCGGCCATCCAGATCTGGGTATGCCACCGCCAGGATCCTTCGCATAAGGGAGGTCAGTGTCCGACTGGCACCCCTTCCACGTTGGGAGGACTTCCCCAGCTGGGCCTCACTGATCTTTCGCGCCCGTCACCGCAGGTCCTCCCGCCTCTTTCGACAGTGGGTGCTCCGCCGGTTGTAAACCCCCAGGGTCTGCACCTCCTTGGCGATGACATGCGAATGTGCCCTCTTCTGGTGGGCGCTGATCTAGAAGGGCGACACAGAATTGGAAAATAGAGGTCAGGCACTTGCACAATAGGAACAGCTGGCAAATTGTCCAACATGGGACGGAGAGTACTCTCAGACATACAGGACAGTCGCACACAGCATTCCATGCGCCATGGCCCATGCAGGCTCAGAGGAGCACACATATGTCCAATCCACACCATCCATTACACATACATTGCCCTCCAAACCCAGACTCACCTGTACCTCTGGCCATCCGTAGAGTTTGCCGTACAGGGGCAGGACTCCATCCACTAGCTTCTCCAGTCCTTCCTGGGTGAAGGCTGGGGCCCTTTTACCTGCACCACGTGGCACATCCATAGCCCGAGGCAGGCCACAGCAGTACACAGAGTACCTGTCCGCACGAGATCTGGGAGTCAAGTGATCAAACGATGACAAACGTGCGAACGTTCCATGGCGGTATGCACCGTCACCGCCGGCGGCGATCATGATACGCCAGGATTCCACATTGGCATCCATGTTAGGCAATGAGGGTGTGAACAACGGTCAACACCCCCTTACGCTGTGATGTCAACCGCTAGCGGTATGAGGTCACTTCCACAACGAAGGGGCAAACCTACAGTGGGCAGACATTTTGCCATCACCTACGCATCTTGAATTTCCTGCTACTCACAATGCAGGGCCTATTAGCCACATGAAGCACCTAGGCCTCTATCCATTCCGTATAGTAGCACACATTAATTACTCTGTTTCCTCCCAGTGATGTACATGTATATCTGTCAGGTAGCAGTTAATGTTGATTCACTACAATGAACTATGCAGTGCACAAATGATGAAATGTGTGCCTATGTATGTGTCTTCATCACACCTTTTTGAAACCCCTTGTAGGTACCGACCCTTGTGGTGAGGAAGGGCACCATTGGTGTACAGACCACTTGTGGATATGGGGACCATGGTGGAGCATCAGATCATAATCACTTACAGACTCACACGTGCAACTATTCAGGACCTTTGTGCATTACTGGATCCTGCACTAACTCTGGGAAATCGTAATCAGCATGCCATTTTAACTGAGGTGCAGGTGCTCTCCGCACTCCATTTCCTGGCCACAGACTCATTTCAAGTGACAGTGGGAATGGGTGCTGGTTTCTCACAGCCAATGTTCAGCCAGGTACTGACAAGATTTCTGAATGCATTTGTACAACATCTGCAATCCTATGTGCAGTTTCCCCAAAATACTGACCTCCCTCCCATCAAGTCTGACTTATATGCCTTTGAAAACATTCCCCATGTCATAGGTGCCATTGATGGCACACACATACCCATCATCCCCCCAAGAGTGAGTGAACAGGTGTACAGAAACAGGAAGAACTTTCACTCCATGAACATTCAATTGGTGTGTACTGCAGATCAGTAAATTTCACATGTGCATGCCATGTTTCCCGGTTCAGTCCATGATTCATTTGTGTTGAGGAACAGTAGTGTGCCACAGAAGATGGAACAACTACAAGAGGACAGAGGGTGAATCATAGGTAAGTTTGCCTGTCAATAGCTGACACATTGCTGAAAACCAGCCTGTCTGACTGAGGGACATAACAATGACGAGTCTGTATTGAACCGTTTTGTAGGTGATTCTGGCTATCCAAACTTGTGTTGGCTCCTGACACCAGTGAGGAATCCCAGGACGGATGCAGAGGGGAAATACAATGAGGCCCATGGACGTACTAGGAGGGTAATAGAGCGTGTCTACATTTATCTGGGGGTTCCCCGGCCTATGGCCCGATAAGGTGTGTAGAATAGTGATGGCCTGCTGCATGCTGCACAACGTGGCAGTGAGACATTCTATCACCCTCTTTGAGGTGGAGGGTGCTATAGGTCCTGATCAGCTACCTCAGAGAGGTGAGGAGAGTGATGGTGAGACCAGTCCAGGAACAAACTGATACAATTATACTTCCAATAACTGTGTGGGACTTAAGCCTGTCATTGGGGTTAGTGACTAATACTGTCAGTGTGCTCTGTCGTATAGGGGGGATTGATCATGATAGGCGTTACGTAGACCACTTCTGCATGGTACTGACAGAAAATATATGCATTTCCTCCTGGCCATTTGGGCACACAGTACCACCATCAAGCAAACATTGACAATAAAGTTGTTCTCTGCCAGTTACATCCATACTCCACATTGTTCACAATTTAAGACAAGGGACAGTGTTACAGGTGTGAAATGTGTTTTATTGGTAGAATTGAGTGAAATGTGCTATATACGGTGATGGGAGTCGTAAGGGTTGGGTATCCTCAAAACCAACTTGGTGTCATCCCTTTTGGATGGTTTAGATGGGTCCATTTGGTCGAACAGTACTTCAAATTGCCCTCAGCTAAGTGTTGTTGGTGAATGTATGTGATGATTGCTTTGCATTAGTAGCAGAGTCAATTGTTGGAGGGGGTCTTGTTCTTAGCTGGGTTTCCAGTACCATATCTTGGCCTAAGAGTATGTTTGGGTGCCTGCTGTGGAGCTTCTTGGGGTGGCATGGTTGGCCCTTGTGTTTCCTGGGAGGGTATTTCCTGTTATGTTTCTGCTGCTTGGGTCATCAGATGCTGGTTGTCCAGGGCTGTTGTGGGGGCCTCTTGTCCGTTGTGGGTGTCAGACTGTTTTTTTACCAACTGCAGCAGTGCTCCACAATGGTGGCCATTGTGGCATTGTGCTCTTTCCACTGCTCCATGGCCTGTTGGTGTTGTTGCTGCTGCATCCTCTGACTTTGCTCTAGGGTGGACACAATCTGTGCCAACCTGTCTTGGGTATCTTGGTAGGCCCCCAGTACCTGTGCAGTAACGTCATGGGCTGCTTCATCCATCCTGTGGCCTCACCCCGGCCCACTTAGACACCTGAACTTGCCCTAGCCCCCTGTGGCTGTGTCCCCTGCACAGGTCTTGATGTGCGACTTGTACTGGGGCCCTCGCCTTCCTGCATGTTGGGAGTGGGAGACTGTGGCCTCTGTAGCTGTGTTACACCAGTCTGTGCCCTGGGTACACTGGTGTGGGTACGCCTCCCATGGTCTGCTGGTCTTGACTGGGTGTTAGGGGTGACAGTGGTTTCCTGGGTAGGGCTGCTGCATGGTGAGAATCCAGGACTGTGTGAGGGGCCTGCCTGCTCATTAGTGTCCAGGGATCCTTCACCAAGGTCTTGTGAGGTGGCTCTGTCTCCCTGGAGGGCTGTGGCACTCCTTGTCCCGTCTGTTAGGGTTGCATGGGTGGTGGTGCCTGTTGGGGGACATACACATGTCTGTTACATATGCATGTAGGTTTGAGGTGTACAGGACTGTGCTGGTGTTAATTTCAGTGGCCTTTGTGAGGTTGACATAGCATTTAGCGCCAGTAGTGACGTTGTATTGTGGTTGGGGGTATTGTTCCATTGTGGGTACGTGCAGGGGTGGGTGGATGTGCACTGCGGGAGTGACGTGGGCCTGTTAGTGGGTTGTGGGTAATGCAGGGTGGTGGATGTGGTGGGTAATGGCTGGGTGGGTTGCAGGTCCAGGTGGGTGTGGGTGGGGTGGGGTGGTACATGCATTGCAGTTGTGGTGTATATGGGGTAATTAAAGATGACTTACCCAAGTCCATTCCTCCAGTGAGTCCCTCTGGGTGCAGGATGGCGAGGACCTTCTCCTCCCAGTCAGTGTAGTCGGGTGGTGTTGGTGGCGACTCTCCCCCAGTCTTCTGCACTGCGATGTGGTGCCTAGATGCCATAGCCCTGATCTTTCCCCGCAGGTCATTCCATCTCTTCCGGATATCGTCCCTGGTGCGTGGATGGTGTCCCACTGCATTCACCCTGTTGACAATGGTCTGCCACAACTCCAATTTCCGGGCGATGGGTGTGTGCTGCACTTCGGCCTGAATATTTGTGGCTCCACCTTCAGGATCTCATCCACCACGGTCCTTAGCTCCCTTTCGGTGAAGCGTGGATTTTTTTGGGGGGGACATGGTGAGTGTGGTGGATGGCGTCTGGACTGGGGATGGGGTAAGGGTGCTCCTCTGTGGGTCGATGTGCGTCTCCTGTATGCTGCAGTTCGCTGTCTGGCTCTGATGCTCTCCTTCTTGTCCTGGTTTCGTTGCAAGGGATTGTGGGGTGTGTCTGGTGGTGTTTTATGGGGTTCTGGATGTGTGTCAAGTGTGTGGGTGATACGCCTATCCAATGTGTGCACTTGTTGCTGTTGAGTCCACTTGCCGCCCATGGCGGTCGCAGCCACCAATGGTCATCCGGCCTCCACTGTCCACCGAGGTGATTTGTGCATCATTATTTGGAGGAGGGGATGTGGGTGTGCTTGGTGGTGGCGGGGTGGGGTGGGCCAGGATTCCCGCCAACAGAGTCCTGGCGGGGAGTGGTGGTGTAGGAATTTTTGGCAGGGTTGGGATTTTCGATCATTATACGGCAGGTTTCCATTCACCGCCAATGGCGGGATTCTGTTCACTGCCGACACGGCGGTCTTTCCTGCCATGTTCATAATGACTGCCTACATCATTGTGTCATCACATACGACCATTGAGAACCAGTCTCTGTCAGATCCGTGTTTTAAGAGTATAAAGTGAGTTAAAAAAAGAGTGAGGGCTTGTGAGAGTGGCAGGAACAGGGAGGTTCATGAGTAATTTAGAAGGAAAGATGAATTAGAAGAAAGACTCTGAGAAATAGGAGGCGAAATGAGTGGCTGCAAAAGGTCAATGGAAAATAAACCAAGAAATGAGAGTGGGAGGAAGGGAGAAGAATGGAGTGTGTGAAAGGAAGATATGGATGAGGGTTTGAAGAAGAAAAGAAAAGAAGAAAAACTGAATGAAGAGAGAGTGTTGAACGCAAAAAAAATGCAAAGGAGAGTGGAAATGAGTTGTGACATGAAGGAGAAAGTGAAAGAGGGACTAAAAGTAAAGAAAAAGTGTTAGAAAAAATACAGGAAATAGTCATACAAAATGAGGTGTAACAGAGATAACTGGAGAGCATGGGGAATCGACTAGGTGCAAAAGCAAGCAAGGCAAAAAAAGTATTGAGTCCGGGTGACAAACGAAGTTCCATAAGAAAAAAGAGTAGGAGGGAGGAAAAGTGTGAAATTGTATTGAATACTTATAAAACTAGATACAGAGTAGAGAGTTAAAGTGCAAAAAGATAGGGAAAAAGGTAGAGAAGATGGAATGGAGAAATTTGAAAGTGAAGTGGGTATAGCTTGGGCATAAGAGAAGGAGACAAGCAATGAAAATACTGGCAAGAAATGTGGTGAGGCAGAAAATAGTCCGTGAAAAAACTATAAAGGCCAGGTGTGCATGGTGAGGGGTCAGATTTATGTATAGTAATTAAATATTACTTTAATAAACATAGAAATTGACTGAAAAAAACAACAGCTAAAGTAACATCATAGTTAGGTAAAATGTTTGGTAACAAAATAACATTTTAAACTTTAGAAAAACACTGATATTCACCAGTTATAGTTATCTCAAGTTACTATAACTTGTGCTCTAAGGTTACTATAACTCACACCCTCGCCATGCACTACTAATTACCTCACCTGTTAAATCACCCTTGAAATCTGTCACATCACTGATAATATCACTGCAACATTTGCAGTGAAATTATTGATGGGACAACTGCATGGTGGGGGCACTGTGCTAATCCTATGCTTAAAAACTTTGCTAGAAAAACAGACAGTTGAGGTGAGCAGTTTTAATGTGTCTCTGGTGATGTAGGTTGCTCCGATTAGGAGCTGCTCTCCACCTGAACTTGGGAACAACCCAGAGTTCTTTTTTGCATAAGTTTTGCAGCATTGAAAGGGTATTTTGTGATATGTATCACATTGCTCTCCTGCCACTTCTATCAAGCTGCCTGCTATAAGATTCAAACGTAGTGTCTGATGCGGCTACTGGCATCATACATCCACTAGAAAGCACTCAATGATGAGTATATGCGCACTCAGGGACGTTTCAACAAAATTTGTGCAGTAATGTGAAATCAGAGGCCTTGTGACCATTAACAGAAGTGTTTCCATGTGTAACATAATTGTAATATATGCAATTTGTGAGACAGTAAACAGTGTTTTCTTCTGGTCAAGTTCACCCTAATGTAGTAATGATTCAACAGTGCGAGGGTATGTAATCTTGATCAGTTCTTCTTTATTTGCAATCCCTTACCATCACTGCTAGCCCAACACATCTTTAGCGATACTTATTGCTGCATCAAGGCCATATTTATGTAAAAAGTATCAATCTCTACAATATAAACAGAACAAACAACAATCAGTGGAGATGAGATTGTTAAGAAGACATGTCATAAAAATCACATACGTCATAGACCAATAGTGTAACTTCCAATAGAGATTTTTAACGGAGTTCAAGGTAGAAATGAACACGTCTCAAACACAGACAAAAAACACAATAAGTATACACTATCACTGTATATGTAAACCATGACATTTGGATTACCAATTATAATTGCATCTGCTGTGTTGTTCAAAATTTTGTACATACCGCTAATTTCTTCAATAAATCATACTATTATTACTAGTTTTTGTAGTTAATAACAAATGGTGGAAACAAGCAGCTACAGTATTAACCATGTATTTATCCTTTCATATATGAAGGTGTTCAATAACATTCAAAGAGCATTAATATACAATTAGGCCCTCATTACGAGACTGGCGGTCTTCAGACTGCCAGCCCTGTGGTGGCGGTCAGGACTGCCGCTGCTGAGGTGATCCAACCGCCACAGAGAGACCCTGACGGTTAGACTCCCAGGGTTCTACCAGCACCAACAGGATACATGATGGTGGTAGCAGAGATCGTAATCCACCAGGGCAGTTCTGCATACAGTGCTGCCCTGTGGATTACAACCTCATTCTCCATCAGCCTTTTCATGGTGGTTTCATCACCATGAAAAGACTGGTGGAGAACAGGTGCAGGGGGCAACGGGGGACCCTGCACTGCCCGTGAACTTAATATGGATAGCGCAGGGGTCCCTCTGCCTAGCACCGTCTCAGTTTTCACTGTTTGCTGTGCACACAGCAAACATTGAGAAGATGCTGGTGCACCCTGTGGTGGCAGCATTGCCGCGTGGTCAATTGCAAGCCGAAGGTAATGTTGTTTCCCTGTTAAACCTGTTTCCCTGTTAAACCTGTTTCCCGCTAGGCTGGCACCTGGAAACCTCAGTTTCCGCCTGCCAGACCAGCAGGAAACGCTTAATGGGCCAGCCGGGGATGTAGCCCATGTGGGAGCAACCTCCCGATCGGAAGTTCAGTGGACGGTGCAAACCATCCTTCAAACTCCTAATGAGGTCCTTAGTGTTCTAATCTGCTTAGTCTTATTTCCTTTACTTCTTAGGAAAGAACATTAAATTTCTGTATTAACTTTTACTCTAGTGACACGAGTAGGTGTAAGCTTAATGTCCCAATTTCTATCTTATTGTATTTCAGAGGTTATATAGTTTTACTACTATTTAACGCCCAATTGCATATCCTTGTAAAGTGACATGGAGTAAAGAATATTGTGTTCTTACACCCACAGATATAGACAAAAAAGTCTTAAATCAAAAATGTTTTGATTAATAAAATTAGCCTTTTTTTATTAATTGCTTCAATGAAAGGGCAATCTAAGATGACAGGAGGAAGAAAAAGAGCAGAAAGGAGGAAATGGAAAAATAGATGTGAGAACCAGATCACAAACAACAGAAGTGAAGAAAGTACAGTGAACATTGTGATGAGTTTTTCAGATAGAACTTTGCGCCTTATTACGACTTTGGCGGTCTTTTGCTAAGACTGCAGCGCTGGTGGCTGCCAAAACACTGCCATGTTGGCTGTGATCCGACTGCCGTATTATGACCCACACCGTGAAACAGCAGCCCAAATTCTGAAACTGCCAGGACAGTGGAGGGCGGGAAAGAGGCGGTTTCACCACCAGCACCCCTATCTCGACACAAATCCGTCCAACAGATTACGACCCACAAATCACCACAGCTGTTCTTCATGGTGGAAAAACATTGGCAGTGCGAGCCACCGCTGTCAGAAACCACCTCTGACAGAACACACCACCACATTGGACAGTTTGAATAACCCCACACCTAACACACATCCACACACCTACACACACCACTATGTAACACACCCCACACAACCCACAATCCTTTGCAACAAAACTGCAATACTGAAAACAGTACTGAGGCGCATACACAGAGAGAGGACCTTAACACCATAGGCACACATCACACGCCAGCTAAATGTATACAATACACACATAATGAGCACACACATTCCACGACTACCGTTCATCCCTCACAAAGCACCACCCACACCCCATGAATCACCCAACACTGTACCCTTTCACACACAACACCCCCCACACACCGCCAACACAATCATAACCATGTCCCCACAAAAGCATCCATGATTCACCAACGATGAGTTTGGGGTCATGGTGGATGGAATTGTCAGGGTAGAGCCACAACTGTTTGGAGCACAGGTCCAGCTAACATCTATTGCCAGGACAATGGACTTATAGCAAATTTTAGTTGACAGGATCTACTCAGTGGGCAGCCATGCAGATACAAGGAACTACATCAGGAAGAGGTGGAACCACCAACGGTGCTTTCCATGGCAAAGACATACCATATAACCGTGCAGAAGACTGGCGGTGGGCCCCTGCCTCCTCCCCCACAGTTCACATCTTGGGAGGAGAAGGTCTTGGATATATTGCATCCTGAGGGCCCGACTGGAATACCTGGGAGATTGGAGTCTGGTAAGTACCCACAACATCAATGTTACGCAGTTGTCGTGTCTCGCATGCTTTCTCACCCCCTAATTCACTGAATGTCCCACTACACTTACCTGCCAATCACCCAATGCACCTCTCCTGCATGCCACCACCCCACTCAGCCCTAAGCAGGGGCACAGATACCACAGGCTAATCCTATCACTACAAATCCCACAATACACCAACCTGTCAATGCAAAAACCTGGCATTGTGCACATCATGTCACATTTCATGCATGTATGACTATTGTACTACCTACACCAACTAGAATATACAACTGAGAACCAGTACATGGCAAGGACAGCAATGCAGTGGCAAATCACAATGGCAAGCAAGGTTAAACACAGCGACAGCTCAGTGACAAATCGAAATGGACACTGAACCATATCCACTGGCCTGTAATGGACTGACCATTGGTTCGGAAAGTAAGTTGCCAGACTCCATGTACATGTACAACATCAGGAGACAGAAATATTACCCTTGCATACCCACATACTGTGTTTCCAATGGGACATCATGGTGCAATGTGCAGCCAGATCGTGTGACAACTACCATGCCTGACTGCTCACTAGGTAGCAGGGTTGATTAGTCATGACAAGTATCAGATAGTAACAGAACCCATCAGCAGTGCCATATGTACCAATCATAGATGACAGCACCCAGCATGGAGTATGGTACTCTTGTCACAGACTTGTATGTTTGTACAAGCTATGCTGTACAGCACCTGTCATTGTTGTTGCAGTGAATCATGGTAAGCCACTGTCTGCATCTCACAAAGAAGGAACCAAACTCACTTTCTTAGCTGTACTCTGTGTCTCACTCCATCCACCGGTAACCCTGCCATTGCCATCATGGAGAAGATACCATACATTGCCAGCCCTTCTCAGGATGAAGGCCCCAGTGAGGACAATGCTCCTGGGTGTCTGGAAATTGACAACCTAGCTGGTCCATTCGGGACACCTGGCCAGTCGATAACTACCAGCCTCACCCTGCCCACATCAATCACCCCACCCCTGTTGCTCCGACATCACAGACAAGCAACAGCCCCCAAACCTGTGTCCAAGGAATGTTCAATCTATTGTGTGCCCCACAGTATAGGGACCTGAATCAGACTTTCCCACCTTCTGTGACAATGTAGTAGGTGACGGATGTTTGTAGACTGGTGTGAATCAGTTGGTATCACCTTGCCTGTGTATGAGATGTGCATCTGGCATCATGGTTAGCTATGTGTATGTATCAAGACATCATTCTGACTGCATGGTCTGGTGGCTTAGTGGACTAATGTGTCCACTGTAGCAGCCTGTGTTTGATCTCATGGTCACAGGTTCAAATCCTGGCAGGTCCACTCAGTCTTTCATCCAAGTTCTGAGGTTGACAAAATGAGTACCATTGAGTTGGGTAACAATAGACATCTGTTATTCAGTGCCAAGAGGCCTACAGGTGAACATGCGCTTTACAAATACACATGTTATGTGGAGATGCTCAAATGTCAGTTCCATGTGTTGTCCCATCCTGCCATTCCTATGGAGGTGAGCTGTTGTTTTAGCATACCAATTTACTCAAACCTGGTCCCTTCATCTGCATTTGAGTGTTAATAGCTCTAAGGTTTCTGACCACTCCCATCTGTGCTGATCACCTGTTGTATCAACTGGGTGACTCACTTAATAGAGGCTGCCATTTCATTTACACCACAGATATGGCCTGTGTAGGGCAGTACACATCTGTGTTTGTTGTTGTAGCCCCATTGACCATTCATCTCCATTCAATGGGGTATTTGAAGGTTGCAACAAAAGGGCATTTAACTTTGGGTGTCCGATTTATGTATTTAGACTCATCACGCTTTTCCATTTGATTGACATGTGGGCATTTCATGACTGTCCCAATGGGTTGGTTCTAGAGGAGGTAAGTTCCTTGGCAGAAATAGCTTTTTACAATATGCTATGTCAATGCTATGTGTGGCAATACCCTACCAATCCCTTAGCATCCTTGGTAATATGCTGCCTACATCATGTCTCAATAGTTACTTGGGGGTACAACATATGAAGTGGAACAATCTTTGCTACCCTTAGCCTAGCTGATGTGTTCAGTCTGGTGAGGATTTGGGGCCAGATGTAGCAAGCAGTTTTGCCCATTCTGTGTCTATGGGACAATGTGTTTGTACATATGGCCCTAGGTATTGTATCGCCTATGTGATCATGAAGTAACAGTTTTGTTGTTCCACTAGTTCAGAAGCAGGTATTTGTTATGATGGCAAATGTTGTATATGCACTGGCAGTCGTGTAGGTCCATGTGTACATCATGTGTACATGTTATTTCTGTCTTCAATTTGTGTAGTCTGGAGTTAGGTACAGGTAATCACATGCCAGGAATGGTGTGATTGATGTTGGTTTCCTCATGTTGTCAAGTCCTGGAACTGTAACTGCATGTCAGGTGGAATAGTAGGTGGCCTATGATGCCAATTATGGCTGCCTGAAGAGTAGTTGTTGTGACACTGCACTCAGTGATTGCAAATGGATGTATCATGTGTGCTATTTATGCCATTGTAGCTGCACATGCATTTATGCAGTGAAGTGTTGTATCTATGTTTTGTGTCTGCAGATATTCTTCTGTGAATGTGTGAATGTCATGCCATGCCTGTACTTCAGACATCAGTTGTCAGCTGTATGGGAGACCCACTTGTTCTGGCTTCATCAGTTCAGGTACCCATGTTGCCATATATGTATAGGGGGTCAGCCAGCCATGTGATACGTCTGGCAGGTTCTGTGTGGTGTGTGGACAGGGAAGTCTACACTATCCAGGGAGATTACTAATTGAGATGGACTAGTCAGGTGTTGTTTCAGGACATGCATGATGTATTGTGATCAGCTACATGCTCTTACAATTGGTGACAGGAATATGGAGAGACATTATCAGGATTATGCTTGATATACCTAGATCTGACAGGGCATAAGTAGCATGGTGATATGGCTTTTCAGGTGTTCAGTAGGATTACTCCAGTCATGCTAACTTACTTGGGATCTGATGCGGATGTGAGGGATGACATAAAAGGGTGGAAAGTTGTAACAAATTGTGACATAATGTAGGATATGTGTAATGCCTTCAGAGACAGCCTAGCCTGAGAGATGTATACCTACAGTTGTGCATGTTTACATGTGCATATGTAATGAATATAATAACCCTTCTCTCCCTCTCTGTCTCTCCCTCCCTCTCTCTCTCTATTCGTGTGCGTCAGCATCGGCAGGTGAAGGAGATGGGGCACAGGCGAGTGGGGCTGATGCTTGCCACGGGACCCGGAGTGCTGGGACCAGCGAAGGACCCGTGGCCTGGATGGTGAGGGGGGTGCCACAGGGGAGACTGGATCTTCTACATCATCATCTTCGGAATCCTCCTCCAGTGGACACTCCCTGGCAGTGGCAGACCTATTTGGGACCACCCCAGCACCATCTTGTCCGCCATTCCCCCTTACTACCACTGCCCTCCCTGTAGCTCCCCCCCAGTTTTCCGTGTCTACTCACCCAGGAGGGTGGGCATCTACTTTGCCGCAGGCACCTCTACCCCTGCCCCATTCTGCCTTTTGGCCTCCTGAGGTCTATCTCTTTGGGACAGTCGACCATTGTGAATGCCATCCAGGGACTTGCAACTTAAGTCCAACAGAGCAATGTGTTCTTGGAGGGCATTCACAGTGCTCTGGCTTGCCTACAGAGATCCTTTCAGGCTCTGGATTCTGCACTGATGGCAGTCACCCTTTGTCTTCCATCCCTCCTCCATCTTTCTCTTCCGAATCCCACACCCTTGTCCCCATCCAACCAGAGCACACAGACAGACAAGCATGCATCCACCTCAATAACCAAGGGTTCCGCAGACAAACACAAGCACCACAAGACCCACCAATGGCATGCACACAGATAACACCCACCTGCAGACACATCAACACCCACTACCTGCACAGACTCCCCCACCACTCCCACCTTCACAGACACTACACCGGACACACCTGCAGACACCACACCCACATACACCGATAAAGTCACGGCTCCCATCCTGCCCACAGTCAGAACAATAGAAGACCCTCAGATATCCACTGCAGTCATCACATCTGCAGACACCACAACCACAGACACACCCACATGCAGCACATCCACCACACCTGCAGTCACCACCCCAACAGACAGTCACCCATCCAGCATGGCAGCTCCCAGCTCCTCCACCTCTTTCCTCCCAAGAAACATAAATGCCCACACTCACTCACCCAGCAGACACCAAGCATACACAAGCATTCCCCGCACACACTTGCACCCAAAACATCCACCAAGACACCTCCTACAAGCACTCCCCCTCCCTCCTCTCCCAAACCCTTGTGCCATGACCGTCTCCATGTGTCTAAGAGATTTTAAATCTCAGAGTTGTCCCTTTCCCCTACTCCTCTTCTACCTGTGTGACCCCCAGGAGAACAGTTTCCCTCCCCAAGTGCAGCCCTACCACCTCCAAGTCCTCCTCTGCCCCTCTGCTTCTACCCATGCCCCTCCCCGCCAAGAAGTCTACCCCTCCATAGTGTTACCAGCCCTCCCCTAAGCCACGTCCAAAGCCCCCCTCCCAGGCCCAGCCCAAAGCCCCCCTCCCAAACCTAAGCCCAAACCCCCCATCTGCCCCCCAACCCCTAAGGTGCGTGCCTGCCCCCTTTATGCCCCTACCAGTGGAGATAAATTAGCAGTCAGGAGTCAAGTTGAGGCAGTCAGACATGCCACATGTGCATTTTGCACTTTCTTATTTGGACTGGCCTAAGGACTTTTATGTATTGTACATAGTTCTTAATTCATTGTATTATTTATTTAATCCCATACATCTGGGCCAACCAGTTGTTGGTTCCAACATTACATATTTATCCTGCCTTTCATTCCTCATGGATGTTATGGTCTTGCCTGCTTTATTTTGTGCATGAGTGTGTTTTGTTTGTGTGGTGGTTGAGCTAACATTTGTGTCTAGCCTACTTGTGTGGGTGTGTGCTTTGCCTTTTTCCTACAATGGTGCCTGGGTATGGTGTATTGGGCATGTGTGTTTTTGGGACATTTGTTCATGTTGATATTGTGTGTATTGATTATGTTGACATTTTTTATTTGGAGTGTGGTGTGCTCTTGTGTAGTTGTCCTGTGTGCATATGTGCTTGTGTGGTGATTGGTTTGTCAGAACCGCTGTGTGGTATGTTTGCATTGTGTGACATATGGCTCTTTGTATGGCTGTGTGATTGTGTGTATTGATACAATGGTGCTGTTAAATTGTGTTGTTTGTATGTATTATCAGGTGTGTGTGTGTGAGTTGTGGAGTGTTTACAGTGCTTATGAGGTGTTGCAGCTGTTGTGTAGTTGTGTACTTTGCTGATGTTGTGTGATATTGTGTTTGACAGTGCCAGATCTGTGTGTCTGTGGATCGGTGTGTGTTTTGGTAGTGTAGTTTGGCTGTGGTGTGTGTACTGAGTGTGTGGGTGTGTGTATGTATATGTGTGTGAATGTGTGTGTCAGTGTAGGCGTACATGTATGTGTCGCCATCGTCAACCATACCAGATGTGTATGTTGGGTGGGCACCGCAACCTTGGCCTTATGCGACAGTGACAGGTAAGTGTGTGTACTCATGGTTGCTGCCATCATCTCCATTGGTTCTGGAGTCGTTGGGCTAGCAGGAGCAGTGGCAAGACATGTAGTTGAGGTTCGTTGGTGACTTCAGACGGGTATGGCTTCCTGAAGGTGAGTGTCTCCATTTATACTGTTGGTTTCCTCCATGGTTTTCATGGTGGTGCGACCGCGGCTGAAACTTTGGCAGTGTGCAACTTAATAATATGTCGGGCAAAAACATGGTCTATGTCAACCTGAAGGTGCGTCCTGCCATCTGTGGTGGCCTGACCACACTGGTGGTGCCCAGCGGTGCTTTGGCTGTATTCTGTTGTGAAAACCGCCATGGTCATAATTTGGTGGTCTTCTCCCCCAGCCTGTTGGAGGTATAACCGCCAACATGGGAGTCATAGAACCGTCAAATTCGTAATGACCCCCTTTGATGTGTAAAATAAAATTGTTGAATAAAGGATTAACATTCTGTCCAGCCTCTAAACTGAATTTAATGTGTAAGAAAACTTGAATTTTTTAATGTGTATCCATCTGAACGAGATATTAAATGTGCTGAATGAAAGGATACTCATCAAACAGGAAAGGAGTTAATCAATATAAATACCATGATGACTTTAGACGGCAAAAAGTTAATATAGATTTGTTTTAACAATGTGTAGTGGAAGATTTATTTAAAATACAAAAAAGTCTAAAGTTGATGATCTACTGAACATAGAAAGAGAAAGAGAATCATTATGATCTCTACTACATGAAAAACAGATCACCAAAAGAAAGACAGATAAGTGGGGAACATAGTGATCTGTTGTGAGTACCATGTGGAAGCTATACAGCTATTGAGAAACAGAAAGTGTTATGAAAATGTTGGTAGCGAAACATACCTAACTGCCAAAGAGGAAATAAGTGGGCTACTGAAGAAAATTGTATGATCTTGAGATGTTGTCAAATGATTAATTCAACTACCTTAAAATAGAGGTACTCTTATTACTAACTACAGTAACAGTTTGATATCACAAATTGGGTCTTAGAGAGAAATCTTAACTGAGTATATTCATCTTTGACTCTAACCATTAGTTAATACACTGCCATCTTACATTAAGAACACTAGTTATTTTTTTAAAGAATATATGATATGGTTATTGTTAGAAATGGGGTCTTTGCCTGGCAGTCAGGTTACCCCCTGTCCAAGCAAGGACCCTCACTCTAGTTAGGGTAAAGGAGAATCACCCTCAGTTAACCCCCGCTCACCCGCTTGGTAGCTTGGCACGAGCAGACAGGCTTAACTTTAGAGACCAGGTGTAAAGTATTTGTACCAACACACACAGTAATACACTAAAAACACCACAAAATGGCTCAACACAGGTTTAGAAAAATAACCAATACGTATCTGAACAAAATAAGACCAATACGTCAAACATCCGACATACACAAGTCAAGTTATGAATTTTTAAAGATTAAACTAAAAAATAGCACTTAGAAACACAAAATTCTTCGATGAGTTGGTAACACAGCATCGTGACAGAGTCGTTCCAAACAATCCGACGCCAGTGGTGCTGGGTACGGAGTCACGCAGACCGGGAGGTACAGTACCTTGGTAAAATGTGAGAATAAGCCGGTGCGCGAACTCAGGGATCGCGGAGTCGCTGAATCCGAGGCAGTGTCGGTTCTGGTGCTGCGGGACGAAGGAGTAGAGGCATCACGAAGAGTCGTCAGGCCCTTGCTGCGGAGAGGTGTAGGTGAGGGGTCGTTGGTGCGTACCATTGAATCCGTGCACTTAGGGCGGAGTCAATATCCGGCGGTCACGATGTGGTGCAGCAACTTTCACGGAGTCACAGACTTTGGTGGGGCTGCAGCGATGTCAGGCCTGCGAGGATCGTCTTACTCCAGGGAGGACCACAGAGTCGGTTGCAGGTGGCATCACGTGATTCGACAGAGGTGTCGGTCCGGAGTCGTATGAAGTCGGTTTTCTTGGATTTTCATCAGCTTCTCCTTTCAAGAGTCCAGGGACTGGATAGGGCACCACTTGTCAGGGCAGGAGTCTCAGCAGGGAATCAGGGAATCCAGGTGTTTGTAGGGGAGTCTTTGATGGCCCTGAGACTTGAGAACAGGGGGCAAGCACAGTCCAAGCCCTTGGAGATTCTTCTCGAGCAGGAATATACCACAAAGTCCAGTCTTTGTCCTCTTTCACAGGCGGAAGCAGAAACTGAAGGATAGCCCAACAAGCACGAATCACAGGCAAGGGCAGCACTTCTCCTCAGCACTTCTACATGGTAGAGGATATTCTTGATTCCAGACGTCATCTAATTTTCAGGGGTTCTGGGTGCTCTTCTTATACCCCTTTCTGCCTTTGAAGTAGGCCTACTTCAAAGGAAAGTCTAACTTGTTTGTGAGATCCTGTCTTGCCCAGGCCAGGCCCCAGACACACACCAGGGGACAGGCACAGCCCCTTCAGGTGTGAGTGACTACTCCTCCCCTCCCTCCCAGCACAGATGGCTCATCAGGATATGCAGGCTATACCCCAGCTCCTTTTGTGTCACTGTCTAGAGAGAGGGGCAAACAGCCCAACTGTCAAACTGACCCAGACAGGGAATCCACAAACAGTCAGAGTCACAGAATAGTTTATGCAAGAAAATGCCTACTTTCTAAAAGTGACAGTTTCAAACACACATTCTAAAAAACAACTTCTCTAAAAGATGTATTTTTTAAATTGTGAGCTCAGAGACCGTAAACTCCATATTTCTATCTGCTCCCAAAGGGAATCTACACTTTAATATTATTTAAAGGCAGCCCCCATGTTAACCTACAAGAGAGATGGGCCTTGCAACAGTGAAAAACAATTTTGGCAGTATTTCACTGTTGGTACACGTAAAACACTTAAGTACATGTCCACCTTTTACATACACTGCACCCTGCCCATTGCGCTACCTAAGGCCTACCTTAGGGGTGTCTTCAATGTAAGAAAAGGGAAAGTTTAGGGCTGGGAAGTGGGAACACTTACCAAGTCAGATAGGCAGTTTAAAACAGCACACATAGACACTGCAGTGGCAGGTCTGAGCCATTTTTACAGGGCTGCTAAGGTGGGTGGCACAACCAGTACTGCAGGCCCACTAGTAGCATTTGATTTACAGGCCCTGGGCACCTCTAGTGCACTAGGGACTTAATAGCAAATCAAATGTGCCATTCATGGAAAGCCAATTTACACATACATTTTACATAGGAGCACTTGCACTTTAGCACTGGATAGCAGTGGTAAAGTACCCATAGTGACATAAACAGAGTCCCGCACACATCAACAACCTGGTAAACAAAGGCAAAAAGTTAGGGGAAACCATGCCAATGATGCTAAGTCTAGTGCGTGTCCCCCCAGCTGAGAGTGGGGAGCAACTATCCAACCACTATGGTGGAAGAATCTGGACAGACCATCAGCATTGGCGCGTTCTGTACAAGGGCGGTGTTCCACCGTAAAATCCATCGCCTGTAGGGAAATGGACCACCTCAACAGTTGTGGATTCTCACTCCTTATCTGCATTAACCATCTAAGGGGCCTGTGATTGGTCTGAACCCGGAAGTGAGTCCCTAACAAGTAGGGTCTTATCTTCTTCAGCACCCAAACCACAGCAAAAGCTTCATGCTCAATTGCACTCCACCTAGGTTCCCTGGGAACTAACCTCCTGCTAATGAAGGCTACAGGTGATCTAGGCCCTCGTCATTAAGCTGTGAGAGTACTGCTCCTATACCATGCTCTGAGGCATCTGTTTGCACAACAAACTCCTTGGAGTAGTCAGGTGCCTTCAGCACAGGTGCTTTGCACGTGGCAGCCTTCAGGGCATCAAAAGCGGTCTGCCAAGCCTCTGTCCATATCACCTTCTTGGGTTGCTTCTTGGAAGTCAACTCATTCAGGGGGAAATAATAGTGCTGTATCTCTTGACAAACCTCCTGTAGTAGCCGGTTAGGCCTAAAAAGGCCCTCATCTCAGTTTCGGTCTTGGGAGGCTCCCAAGCCAGAATGGTGTCA